>NC_136491.1:129182993-129210493 GCF_053919585.1 Euprymna scolopes
TCATAAATGTCCTCCCTGACAAAATTGTCTCTTAGATGGGTATATATACCGATGACACACCGCTCTGTAACAGGCACGACAGGAAAACAAATGAACACACACTTAAGGAAATGGCAGAAACACTGCAGGAAAACCTCACATCTTTAGTGGAATGGGGACAAAATGGATGGTCACATACAATGCTGCCAAGACTAAACTTGTTTCCATCAATAATTACAAGAAACCCTCTCTAGTACCGATAGCAATATCCAAAGACTCATTACCTGAAAGTACTTCTTTTAAACTCCTCGGCCTAACATTTACAGGGGAACATGAGTTGGAACAGTTACATTGAGGACATTGGCAGTACAGTTGCGAAGAAGATAGGCTCTCCCTACCGTGTTAGTAATATAATAACGGCTGGAAGTATCCTCGATAAGGTCACTTCAGTATTTTTATTGTATATTTATTTACTCATTGCCATTATTTGTTGTACCTTTATTTATAGGGGCTATGTGTTCGTTTAAACAGGTCCGTCATTTTTTTTTCCGAGAGGTTGTTCCAAACCATCCTCCGCTAAAAATACATATACACCTGCGTGTGTGCGCAGGCACACACAGGCGCGCGCTCATACACACACAGACCCACCTTACATTACCCATCGCTTTCTTCCTTCCATAATCAGAACCGATTATCGTCGGTTACTAAGATCTATTTTAAAATCACGAACTTAAAACACTTGTTTAATGATTTTTTTTTCTGAGTTTGTTAACTTGGCATTTTTCGCCTTTTCTAAGTGGCTGATTAATTTGCGCTGATACCATTCCACCTCTTTTGGTTGCTTCATCGCAATGGAGCCACCGGTACTCCTTTGAAATATGTATATTTTTCTTAATAAATATTATATATATATATATATATATATATATATATATATATATATATATATATATATATATATAAGTGACCGTAGCTGTAAGTTTATAAATGGGTGCCTTACAAATTGAAACACAGCTAAAAAAAAAACACGCCGTTATGAAGTGTCATCTTTCCCTCCGTTCTCAACCGTGTTATGACTTGCGATCAAAATGAGTTCTTTACGATATTCGGCGACACGCCGCTCAGTGGTTAGACACCGACGAAGCTTCATGGCACTTTTCGAAATGCATCAAAAGAAAGCCATGCTGACAGTTTGGGAGTCTTCGACCGGTCCTATCCATTACAGTGTTTTGAATGCAGGCAAATATTCACGGCGAAGTACTGTCAACAAATACATGAAATGCATCAGAAACTTCGACAACACCACCCAGCATTAGTAAACAGAAAATAGCAGTTCTCCTCCACGATAATGCCTGACCGAGGATTGCTAAACCTACCCTGCAAAAGTTGAACGAATTGGGTTAAGAAACTTTGCCTCATCTGCCATACCTTCCAGACCTCTCCTCTACCGACTATCCCTTTTTCAAGCATCTTGACAACTTTCTGCGTGAGAAATGCTTCAACACTTTAAGTAATATCATCCCCACATTCACGACTTCATCGCCACCAGAGCGCTTTGCACTGCATTTGCATAACTACACTTGTGCGTTGACAAAAATGTGTTGTCTTTGGTGGTACTTATTTCCATCAATAAATTTTCATTTGAAACGTGATATGTTTATCTTAATTTAAAAGGTTGAAACCGCTAACTTTCTTAACAACCTTGCAGCTATACCCCTATTATTTATTATTCATTTTTTTCTATTTCTGGGTTTCCGACGGTGCATATTCTATCCTGGTATACAACCAAAAATGTGAGGAAATTAGTGCTTAGTTGGCATTCTTTCGGTCTCTGGCAGTTGATGGTCTTTCTATTATCATTATCTTTAGTGTCCGTTTTTGGATTATTTTTCCTTAAACTTATCAGAAAAAGGAAGTATAAAAAAGTATCAAAAATATTATAGTATTAGATACACAACATAAATAAAAATATGATAAATATCGAAATAAAATTTATATAGATATAACAACCTTTTGCTACAATAATAGATTAAGTTAATTTAGTAGTCATACGTCTTACATGCAGCAACTCAGACCGTTGTAGACACCGTATCAAAATAAAGAACGCCAAGGAATAGGGATGAAATGTAACTTGCTGCTACTTTTTTAGAAGTACCGCATGGCGGCGGAATGAGTACTTCTCATTCTTCCGCCACGCATGAGTGCTTGTTACGACCGTAACGTCATCCACATCCCTAAAGTAATCGTGATCGCTAACGTGATCGTGATTATGACGGTCTCAAATATAGCCATTGGCCTATGCACACGTTCTTCTTTTTATCGTCTTTCTCTTTTATATTTCTGTGACTTCGCACACGAATCGGTCATTTGCAGACAGCTGCCATACGCATGTTATCACTCTTTTCCATAAGTATTCGCATTATTGGCTATGTTTTGTTTCTTTACGTCTAGTGAAAAATTGGACAAATTAGGATTCATTGTCGGATTATCTGGACCATTTACAAAACATGAAAAACTATTCCAGAACCTGGTACAAACTTAAACTGGGGCTAGTAAGATAAGTTCATACCCATTGGCTTATATATTATCTATTAAGCTTCAATTAAAAATATTTGTAAAAATTCAGTTTTTTTAGTATTTCGAAGCGGTTTCATATGACATAATGCAAACATAAACCCCTATTTTAAATATCATTACATCATTTTTTTTATTTTGTCCATAGCCAATAAAATTCTTTGTATTTCACCTACTTAAAACTCCCCAAACTCAAATATTGAATACATTTCTACCACCAAAAGCATCATATAATAATATCTTGGTTTCAGTTTTTGTATCAGTAAATAAAAATGTTGAAACAGTTTCCTTTTTTTAGAGTTAGTTTTATGAAGTGTATTCCACTAGTTAAATCTATAGTTAATTTATATTGTCACTTATATTACTTCCAACTTATGAGCTTTGCAACGAGTCTAGTCCGATATGAAATAGTGCATCACGTCCAAGTTATCAAGTAAGGAAATAACGACAGACAGCCTATACTCCACCGAGAAAGATGCAGTGCGAATAATTGTGTTTTAAATTGATAAAGCGGTATTTTCTCTTCTTAAATTACGATAGGGTGCATTTTGACTTCATAATTACTATTTCATGCTTACAATTTTCAGCTTTTAATTAACTTTCTCACCTGTAAACCAAGTCATTCATTTTAATTAGCAAATAAAACAAAAAAATAAATGAGATTCACGAAACGGAAATTGCTCTTCTGTATTCAATGTTAAGTCCTTTCGAAATCTGAAACTATTGTCGCAGTGGTCGGTCGTTGGAGATCAGTTATACAATGATTAAAAGAAAAACATGCATACATGGATGACAAATAAGGCAAACAAACTCGCGTGTGCAGCAAAGTATAAACGCGATATTACTTTCAAATAATTAAACATATCGCCTTTAGTAATAGTTCGTCGATGAGTTGAACAGAAAGATAATGGATGCTACAGTTTTGTAGTCTTTATCCAGTAGTTAGTGTTCTTCGAGCTTTTTAGTGAAAGCTAGTGCATTTAACGGTGTTGTTCTAGAAATTTGTTTGGTCAATGAGAGCGATTCAGATAGTTTGATAAGGATTATGGCTCGGTCTACGATTATTTTGTTAATTTAAAAAGTACTGATATAGTTTCGACAACAATACTGACGACTATGATAGTATTTGCAAATCTCTAAAATATGGGGGGGGGGGGTGAATGAGCTATTGATGTTGGTCGTCGATTTAAAATTATTACTTTGAAATTTTATTCTGTTAAGTAGAGATTATAAGGAGGAAAAACGTGTGGCAGGCAAGAGTGAAGAAATGCTTAAGTATAATTTGTTAAAATTAGAGTGGATTATTACCAAATTTCATTAGCAGGTAATCAGTTCCTCGGTAATGTTTGTAATCGAAGTGAAGACCTGACAAAATACTCTATTGAGAAATCCACTTGATAATAGTCATATGCACATGAGAGAATTGTAATTTTTCAATGTGGTAAAAACGATTTCTGCTACAAAAGTATAAAAAGAAAGAAGCAAATGTTAAAGCGACTTTCCTGGAAATAATAATCAAGCAGAGAAAGACTAGCAATTTCTCTTGTCCTAAAAAAGCATGGTTCCCTTCATGAAGCGTAAGTATATATGGAATAAAAAAAACGAGATTAGAAAAAGATCCAATTGTAGACCAGCAGGGAAACACACTCAGCAAAAAAAGCAATTCGTTAGGGCTGTATAAAAATGTTGTTAGGCTTGCTTTGCCCGCCTCACATTCATGGAACAGACGACGATGATGATGATGATGATGATGATGCACCTTTGATAAATGCTGATTAATTTTTTTAAACCATTACAGCAACCGATACTGGAACAAATACACGCTTTTTTGCTTCAAGTAAATTTTCATGATTACGTTATGATGATGATGATGATGATGATGATGATGATGATGATGATGATGATGAAGAAAAAGAAGAAGAAAAAGAAGAACTGTTGATAAATGCTGATTAATTTTTTTAAACCATTACAGCAACCGATACTGCAACAAATACACTCTCCTTTGCTTCAAGTAAATTTTCATGATTACGTTATCGGTCGAGATGAAAAATCGTTTTTAAGCTGGTAATCCGGTTTTTAATTCACGCATTACTCTTGATAGCAACTCAATTTTAAGGAGAATCATGGTTGAATAGATTAAGCATGTTAAGTAACACGCACCATTCATCCGGAAAGTATAAACTGTCAGTGGTCGCGTTCGCTTGTTATCTATGTATATTTATGAAATACTCATATAAAATCAGACTACAGTGACTGTAATTTGATATTCCCTATGTAATTAGATATTCTATTATTATTATTATTATTATTATTATTATTATTATTATTATTATTATTATTAGTAGTAGTAGTAGTAGTAGTAGTAGTAGTAGTAGTAGTGGATCACAAGGGACTTTCACACAGGTTATCAAAGACCTCATTGAATGCAGCATGTGGTGTTCCTTGGAAGCTGAGTGAAACAATTTTCCCCAGATTTCCAGTACTCTCCTCCTCTTTCGTTAACATTTGCAAATAAATTTGCATTATCGCAACAGCTGCTTGCCATTGATTTCTCGTTAGCAGCGGCCACCTGTCTTCAATGGAATTTGAGTGGTAATAAACCTCTCCAATGTACCAGTTCTCTTCGCACTTGTACAGCAGAGCTCTGGTCAGTGCTCACTCCTCGATCTTTCCTTCCTCCTTGACTCTACTTGGCTATTAGGTATCATTGTTTTTTTGGGGGGGGATGGAGGCAGGGATTTTGTGATGAGGCGAAGAGGCTTGGGTTAGAAAACCTATAGGTATGTAGCTATAAGGTTCTTAGTTCCATGTAGTGTTTCAAGTTTTTTCCGGATTGTTCCTGGCCCTTCTACTGTTATAGGAATTATTTTAATTTTGTTTTCATTTTCTATATACCGTTCATCTCTCTGACTATTTGCTACATTCCTCCTTTTCTTTGATATTAAAACTGTGATCAGCTGAAACAACAAATCTACGATTTGACATAACTTTTATTTCTTGTTAATTATTACGGCAGCCAGCCTTCTTGATTGGATGGGGTTATCAGTTTGTATATGCATGTCACATAGGATTTTGTGAGTGTCGTTTTGAAGTACTGTTTCCGGCTTATGTTTTTACCACTTGCTTTCAAAATGCAGTTGTTTGCATGATTCCGCTGGCGCTTCCCTTCCCAGTTCGTCGTATGTTTTTGTATTTCTTCTTGGGCCGATTTGCTGTACACAAAAAAGATCTGGGGCATTGGAAGATTAACTTTTTTCAGATTTCATGGTGTCATTTGTTGGTTCTTTGTGCTTTTTATCCGTAGCTGTTTATAGATGGTGGGTTTTGCCTGTAACTCATGTGTGTTAGCGTCTGCATTCAAGGCGTTCCATTACTCTTTCATGAGATTTCATTATTGTTATCCGGTGTATTTACTCAAACATCACTCTGATTCCAATATTCTTTTTTTGAAGTTTTTTTTTCGGCATTGTTCCTAGTGCATCTAATAATAGTGGTGTTATTATGACTTTCTTCATATTTCCTTGGGTTTTCTGGCCAGTTCTATGTATTGGCCCTACTTCACTGTCTCTGTGATCTGCTCACACGGTAAAACAGATATGACTTTTCCTTTTTGTTAATTATTATGAAATCGGTTTTCTTGCTTTAATAAGTTTATCTTTCTGTATATCTACGTCTGATATAGTTTTATGAATTTCATGTTCAAGTACTGCTGCCGGGTAGTGCTTATAATATTTGCCAGGGTGTTTAGGATGTAGTTGTCAGTATACTTTTTTACATGGTGGTCACCACTTATCAAGGTCCGGAAGCAACTCGGGGATAAGAGTTATTGCGTGTACAGTACGTTAGTGTTGAGATTTGATAAAGTGTCATACTTAAGGGGGCGATTCATCAGGAATTTGTTTATGTTAGACTTGAATATATCCAGGTTGTAGTAAGGTGTGAAACAGGTGAACGGAAAAGACTTCCACAGACGTGAACTTCTAAGAAAGAATCTTTGTTAATGGAATATACGTTTTGGTTTTGGCACCGATAAAGAGTGGGGAACATTTTTGACAGTGGTTTCAGCTAGACGGTTGTTTTTCATGAGAAATTGGCGAGGGGGGACCAGGGGTTGTAGCACAGACGAACAGCTTCCATGGAAGTAACGATAAAACAAAGACAGGCTCGCAACATCTCTTCTGTGGGTGAGAGGTTGGACGGAAGAGAAAAGGGCATCCGACACTAAGGAACGAAGACTATTTTGTACTCTGTCAAGGCAGGATGGGCTGTTTTTATCATCTCCTACACAGATGTGGCAGCAGTATTCTATCCTTGGACGTACTTGGCGTTTATATACTTAGAGAATTTCATCAGAAGTGAGATATCTTCTGGAGAGGTAGAAGGGTCCTATACTTTTTTCCACCAACCTTGGCAACAGATTTGATGTAAGTCTTCCATTTCAGGTCAGGAGTAAAGGTCCAGCCCAAAAGCTTACTAAAACATGGAGTTTCCCCTAGACGGGAGCCATCCATTTTAATTGATGCCAGCTGGGGATCAGAGCGTTGATGATGTAAAGATAGGAGTTTGGCTTCACATGCATTAAAAGTAACCAGCTACCTCTTTCCTCACTTTACCACCCACTCGAGATCAGAGCCGAGAGAATCAGAGAGAACTTTGTCATTTACGGCCTTTGATATGTTGCCATAGATGGTCGTGTCATCAGCATAGATGACAACGAATGATTTAAGTATGTGTTTCGGGAGCTCATTGATGTAGATCAGGAAGAGAGCCGGGCCCAGGATGGACCCCTGAGGCGCTCCAGCATTCAGACTGAGGACCTCTGATTTCTGCTCATCCACCACTACTCTTATGAGCCTATCAGGGAGAAATGATTTAATGATAGAGAAAACATTTCCAGTTATAGCGTAGCTGGAAACTTGTGAAGTAGGCCCTTATGCCATACCTTATCGAAGGCTTTTGATATGTCAACAACAATCGCCCTGGAATGGAAGCATTAGTCAAGAGATTCA
Source organism: Euprymna scolopes (assembly GCF_053919585.1). Taxonomy (NCBI): domain Eukaryota; kingdom Metazoa; phylum Mollusca; class Cephalopoda; order Sepiida; family Sepiolidae; genus Euprymna; species Euprymna scolopes. The sequence goes on from NC_136491.1 coordinate 129,190,556, forward strand.
CTACTCCTATGAGATATAACCGTTAGTATGTCTGTTGTAGGTCTCGCAGATCAGAAACTATATTGCATGTCACTAAGAAGGTTATTTCTGCTGAGGTGGTTGACTTTTTCTCTATTTAATATGGATTCCAGAAACTTACTCATAACACACAGAAGACTTATTGGTATGCACCGAGAGGGTGACAGCTTATCACCTGAATTCATAAATACAGGGCATACTGATGAGGTTTTCCAGGATGTTGGGAAGCACTTCTCCTTAAAGCAACGCTTAAACAGTTTTGTACGTATGGGGGCAAGTTCTGGTTGAAGCTTTTTCAGCACTATATTTCGAATGCCGTCAGGGCCAGTTATTTTACGGAAATCATGGTTCTTGATTAGCTTGGCGACCCTACACACATGTACTTCTATGTTGCATAGGGTGTTGTCTGTTATAGGGATACATACGGGGAGTTGATGTCCTTCGTCGCATAGGGTAGAATTAGCTGCAAAGTTCTTGACAAATAGTTTGGCCTTTGGCATTCTCTGATGCTGGGGAGATAACCCATGGCAACACTGATGGGAACCAAGCCGCTGCTCAGTTACTTTGGGTTTAACGGACTGAGCATATAGCTCTCTAGCATTTTTTATTACTCTTTTACAGTGGTTACTGGCAGCCTGAAAGCAGCTTTAATCTCAGTATATCTATTACGTTGGAAAAGTTGATTTCTATGCGTGATTGCAGCAGCACATTCTGGGGAGAACTATGGCTAGGGGTTAGGTGTTTGTTGGAATTTTTCCGATGGAATGAATCGGTCTATGCATATGGCCAATCTGATACTATGGAGGACACATCCTTTTTAAACATGGAATACAGAGGTAGATCAGATATAAATGTACGAAAGCTATCCCAGTTAGCCGTAGAGTATCGATACACAGTACGCTGGAGAGGTACGTCTGAAGACTTATTGCATTTTGTTTTTATCTTAACTGCTATAACAGAGTGGTCGGAATATCCCAGAGGAGACAGAACGAAACATGAACATAGCTAAGTGGAAGTTCTGAGACAAAGGTCTTGAAGACTAGCGGACTGACCGGAAGTATCGGTCACACGTGTGGATTCGTGAGCAATCTGGGTGAGGTCATAAGCAATGCCGACATCATGAGAAAACCACACATATCATCTGTTTTGTTCGAGTGGGTCAGCCATTCCACATTGTGGACATTGAAGTCACCACATATGTGGATGTTAGCTGAAGGATGAGCAGACACGATGTGATCCATTTTCTCAGATGTGCTCTTAAAGAGAGCAACTCTACTGTTGCGGGGCGATAGAGGGCAAATATAAATGCAGTTGTGTAAGCAAGTGCAACTCAGAAGCACATATATGGTAAATTAGGGTATTCACTGGAAATATCCCTACCACACAGAAAGACACCTTTAATGTAAGCACATATTCCATGCCCATGTCGATCTTGGGTCAGATTTAAATGTTAAGTTAGAGTATCCTTTAAATATGAACTCGTCTAAGGAAGTGGTCAGCCATATGCCAGTTTCGCTTAGGAAGAATATGTCCGGCTTCGTCTCCTGTAATTTGGGTTCAATGTCTGGAATGTGGGAACGTAGCCCCCTGATATTGGAGAAGGAGACATGGGAGTAGGGGTGTACGTTGGATGATGGGGTTCTAGGTTTATTCGGGATTTTTACTTCACAATCTTCCTCCTTCTCAACTTTCTGTCGATTTTTCTATTCTTTTTGAGCTAGTTTGCTGCATTCGCTTATTAGGTGGTTAATGTTGCGTCTTTTTGTCCACAAAATCTGCATTTACTGTTTTATTGTGTCTTGTCGATCCTTAACTTGATGGGGGTAGTTCTAATTGCGTTATCTTGTCGGGCTGTTATTAAGGAGTCTGTTTCTCTCTTTTGATTTCCTGTTTTTAGCCATGCTTAATAATTATTCTCATCTTTTATCATTCTTAAGCATCTTCCCTGTAATTCTTCGTTCGGTTTTCTGCATTATGTAATTTGAAAATTCTTTTTTGTGTTATTTAAACAATTTTCTATACAAACCAGCCCTATTCCCTCTTCTTTCCTTTTAAGATAGAGTTCGTCAGTATCATCACTTAGGTGTATTACACTGTTCATAGTCATGAGTTTCCTGGTCTTCTGTTCGAGATGCCCCAGTTTTTCTTCAACCTATAAATGGTCCAGAATATCTTACTAATGATACTGCCTATGTGCTTATATCTTTTATTAGGTTTCTGCTGTATAGTTTATTCTCGAGATGCTTTCTCATTTTCTAAAGCATTTTGTTCTAAATTTCTTTTGATTTGATGCTGTCTGCTTTCAGAACTCCGAAATATTTGTAGCTATCGTGTTTACGTCGTATTCTTTTCTCCATTGCGTGGGTAGTAGTATACCTCACTGTGTTTCTCGTTTTCCCCGTTCGCATGATCAGTACTGCGCAGTTCCATTCGCAGTAAAATATATTTTGGTTGTGTGTATTAGCGACTCTAGTTCTTTTTGGTTGTGCAAACGGTTTATGTTATCCATATTAATTAGGTGGTTCATTTTTTCATCTCTATTAGTACACTTATATTAGACTTGGTATTAGTGTATTGTAAAAAGGCATCATTGTAAGGATTAAGAGTAGTTATAATAGAAAATAACCTTGCAGGATACCTTTTTGTATTTAAATCTCAGATATGTATTTTCCATCATCTGTCAGTTCAATCTCTACGTTCCTATTGCATTTTTATAAAATTGATAATCTTCCCTGGTATTTTGTACAGTCTCAGGCATTCTATTATCCATTCATGCAGAATTCTGTCATACACATTCTTATAATCGATCCATGCAATAGCTAAGGTTATTTTTCTACTTTTATTTTCTTTTTTTAGGAGAGTTTGCTCTATGTATATTAGGTAATCTGTTTCTCTTTTCCCTTTTTTAAACACATTATTGGTATGGAATTGATGAGGATGAATCCCCTTTCTAAGTCGCTCTGCATCTTTTAGTCATCCATACTTTGCTTCGTGGATACATATTTTCCTGTTCTGAATTAGCCTTTCATGTAGTGTTGTGAATGCTGTAAACTAATATGTACGTATTCCATCGTGATCTGCTGCTCTATAATTTGCCACATTCCGTAGCGTGCTCTAAGGGTTTCGTCACTGATTTATTCTATGCCACTTAAGTTTTCTGTGACTCTTTTTTCATGTCTGTCAGCCATCGACATTTCTATTATCTCCACTGGCGTTTTCTTTCCCTCGGGTTTTGTGCTTATCTCTTGTTATTCCTCCGTTCATATTTTCATAGAAGATGCTTGAATTGTTTTCGAATGCCCTGTTTTGATTGCACGTATCAGAGTTGCATTTGCATTGTCTTAATTTTCATACTTATGCTGCTATTTTTTATTCAATCTTTCCTGTTTCTTGTTAAGCCTCTATATACTAGTCTCAATGTAAGTTTTCTACCATTTTCTAATCGCTTTCATTTTGTTTATTGCTTTGGCATCTTTTTAAACTTTGTTGGTCTGAGTTGCCAGCCTCAATTTCATCCTGGTTTTCTCAGTTAACGTTCTTTCGCCGTTTTCCTACTTTAAACTGCGGACTGACTGACTCGGCATCTGCGTAAATTAAATTGTTGTAATAATATCTGCTGGGATATATGGAAGTCCTCCGACCACATTCGCTGTTTCTACTTTTAATTCTGTCAACTTTTGGTGCCGTAAAAACGGGAGCTGTGTTTTCCGTCGTTCATAACTTGAATGAGGTTTTTCTACATCAATCACCTCCCTAAACACATACTTAAATCATTCGTTGACATCTATGCTGATGACACGACCATCTACGGCAACACATCAAAGGATGTAAATGACAAAGTTCTCTCTGATTCTCTCTCCTCTGATCTCGAGTGCGTGGTTCAGTGGGGGAAGATGTGGCTGGTTACCTTTAATGCATCCAAAACAAACTCCTATCCTTACATCATCAACGCTCTGATCCCCAGCTGGCATCAATTGTGATGGATGGCTCTCGTCTGGGTGAGGCCCCGTGTTTTGACAAGCTTCTGGGTTTGACCTTTACTCCTGATCTGAAATGGAACACGTACATCAAGTCTGTTGCCAAGGTCGCTGGAAAGATGGTGGGATCCTTCTACCTCTCCAGAAGATATCTCATTACTGATGCAATTCTATATCTATATAAAAGCCAAGTACGTCCAAGGATGGAATACTGTTGCCATATCTGGGCAGGAGCTGCTAAAAACGGCCTATCCTGCCTTGACAGAGTACAAAATAGACTTCGTTGCTTAGTGGGGGATTCCCTTTTCTCTACCCTGCAACCTCTCTCCCACAGAAGAGACGTTGCGAGCCTATCCTTGTTTTATCCTTATTTCCATGGCAGGTGCTCGTCTGAACTCCAATCTCTGGTCTCCCCTCGCCAATCTTTCACGAAAAATACCCGTCTAGCTGAATCCACTGTGAAAAATTTCCCCCACTCTATATCTGTGCCTAAATCAAAACGGGGATTCCATGAACAAAGCTTCTTAGAACTGCACGCCTGTGGAACTTTGTTCCGTCTGCCTGCTTTCCTCCGGACTAAAACTTGGATGTCTTCAAGTCCAATGTTCAAAAAATCCTAATGAACCGCCCCCTTAATTAAACACTTTATCAAATCTCCACACTAACGTAATGTACTTACAATAACATTTATCCCTGAGTGGCTTCCGGGCCTTGATAAGTGGCGATCGCTTTGTAAAAAAACAAACTTAAGCTGCCTCATTCTCATTTCGTCCAGTCGTGCGTATATCTTATATACAATGTTTCTTTTGTCTGAGTTTTCTAGACCTTCTAAAGTTGCATTATTATTATTATTATTATTATTATTATTATTATTATTATTATTGTTATTGTTATTATTATTATTATTATTATTATTATTATCTATATATTACTAGTATTACTACAACTGCTACGACGACGACGACGCTTGTCGCTTCAGTACTTATTATCATTGCTATCCTTCATAAGGAAAGTGCAATATTCCAAATGTTTAACAAACATTTGAGTGTAATAAAAGAAAAAAATAATTCGTGTCGTTTTTAAGGAAAAACCTGTCCAAATTCTAGTATAATAATGAAAATCCTAGCTATATCCTGATTGGATGAATAGACGTTCTCACTTACTTATAAAAACTAAAAGAAATGACGTTTTAAAAATGTGTTCAAATGTATTTCCTTGAAACCCTTCGAATTGTCTTTACGCATTTTTTGACTTCCCTTCTTAATGTCGCTCTGTATTGTCAGAACCTGGAAAAATCTCAAAAACAATAACGCACAAATATTCAACTAATTAATTACACTCGCTTATAAATATTTAACTTAAAAACGGACTAATCTAGGCAAGTCGATGTAGAGTTTGGAAATGTTAATTAATGAATAAATACACACTTGCTTCTCCTTGACATCTTTTGAAAATTATAAATATTTTGTAATTGCTACTTTTATTCATTTACTAATATTCATAAAATATGCTGATAGGACATTGTCTCAATTCTGTCATAGGTTTAAATAGAATTTAACCTTGATTAACCTTTGAATCACCAAGTGAAATCAATTCGAAAGTTAAAGGAACGTATTTCTTATAAGTCAATAAAAATGACACAACCCGTACAATAAAATAAATTCGGCAATTTTGATGATTCAGACATGTCAGAAGATAGCCATCATTCACAGAAATAGACAGACCCGCGAGGTAGAAACATTACTTAATTATTAAACTGATAATTCTGTCTTATTGACAAATATGAATACTCCTTCTACTGATTTTCGAAAGAAAATTATTTGGAAAAGATCTTCATTAGTTACACTCGCTTATAAATATTAAATTTAAAAACGGATTAATTCATGCAAGTTTGTGTAGAGTTCGAAAATGTTTCACTAATGAATAAATACACAATTACGTCTCCTTGAAACCCTTAGAAAATTATAAATATTTTGTAAATACAACTTTTGTTCATTTACTAATGTTTAGAAAGGAATCTCGTAGGAATTTGTCTCAATTTTGTTTAAAGTTTAAATAGAATTGTTAAAGTTTAAATAGAATTAATAGAAATAGACCATGCAAACATTGAGTCACCTTAGAAGCACCAAGTCAAATCTATTTGAAAGTTGAAGGAACATATTTCTTACAAGTCACTAAAAATTGTACAAATGTTACAGTAAAATTGATGATTCATACATGACAGGACGCAACCATCAATTTTAGAAACATACAGACCTTTAAAGGTACAAATATTACTTAATTATTAAACTGATAATTCTGTCTTATTGGCAAATATGAATAATCCTTCTACCAATTTTCGAAAAAAGACTATTTTGAAAATATCTTGATAAACAAAGAAAGAAAGTAACATAAACGAGGCAAAACATTTCATTGTTTTTATTTTATTATTTTATGTAAAAGTTTACTAACTTGAGAATTTATTTAATGTTCTCCTTAACATTTCGAAATAGTTTAAAACGGTGGCTTAGAAAAGCCCGTGCCTTTGACGATCTTACTTGAAATTATATGTTGCAGCATTGGCTGGTTTAACTTCGGCTACATTGACATAATTCTTGACTGCGTCATCCATGATCATTCCGAGAGAGATCCGCATTTGTGGTTTCTTCTATTCCTGGATCGAGATCGTTGTTGTAGCTTATCCTAGCTAGTCTACCCTCGCATGATTTACAACTTCCGTTCATAAATGACTTGGTGTATCACCAAACGCCTGAAACGATCGTGTGGACAATGGCAATGCGGCTGTTCGGGACTGTGTTGCTATACCAGTGTGTGCTATCTCTTGGGTTTTGCCATACTGCTTCCATCTTCTCGCCTTGTGTCTCATTTTTCAAACTCAAGAAAGACTTAGACATTCCAGATTTACTCAAATTTTTTGCTGCTATCTCGTTTTTAATTACTAGTATTTTTAAGTATACTTTCTTTTATTACTAAACGTTGAATCCCTTTGTTTCGAAGATGATTATAAATGAAGTCAATGGTATCCTTTGTAAAGAAAATCATAAGCTAACATAAATTACAGAACTGTAAAAAAAATAATACAAATTTATTTGTGAAGCAAGAAGGTATACGTACGTAATCTAATGTTTAGTTCGTTTGGAGAATGTATAACATTATAATTTCGCACTTCATGTTGATGACTATATATATATATATATATATATATATATATATATATATATATGTATATATATATAATATGTATATATATATATATATATATATATATAGAGAGAGAGAGAGAGAGAGAGAGAAATTAAAATAGAGTGGGAGAGATAAAGTTATACAGACACTGCTTATATGCATAGAATATGTGTTTCTACTTTCAAAAGAAAAGAATCGCCGACTTCCGAGTTTAATTTTTTAAATAGAAATAGTTTTTCCTTTATAAAGAGTAAAATAACCCAAAGTGCCATGTAACATAAACAGCTATCTCAATACTCATTACAAATTTATAATGTAAGCAGGTTCAAAATGCGGGTTAACTTATCGCTCACATAATAAATAGCATCATTTAACATAGACTCAGCATAATTATTTTTCAGTGTTTGAAGATTTTATTGATGTTTCTTAGAGCATAGTCTGAGTAGGTTAACAATGAGGGCATCCTCTTATATATGAATTTGTTTCGAATTCTTATTCTTTGAATATTACGCACCGCTGCACATGGTGGGCGCGCTTTTTGCCACAATGTCGCGATTTTCCACACTAAAGAGGCTTTATGTCTGCGGGTCCAATTTTTTTACAGCTTATTCCACGAGACTTTCGCATCGCCAGGCACATATTATTATATGAATATCGTCTAATTCGATATAGAACATTAGATTATCAGATTTATTTCTTTACGTTAGATGTTTATTCATCATATCAATTTTCTCGACGTAGCACCATCTCTAATTCTGATGAGAAGCATTAGGTTACGAAATGTCTGAAATGAAGAGCTTTGACAAACTCTACACACTGAATCGTATTTCTTTGTTTCAAAATGATCACAAAATCTATATGCATCTATATATGTTTTTATTACCAATATCTTTTGTTTTTGTATCTAAGTTGCAGCTGCATGTCGAGCTTTTATTATATCGATAATTCTCTATTACATATGTGTGCGTGCGTGTGTGTGTATTAAAGGGTATACTTCATAGACCAATTATAATTCTCTAGGAATGATTGACGACAATAATTAAATCATATTAAATCATTTTAAAGTAACGACAAAAAAATAAATCAGACTAAATAATAATGGTAAAACATACAGACTGAAACCGAAATAGGTAGATGAAAAATAGAAGAGGCAGTTGGTCCGACAAATATTTGATTCATAGATATTAAAGCGGTCACATAATTTCCCATATGGATTCTGGAGAACACATGCAATCTCATGCGTATACATTGGAAATATTTGTTTTCCAGAGTGCAGTCAGTCGTAAAAAAAGTTGTGATTTGTAATTTAGTGAAATTATTGTTATTCATATTCATTTCAATGTGTCCTGCTTGTTCTGTTTATTTCTGACTAAGAAGAAACTGTCTAAAAACAAAGATAGAAATGATATTTTAGGAATGGCACTTCTTTTAAGAGCACTTGGTAAAATTATTTTTTCTTATGTCAAACGCGTCTGCCAGAAAAGTAACATTTATGAGTTATATAAATGTTGCAGCCTCAAAATTGCCGACTATAATTTTACATTTAAAAATGGACGAATACAAGATTGTGAATCTAAGATGTAAATTGATATACTCAAATTACGCGGTTATTTTTCTGGGGTTATTTTTATGAACAACTGTTGCAAAATCAGTAAAAAATCTCAGAACAATATAATGTTAAAAATATGAAAACTGTATTTAAACAAGTCTCAATTTACTTGGCTCAACTCGAGAGAACGTTCCTTTTGCTTTTCTTATTCACGATTTAAAAATTGTTGACACCACTTTCATAATATTCATAGCTTTTACGAAAATAGTCCTTGTTGAACATGTTTATTAACTAATAATCTTTGCAATGACTTGCGAGATACGTTATATATATATATATATATATATATATATATATAATATATATATACATATATATATACCAATTTGTTTTAAAAATAGAATCTAAATACAAAAAATGAAAATAATATTCAACTGCTAAAGTGCTAAATCAGATGTAATAGCGCATATGTATATATCTTAAAGTAACGCTATTTCAAGATCCTTATTTTTAAAATAATAACAACAGATAAGCTGCGAAATAATACATTTCATTCTTCGAAAATATTCATAATCCATTAGATAATCAGAACACACAATAATCCTTTAATTCTTCAAACATGAAAAATTAAAATTTCATTTTCACCATGTAAAATTTCATATGAAATAATTTATATAAGAAAACCATTTTTATCCATGTAGCATTCTGTATCGTGCCCGTTATTTTTAACCAGTGTTGTTAAAGTTCAAGACTTACACGCTGACCGGCAATGTCGAAAAAGAACAACCAACTAAAAACAGAAGAAAAAAATTCGAGTCTCATTTTTTAAACAGCATTTTATTTTCCAAAAACAACATATTTCATTATTTTTTAAAACTCCCTTCACACACAAATGTGCTATGTTTTTAGTCTCTGTCACCTGCGCATAACATCGTTTTCTCCCCTCAACTTTCACATGTCTATTTTGCCCGATGCACTTTGCCTCTATATTTGGGGCCGACAACGTGGAGTATTTCGCTGTTTTTCTTGTGACGCAAGGTCGTGCACACTTCCTACTTCGTGAATTTCCAAAACGTTTCGGAATATTTAACACGACGATTGATAAATTATATAATTTAGATGAATGTTTTTTTTTTATCTCTGATGGCATTTCAGAGTGTTTTAGGAAGGGTCTCCGACTGAATAGCAATGAAAAACAGAAAAGACGGGGGAAATTTTAGAAATCTGAGAAACAGCACATAGGTTGGGCGATAATAAATCTCTTACAAGGCATAATACAGAATTCAGTAGAATATGAAATCATCATCAACTTATTACAATGGGGCGACCTGAAGAATCGGATAACCGGTCCAGGGGTGCTGTCCGAACTAATCTGACGAGTAAGAACCCCGAAATCGGCAAGGAAGACAAAAATCATCACTGAGGATTATTTAAACGAATTTGAATGTATTTTGCGATGGTTATTCTGTTTCTTACATGTACCACTGGGTACAGACCAATTGACGACCGGGAAAAGAACTACTGATGACTGGAAAGAAAGTTAACATCCCGGAAAGACTAGAAAAATAATGAGGCAGGCAGAGTTATCTGCCCTAAATTCAAAATTCAGTTCAGGCAACCCTACAAAAATCTACTAGCAATCCAAATCTAATATACACCCTCGAGATCCTGAACGAGCGGCAAAAGAGATCCGTATTAGGAAAGATTTTTTAACACTAATGGAGACGCCCAACTACACAGAAAAGATGGATTTGTTGCAGCGAGGTTTAGGAATTTACTAATGCCGGATTTAATTCCAGAAGGGGGAAATGCAGAAACAACGTGCAGGTGCAAGACAGAGAAGTAAGGCGAAAAGTCAAACAACAATTCCCAGGCACTCCAAACTGGTTTTTCTCCTTTTTTAGGCATGGAGTAAGAAAAATTATCAAATGGCAGCCTGCCAACAAGAAGGTCTGGCAAAATTTAGACAAATATATTTGCAAGTTGTTGCAACTAGCTAGTCAAGGAAGCGTCCAGAATCATTTGAAATATGTATTTTAGTAATTTTATTTATTGCGGATTATTATCCTTATCTTTTCTTAGTGGTTTCACGACGTTTCGGACAACTATTCCTCTGGCTTTCGTCAGGTGGTAACCCCGACGGATGAGAACTCTTAATATCCTGACTGCTTTCACTGCAATTACTGCCTTCCGTAGTTGTTGTCCCCTCACCACGTTGACTAAAAAATTGTGACGCTGTAGATATTAATAGATGGATGGAGTTAAAAAGAATGAGTGCAGTCTGTTTTAGATGTCTTTACAATAAGAAAAAGGTTGAACAAATACATTACATAAGTTGATAGAAAAATCTCTATGAAAGTATTCCGTTTGAAATCATGTGCAAATTCCCGAGTTCCACAGATACATTCCTGAGTTTGGATAAATACACATGAAGAGTATCGTAGATTACATCGACCGAAACCGTGTTAAAACTATGCTCAAGATGGAAACAGTGATCCGAAGAATCCAAATCATACATTGTCACCTACATGTACTTTATATTGTCTTTTTGCCGAATGTAGGGTGTGAATCAATTAACCAATTATAACAAAATTGTATATCAAGATAAAATAAGGAAATACACTCTTATTTCTGAATTAAACGTGTAGTTCCTACGTTATGTAATCTAACCCCTAACTATTAAAAATCGTCCTATCACTTCGAAATATTATCGTCTGAATGTATATGATAAAATATGAAGTCGAACTCGGAAAACAAAACGATAAAAAAAGATAAAAAACATTTATGGAGGACATGGCTTTTAGAAGTTGAGCTTGTCAGATACATGAAATGCTGATCTAAAATAGCAATTAAAAGCTGCTCTCTCTCTCTCTCTATCCCTCTCTCTCTCTATGTTCGACAGAGTGCTGACTTCCAGACATAATAAATGTCTATATGTGATGGGTATACATATTTGATTTATTCGACTTGAAAACCAACATTACGATCACATAAAGATAAAATAAATGAAGACATAACCACAGTAGGACAAGGAACTGCTTATTAAGTCTTCATCCTCTAAGATCTTTTAATCAAATAAGTCGTCCGGCGTATATTCTCCCAAGGAAATGATAGACGATATATAACGATATATCTGATTCGTTAGAATATATAATGTACGAGGCGAAGAAGTATACGTGGCTTTCACATTGTAAACAGTTACATAATTTGTTAATACATAAATGCATTAAGATTATTCTATAATTCCATTCCTGAATCTGAGAGAAATAGGTATTTGAATACTAAATTTTTCTAATAACTTTCTCAAAAATAAAAAGAAAAGTATAACAATTTCATTAGGCCAAATCTATCGAAAGATGTCAAATGATAAAAAAGGAAATTATTTTAACGTTCTTTAAAAGCAGTCAGGATGAAATGTATAGAATGGAGTACTGTAGCCACATAGGGACAGGCGCTGTTCGGCGCACTCTAGCCAGCCTTGATACAGTTCAAATCCAACTCCGTGACCTAATAAATAATGCCCTTTCCCTTCCCTGCAATCTTTTTTTCCACAGAAGAGACGTTGCGGGCCTGTCTCTGTTTTATAATTATTTTTATGGCAAGTACCTCACGAAATTACAATCTATGGTTCCCCCTCGCCAAACTTTAACGAAGAAAGGCAGTGAACTCTCTACACCCACAATGTACGATTCCTCCCCACTCTCTATATGTGCCCAAATCTAAACGCAGACTTCATGAAAAATGACTTTTACTAGAACTGCTTGTCTGTGGGACATTGTTTCACTGGTCTGCTTCCCAGTTGAATACAATGTATTAGCCTTCAAATCCAATGTAAAATATTCTTGTTGAGCCGTTCACATGAATAATCAAATTTCACCAAAATAATACCATAAACAATTACTACTGTAAGGACTCCAGTATTTATACTGTGCGCTTCTGATTCCTGTCCTTCAACTACTACTTTTATGAACCTGTTAGAGGGAAATGATTTGATAATTAAGGAGACATTTCCAGCTACACAACCGCTAGAGATCTTGTGAAGTAAACCTTTATGCCATACGCTATCAAAGGCTTTTTATATGTCAAGAACAATTACCCTAGAAAAGTTGTCTCCGTCGAGAGATTCGCTAATCCCATGAGATATAACGGTAAGCACATATGCTGTAGATCTAGCAGAACGGAAACCTTATCGTGTGTCACTAAGAAGGTTATTATTGCTAAAATGGTTGATTACATTTCTATTTAAGACAGATTCTAGCAAGGATTCTAGCACAGGAGACTTATTGGCCTGTACTGAGAGAGAGATGGGCAGTCACCTGAATTCTAAAATATAGGGCTCATTGATGAGATTTTCCAGGGCGATAGGAAGCAATTCTCCTCACGGCAACGTTTAGAGAGTTTTGTAGGTACGGGCGCTAGTTCTAGTTAAAGTTTGTTGAGTACTATAATTGGAATACCGTGAGGGTTGGTTGCTTTACTGGATTCAAGGTTTTTGATTAACTTTGCAATATCACGTACATATATTTGTATATCACATAGCGTGTTTTCTGATACATTAGGAAATATTGGGGGCTGGTGGGCTTTGTTGCAAAGGGTAAAATTCGCTGCAAAATTCTTGGAAAGAGTTTTGTTTTGTCTGATGCTGACGATATTACTTCAGGTCCATTGATGATAGTTGGGATAGAGCACACGTTTCTGTTCAGGATTCTGTTTGCTATTTGCCAAAACTGGTGGGAACCAAGCCGCTGCTCAGCTACTTTTGACTGGACAGACTGTGCACGCAACTTTCTCGCGTTCTTTATTACTTTTTTACAATGGTAACTCGCAGTTCTGAAAGCAACTTTAGTCTCAGTACATCATTTACGTTGGAAGCAATGGTAAAAGTAATTTCTGTGCGCAATGGCAGCAGCGCATTCTGGAGAGAACCACGGCTGACTGTTAGGTTTTCGCTGGAACGTTTTTGAGAGTATAAAACGACTAATACCTAAAATTAACCATTCTGTCAGGTCTGATATTATAGAGGACACATTCTTTTTTTAAACAGGAAACACAGAGGTAGATCTGATATAAATGTATGGAAGCTATCCCAGTCAGTCATGGAGTATCGATGTACTGTACGATGGAGAGGTACGTCCGAAGACTTTTTACATTTCTTTTTTTTTCTTATTTGATACAACAGATTGGCAGGCAGATCCAAGTGGAAACAGAACGGAAACTGAACATAGCTCAGAGCAAGTTGTGGGGAAAGGCTTGCATACTGGCTGTCAGAGTCGGGAATACGGGTGGGCTCGTAAACAATCTGAGTGAGGTCATAAGCAAGGGAGAAATCATGACAGAACCTCCCCTCATCGCTGATCTTTTTGAGTGGGTTAGCCATTCCACATTGTGAATATTGAAGCCTCGACATACGCGAATGTTAGCTGAAGGATGAGCTGATAGGACATGTTCAATTTTCTCAGATATGCTTTTAAGAATAGTAACTCCGCTGTTGTTGGGGCGAAAGAGAGTAAATATAAACACAGTAGTGTGAGCAAATGCAACCCGGAAGCACATACAGGGTGAGTTACGATTTTCTCTTGAGATGTCCTCACCACATGAAAAGTCATCTTTAATATAGGTAAATATTCCATGCCCATGGCGATCTTGGGGGGGGTCAGATTTGGAAGTTAAGTTAGAGTATCCTTTAATTACGAACTCATCTGGGGGCAATGTCTTTCCAATGCAAGTTTTGCTAAGGATTAATAGGTCTGGTTTAGTCTCTTGTAATTGTGTTTCAAGCTCTGGAAGGTTAGAACGTAGACCCCTGATGTTGGGGAAAGACACATGATAGTGAGGGTCCACGTTTGAAGTTGAACATCCGGGTGTAATAGTGTATTTTTTCCTGAAACTATTCATGATGGGGTTTTAGGATTTGTGGACTAGGTCGACCGACTTGCTTAGAGCAGGACAGAGAGGGAAAGTTAGAGAGAAAAAAAGAAACGAAGAATTTTTTTTGAGCACATTATAAGGTAATGCCGTAACAATTACCCACTATTATGGCATCGAGAGGCCCCACCAGAAGCTACTACATGGTCCAAAATCCATTAACCAAATGGAAATACAACAACCCCAGTAATTTGCACCTGCTGATACGACATCCTCCTAAGGGGTTAATCCAAGGTTCGGGTCCGTGACTATCAAGTAAATAACGTCAGCCCAGAAAAAAAAAACGTTTAATCCAGCGCCCTCACTAGTGGCATGGCTAAAAGGATAGACATCTCGTGCGGCTATTCGCGCAAAATACTGCCAAGCTAGGATACAACTTTTCCTTCTCCCTTTGTCAGAAAACTCACTCATTAAAAATTAGGACTGAAGGACAAATAAAGAGAATCGAGAGTAACGGGAGCTGCCGATAATGCATCCACAATTCATTCTTTAGCCTCCATAAAAAAATGAATAAAGGATGAAAAATATTAAGTATTGTACTTAATAAAAGTCCAACTGATGTGTTAAAGTGAAAGTACAGAAAAAAGATTCCCTTCTCACTAACTGAAAATAAATGGAATAATCCTAACTCTTTCTACTCTATGAAATGAACTTGCTAGATTCAGGACATCTGTGGACGAGAATATCTGTTATTAAATAAAACAAATCGAACAAATTAAAAACTGAACTAATTACGTAAATATTAACATTTGCAGTTAAAAATAAGATTAAATTGTACAACACACTACTCTGCCAAATTCTTCCGTCTGGTCTGGCAAATTATTAAAGATTTTTCTTTACTTTCACCATATTCCGTTTGTTAATGGTCAGTCTAATTAATCACAACATTGATTAAGGCAACACACCAATAACAACAATTGTTTGTAATAGATAACGTGTTATTTCACTAGGAAAATCAACTGATGATAATCATCATCATCATCATAATCATCATCATCATCATCATCATCACCATCACCATCATCATCATCATCATCATCATCATCACCATCATCATCGTCATCGTTTTTATCTAACATATCCGCTTCCATTAATCATTGAAATTATTAATTCTATGCTTACAGATATATATATATATATATATATATATATATATATATATATATATATATATATATATATATATATATATATATATTTCATGTAGGAAGATATCCAAAAATGAAGAATAATTTAATTTGAACAAGGGTCGTAATAGTGCTCAATCCAAGAGAACTAATATCATTTTTAATGACCTGAATTGAATCTTTACTATCGTCGCCTCTGTAACCATGAAAACTCTTGCAACTCGCCCTCCATTTTCCCTCCCCTACTGTTTTCACACACTCTCTATATTATTATATTACATCCTAATGTTTACATTTTCTAACCTTTCTCTTAAACTACCCTTTCACCCCTCCCTCCTTTTCCAAGCATTTTTTGAACATAAACTTGTTTTTTGTGATTAATAAGAACTTTAATTTATTGCATGCTATGGCAATATTTCTGTCGTTTAAATTTGAAAAAGTCTAGAACCTTTATAATTTGTTCATTTTATTTTTTCTTGGATCATGAAATCAACTATATTTGAAACGGTCTGCACATCATAGCAAGACATGTATGTACTTACATAAAGAATATATATATATATATATATATATATATATATATATATATATATATATATATATATATATATATATATATATATATACTGACATGGGTACCCAGGGTGGCCTGGGTTGACATGAAGTTCTCTTTGAAACACACCTGTATACTAATCATTTTCATCATGGGCAACGCGGATACCCCTAAAACAAAAATAAAGCAACGGATGGAAACATGTAAATGTAATCGCCCCCAAAAAATACCCTCTCCACCAGATATTTCAGGAGAAGTGCCACAAAGAGAAGAAACTATTCTCCAGATATTGAGCAATGGAAAGACCCCCTCTCAATGAAAAGTTAATTAAAAATAAATAATTACAACTTTTGTTTAATAAAAATAGCAGCAAATGCCCGTCCGATCGCAAAAAAAAAGAAGAAAAAAGATCTATCAAAAATTAATTCCAAAGACAATTAAATTACATTTTTCGTCATTTTATATTTCTAATGGAACCCTCCCCCCTAAATAAATTGAATTTGTCATATTTTGTAGTTCGTTCTGTTTATAAAATTGTTAGGTAAAAGTACAGAATCGTTTCATAAAAATTAATTAAATTTATCATTATTTTATATGTCAAATGTAATTCCCGCCCGGACCACAAAAAACTAAAAGTGTTTGTATTTGTCATGTTCTGTCCACCACACGCCCTCGATCACCAAACTTGAAAAAATGCTAGAGATGACATTCCTGGTTGACCGCTTTGTGGCCAAAGCCTGGATGCACATTTTACGTTAAATTTATAAAGAAAAGGTTTCCCCCACGCTAAAATGTTTTATTATTTTTTTTCCAAAATGTCTTTTTTCATATTAGTTATAAAGACTGCTTAAACGTATTAGGCCACAAAAATCTAGGTCCTAATTTTTTTGGTCAATGTCAAGTTTCTTTCCAACTCTCTCCAAAATTTTAAAATGGCGACTTTTAATGGTTTTAGGTGGTGCTTGAAACGAATATTACGTTTAAATTTGGGGCAGATAAGTAGTGTTCATGATATGAAAAATTACTTTTTCAAAGAGTGGGGGATCAATTTCCTATATAAATTTAACGTAAAATGAGCACACACTTTCGGTAACCTGGTAATTTCTTCATATCATAAAAACAATTAACTGTGATATTTGTTTTCCGTACCCCCGGTGCTGGTTTTTTTTTACTTAGAGATGCATTCATTTTTTCATCTCATAATTTAGGACGCGAATTATGCTGTTAGTAAGTTTACAAAAGCATACTTTTGTTTGTCGTTCTTTTTTCATTATACAACTTGTATAGTTGTTAACCGGTGCCTCTGAATTTTAAATTTCACAAAAATTCTGTTTACATTAGGAGGCGGTTAAGTAAACTACAGAAGCACCTGGATAAACTATACAAATTCTATAATTGAATACCCATCTAAAAACTATAACTAAAAGCAAAAATATATTTTTATAAACCGCTCGTGTAAGCTTACTGACAGCATTATACACGTCCTTAATTATGAAAAAAATAAACGAATCTTTTAGTAAAAATACAGCGCCGGTTTTCGGTGGTGCTGAAAACGAATATCCCAGTTAAATTTGTTTTATGATACGAAGAAATTATTGGGTGGTTAGAAAGTAGGTGCCCATTTTACATTAAATTTATATAGGAAAGTGCTCCCCCACTATTTGAAAAAAGTAATTTTTCATATCATGAAAACTACTTATCTGCCCCAAGTCTATATGGGATATTCGTTTTCAGCACAATCGAAAACCATTAAAAGTCGTCATTTTGACGTTTTTTGAGGAGTTGGAAATAAGTGTACATTGACCTTTTTTTCTAGGGGAAAATGACGCTGGGTCATGTCGTAAAACTTGACCATTTTTAATTTAAGATATTACATAAAGTATGTTTCGCAGGCAATGAAACACACTTGCTATTGTATAATTATTATAACACCGATTAAATTGTATAAAAAAACAAAAAAAGAGCAGAGGATGATGGATTTTGTTCACATGTGTCTCTGTCTAACTCTGCCATCGTGAGGATGCAAGTAAATGAGGACATTTGTTTTAATTATTTTTCTCTAACAAATAAAAAATGTTACTTAAAAATTAAGAATAAGCGAAAAAAATTCTCCGAATTAAAAATAAAAATAATAATTCCGTTTAGAATAATATTTCGAAATGAATAATATGTAATACTGTGCTCGTTTAAAACAATTTTAAATTAAACTATCACAATTATGCCCCCTTGAAATTTAAATAAACTAAATAATTTAAAAAAATAAGTAGTACAGTCGAAACAAAGCTATTATGTCGAATAAGTAATGTCATTAAGGTAATTATTAAAATAGATTTAATTTAATGTGATATATTAATGACCGCAACTTAATAATGTAAATGTGGTTTGGAGAATGCTATATAATGAAATTACATATCCACAATAATGTCTCCGTTGACAGAAGTATCCTAACATGGGTTTTAATATATCTTGACCAGGAGAGGTGTACACACATATAGCCTTTATATTTCTTTGTTCATTGGGAGTTGTACACACACACACACACACACACACACACGAACGCTACTACATTATATATATATATATATAGATAGATAGATAGATAGATAGATAGATAGATAGATAGATACTAGCAGTTCAGACCGACTCTGCTCGGACCCTATGTACTGTTCATAATTTGTGTGCATATGTGTATATATATTACAAATTTTAACTCTTGTCCAGGTAACCTACAACGAAAATTACAAGTGTTGACACCAAATTGGAGAAGGAGCTTAGTAGATTCCACAAAGGTCAACTCCTTGGATATTGACCTCTTAGCAGCCAAATTATTGCCTAAAAACTGATTAAATGGTTGTTGCATGCCTGAGTACCCTTTATCTAAAATTTCAAATGTTTAAACTCAAAATTTGCTGAATAGTGTGCTACAGACCGCAAAGAGAAAACTCTTTTTAGCGTAATTCTCGACCTAAAACCGATTTAAAAGCGTGCCCTATGTATATCATGTAAAATATTAAAAGTTTAGACCAAAAAATGCTAAGTAATTTTGTAGAGTTCCCAGACGTCAATTTTTTTTTAATTTTACCCCAATTTTTACCCCTTACAATTTATTTGTAAGGCTCAAATACATTAACATATTTTATCCATGTCCACTTGGACATGGATAAAATAGTTAATCGAGTCAACAGAGGGGATGACTTCGAAAATATCGGCGAAAAATGTAGAAAATTCCCAGTTGAGGGTGAAGAAATAAATGTTTTGAGCCAATTTTTCGGTATTTGTAGTTTGAATGGTCGAGCTTTAAAACGATACTGACCTTTTGAAAACCCGTCGTTTCTCTCGAAAGTTTTAGGCAGATATACAAAAATACCTACATACATTTATATATTGGCAACTCAAATTTTCGACCCAATCCGATTAAAAAGCATGATCTATCTCCGAATAACCTTTATGTAAAATTTCAAATGTTTAACCAAAAATTGTAAGAGTAATTTCGTAGAGGCTTCAGATGTTAATTTCCTTTAACTTTGACCCGTATTATAACCACTTTACATTTAATTTTTTGGGCGCAAATCAAGTTGTAAAGTTAGATATATGTCCAAGGAACTT
>NC_136491.1:129215493-129225493 GCF_053919585.1 Euprymna scolopes
GGTTAGGGTTAGTTTACTCTAGGTTCCAAACATTTAGTTTAATTTGTTTATCGTCAAAGAAATTAGGTAATCGGTTGTTAATTAAGACCTGTTTGATATTTTTTAGTTCGCTGTATAATATTTTTTTTTTCATTTGCGGAGACCAACTTGGCTCGATTACTTTGATTCTTTATAAACGCGGCTTTGTATCTCTTTGGACATTCACTTTTGAATTTTAAGATACAAGAATTATTTGCAATAGTCTCTTTATACAGTGAAGTGATGATTTCATCTAAGCTAGAGGGTATGAGAACGTTGCAAAATCGATTACTATTATTTACATTTAATTCATACGTGAAAGTAATTACCGAGTGTGTTTGGATATGATCCTCTATTTCGTTAATATTATCAGCAAGAATAAAAATATCGATGACGTATATAAGCTAAATAGAGGATTTTTAATAGTCCACTATATATATCTCACTATATCTGTTTGTTTGTCTGTCTGTGTGTCTAACTCCGGTTTTCAAATCGTATATCTTACAAGAGGGTCGCTGGACGGCGTACAGTAGCTCAAAAGCAGGATTTTTGTACAGAATTTTATTGGAGGTATTTACTCGATTAAAATAATTGCTAAGATGGTAAATATTGAAGGAAATCACAATTTGCCAACCTAGTGCAATGGCGTTGTACTACGCGTTCATACATACTGAATAAACAGGCTTCTATTTATTTGGTTATTTTCCAACATTTTCAAAGCGGTTGCCGCTTTCGTGCAGTTGATATCATGGCCGAATACAGATACTAGTGTTGCGGTTTCGATCTTCATTATTACTTTTTCAATATTTTTTTTTACATTCCGATAATCCTAACTTGAAAATGTTATTATGTAATTATTAGGGCTATGACAAGATAATATTCTTTTAATTATTTTGATTCTCGATTATATGCATGTTTATATATTATGTTTTTATAGAGTGGTGTGGTTTTCGATTGATTAACTGTGCGTAGCTGTATCGAATATATACTCAAGACTGAAACCAATGATAAGAATATTCGCTTGTCATAACCCTAGAAATAATTTAAAAGAGCACTTTGATTGAGAAACACAGAACATTTTTATGTACATTACGAAAACGACATATTCAATATATATATATATATATATATATATATATATATATTGATGTATATATATATAGAAAGATATATAGCAGCTGTTATATATATATATATATATATATATATATATATATATATATATATATATATATATATATATATATATATATTGTTTTTGTATATGTCCGCTTTTCGGATAGTAATCCATTAGATTAATTTATTACAAATACAGTTTTTTTAGAGAGTTATTTCACAAGCTTTTCTATTCTTGCAAAGCTTAATAATGTAGAGCAAAGGAGAGAGAATAAAGCTGTTCTCTCTCTTTTCTCGTTACCCCTTTCCCTCGCTCGGCTTGAAACGCACCATGGATTAACCGATTCAAAGGGGTATTTATGCCATTTTTTTTCGCTTTATTTCGTTTTGTAGTTGCTTAAAAAACTGGAATTGAATTTTAACGTTCCTTTCTGTTTTATGCTTTCTACTAAATCCATTTCACCCTATGATTTAGTCCTTAATAGGATATAAAATCAAAACATTTAATGCGAATGTAACAGGCACAAACTGCAGCGCAATATCTGAGGTGTTTATAGGCATACTACCTCTCAACTTCCTCGATAATCGATGATTCGTATATTTTTTTCTGGTGAGAGTTCACTGTCAAAATCGGTTAACATTTATGGAGGTAGTAAAATATTTTCTTTCTAATTTATTCCTCCTTTCCCCACTACCACTTACACCGTTTCCAGGATCGTTCACAAGGACATGTATGAAATAAACACCGGTTTTGGTTTTCTTTACTTCGTAGTTGT
Source organism: Euprymna scolopes (assembly GCF_053919585.1). Classification (NCBI taxonomy): domain Eukaryota; kingdom Metazoa; phylum Mollusca; class Cephalopoda; order Sepiida; family Sepiolidae; genus Euprymna; species Euprymna scolopes. The sequence continues at coordinate 129,217,404 of NC_136491.1, forward strand.
TTAAAAAAAAATGGATCGAAATTTCACCGTGCCTTTGAGTTCTACTCTTGCTACTGGGTGAAACGCACCATGGACTTGACCGATTCGAAGGGTTATTTTTGACATTTTTTCGCTTTATTTCGTTTCGTAGTTGCTTAAAAAAACTGGAATTAAATTTTAACGTTCCCTTTCGTTCTATGCTTTCTACTATGTGCAACACATCATGGACGTAACCGAATCGAAGGGTTATTTACGCCATTTTCTTTTTTTCGCTTTATTTCTTTTTGTATTGCTTAAAAAAAACTAGAATGGAATTTTAACGGTCCTTTCCGTTCTATGCTGTCTACTGGGTGAAACGCCCCATGGACTTTACCCAACAACTTATTTTATTGCATTAAAACTATTGCAAACAGCGTTTGAATCATGTGAACAAAAATAGCACTTTATCAAATGTGAGCAAAGATGGCGCTCTCTTTTTCACCCAGATTTCTTATTGAAAAATGTGCAAGCAAATTGGTAATATATTCAACTCCGCTGATATTAAATTGATGATCAACCAAAATGACTTTTATTTTATTACATCAATGTAAGCATTTAGGAATATTTGTGTCTGTATGCCTGCATATTTATAATAACCATTACAAGCAGTTCAATATGATTCATCAAGCGATTATTTTCCTTGAAGAGTATTTTCTACTAAAGTTGATTAGTGAACTTAGAAGTCAGTTGGTAAAATACAATACAGTGCTGCACGTAAAGTGAATATGATTATAGTGTGAACATCATGCTTTATCAATACATAAAATCTTGAGATTTCTTTCATTTTGTTAGACTTACGGAGTTGGTTGAGCTAAGTAACGATAATTTGTAAACAATTAACCCGATTGGACTTACATTTAAAGAGGGGTAATTCATAAAAAAAAATCATTTTTATTAGTGGCATCTCAACAAATACAACCTGGAACTTATTACGTGATATGTTACAGCACAAGAACAATTTATTCACCAGATTGTGTGCATAGTAATTAAGCACGAACAGCTGTCTTCTTTATCTTTTACTCTTCCAAATTACAGCAACACCAAACATGACTTCTCATATTTGATTTTACAGAAGAAACACATTCTTTCAGTAAATGATTAACAAATGCTTTCAACTCTTCATTTCTTTAAACAATTTACTTCGACCTATCTTAACAAGGTTAAAGATAATAATAAGGAAATTATAAGCATAGAATTTGTCCTTCTTCTTTTATAACATTTTTCATATACATTTTCACAAAGTAAGTATTTTTTGTTAAGGTTCTATCATATACAATGTTATTGGGGAATAAGGATAATACTGCAGGGTTAAATACATGTACCAACTATTTAATTCTATAATTTACAAGTTATTGGGAAATAAGGTTCAAATACATGTACCAAACATTTCATTCAATAATTTACAAGCTATTGGGAAATAGGGTTCAAATACATAAACCAACGATTTAATTCAATAATCTATATATATAAAACTGTAAAGTTGGTTCGTTCTAAAAGAATAAAACCATATTTCTACGTTACCAATTTATTTGAAATTTTCAGACAACCCATTTTTAGAGTCGAGGTATGTTTTTATGCTATTAAAATAAATTTACCTAATTAAAATTAAAATATTAAATAAAATAAATAGATTTTTAACCGTTTCTGCGAATATGTTCTGTTGATAAAACTGAACTTCCGGTTCGATTCACTTCACAGCCACGAATTGACGAAAGGTTTCATTTTCTGTTAACTCGATAAGTAAAAAAAAACAAAAAAAACATATTTCATTTGTTTATCTTCCAATTTTTTTTTAATTTACACATCTTTTCTTTATTATATAAGGCAAAAAAAGTTTGTTGCTTGCTTTTGAGTTTTTTTTTAATTTCTATATAAGATTACTGATGCAGAGAGTGATCCGTGCTGAAATAATGTTATTATTTTAAAAGTCATTCTTAACATGGGGAGGTAAGGATGTTTTGTACCTATTCTGTACTTTAACCTTACAATTGAATAAATAAATAAAAGAACATATCGTAAAACGTTATTTAAACGTGGAAATATGATTTAAAAAATAGCGCGGATCGCTCTCTGCATTAGCACCATTTTTATTTATTGCGGACTATTATCCTCATCTTTATTAGTTGTTGTTTCACGAATTTTCGGCCAACTATTACTCTGGCCTTCATAAAAAGAAGTCCTTTTATAAATGTTCAGTAACTTTTTCCTTTTATTATTCTTAAAGAGTAAAACTTTTCTTATTCATGAAAGGAGTTAAGCCTACGTAAATAAATAAATGTTTGTACACGTGACAAATTATCAATAAATGGTTTAGTTACTTTTTTTAAAAAATGTTTGTAAAAGTGCGAAAGGCGACGTTGTACAACCATTACTCCCATGCTTAATTTCTATACTTATAGGTTTTTGGAATTTTTTTTCACTGGATTATTATTGATTGGACACTAATTAAACAGATTATTAAAAAAAAATGTAAAAAAGAAATCATCATTTCGACATTTGAAAGTGGTGCTCACTTTTTAGTTACAGCGTTCTGATAAATCAGTCACCCATTTTGTAAGCAATAAAAACGCGGTATATCAAAACCATAGAAAGTAAAAATAATGAGTCTCTACCACATTTGTAAGTCAGAAATATATTTGTTTCTCAAAGAAAAAAAAGAGAGAACAGGACTTTTTTTTATTGTTTTCATGAAAATAAAGTTTCGAGATTTTTAATTATTTTTTTTTTTACTTATTTAGTCAGTTTGTGTTTTTTTTAAAATTGTTTTTGTGAAAGGTGAGTTTTTTTTCAAAACTGTTGTTTTGTTTCTTTTTCATTTTTTTAAAGTATTATAAATTTCACTAACATGCTGGAGAAATGTTTAATAATTTGGTATTTTTTTAGATTAGGTCCACCTCCACAATTTTCCTTTCAATGTAGACATTTATAGGTTTCCGAGTATGCTGAACACGCAAATTGCATTGAAATTTTGCGGAAATAAATAGTTGTATTATGCATTGTATTCTTCGGCGGCCATCTTTTTACGTGCACACGCGCCATAAACAAATACACACACGTAAAAAAGATGGCCGCCAAAGATTACAATGCATAATACAACTTTTTATATCTTGATGACTACTTATTTCTGCAAAATTTCGATGCGGTTTTCGTATTCAGCATAGTCGAAAACCATTTCAAGTCGTCATTTAAACGAAAATTGAGGAGGTGGACCTAATCTAAAAATTTACCAATAATTTTTAATCCCGTACGCCTCCCGATACATTGCTTCGTCAACATGCGACCATTTTATATCTCCCGAAGACACTTCCGTATTTAGAAAATAAATAAATAAATAAATAAAAAGTGACCGATTTACCAGAACGTGGTAACTAAAAAGTGAGTACCCCTTTCAAATGTTGAAATGATTTTTTTTTTCAATTTTTTTTCATAATCTGGTTAGTGTTCAATCAATAATAATCCAGTGAAAAAAATTCAAAAAACCTATCAGTATAGAAACTCCACCACGTAAGTAAATAAATAAAAAATGTTACCTGCGCATGCGTTAGCTTTGACTATGGGGGGGGTACTAAGGGAACGACCATTAAATAATTCTGCGGGTCGCCATGGAACTCAACGCCCAAGGAGTACCAAATAGTTTTCATGATCTGAAGGAAATTTTTTTTCGAAAAGTGGGTGATCACTTTTCCATCAAAATTTAACTTAAAATGAGCACCCACTTTCTGACCACCTGAGGAAGGGGCATTTATTTTCGTGTTTATTGGCTTAAAGGTTTTTTTGACAAGGCAGTTTGGTACGCGACTGCATATTTAACAGTTTTCGTTTATGCTCACGCATAGCATAAACAAAGGCTACGTCTGTGAAATGGAAAATAGTCCCAGAGTTCAGGGGTTAATACCATGCAAAAGAAATCAAACAAAAAGACTTTTTAGCCAAGAAACACACAGAAAGAAAAAAAATAGCATCCATTTTTTTCTATCGAATTCATTTGCTGTTTTTATTGAAAACTATTTTCTCCCGGATTTTGATATAATTTTCCATTAAGGACTGTGCGTCTCACATTCGTAAATAACAAAAAAAAAAATTTGTAGATTTTTATGTGCTTACAACGAATCTGCAAACCGTTTCCGTCGCAAAAAAATAGTTTTTATGATATGAAGAAATTACTTTTTCGAAAAAGTGGCGATCACTTTTCCATGTAAATTTAACTTAAAATGAACACCCATTTTCTAGCCACCTGAGAGAGGGGAGATTTTTTCCCATGTTTATTGGCTAAACAACTTTCGTTTATGCTTACGCATAGCGTAAACGAAGGCTACGGCTGTTAAATGGAAAATAGTCCCAGAGTTCAGGGGTTATTACCATGCAAAAGAAATCAAACAAAAAACTTTTTAGCCAAGAAACAGAAAAATGCCCCTCTCTCAGGTGGCCAGAAAGTGGGTGCTCATTCAAAGTTAAATTTACATTGAAAAGTGATCACCCACTTTTCGAAAAAGTAATTTCATGAATGTCATGAAAACTTTTTTTTTTGCTACGTAAACGGTTTGCAGATTCGTTTTTAGCACACCGAAATCTACAATAAAATATTTTGTTATATATATGAACGTGAAATGGGCCTTAAAGTAAAATAATACCGGATTTTTTTGAGCAGATTTGCCGTTTAGTTGTACAAATATCCTCAAACCAGGTAATCACTAAAAGGGATTTTTAAAAGTCGTCACCTGTATCGAGCAAAAGTTTAAAACCACCGATTATATGCCAGCCTACATCATGGTAACATATATTGAGTGAGTTCCTAACAGTATTTTGTATAGTTTTTTAGTTTAAACTCATTTTGCCAAAATTTCCCCAAACTTAACGTGTTCGATACAGTCTGCCCCCATTTGTATTTTTCAGATATACCGATAAACATTGAATATTTTTGAACCGATTATACATTACATAAAAACACTAAAATCTTATCCAGTTAGGTAGAACACTTACTTTTCTTGCCTTTGATAACATTTATTTGTTATATATTTATTTTTTGACAACTTCTTTGTGTCTGTGTTTAGTAATATAAACCCTTTTCATTTAATGTAACGTTTAGTCGGCTCGAAAAACAGTGTTTATTGGTGTATTTGAAAGCTACAAATGGTGGAGGACACTGTTGATTACTTTAAGTTAGAGAAAGTGAGTTAAAACTAAAAAACTATACAAAATACTGTCAGAAACCTACCGATTATGTCAGCCTATGTCATGGTAACATATGTTCGGTGAGTTTCAGACACTGTTTTACAGAGTTTTTAGTTTTCAACTTACTTTCCCAAACTTAACGTATTCAACAGAATTCGCGACCATTTCTGTTTTTTGAGCCAATTAAACATTTTACATTACATAAAAACACTAAACAATTATCCAATTAGGTAGAAACGTAAATTACCTTACCTTTGCTTTCATTTATTTGTTTTTGGACGACTTTTTCGAATCTGTGTATAGTAACCCCCCTCCCCCACCATCAACCAAATATTAATTACTAAATCACATTTTTTAAAACAACAACAAAAAAAAGCATTTAGCGTTTCAACATTTTTGCTATGTTCGGCTTCGTCCACTGATTGTTGGTCAAGTCCAAAACATGAATGATTGACAGAAACTCTCGAAGATCCAGATCAAATTCTGCAAGAGTACCATTTTTTTCAGTTTCGCCTTCTTTTTCACTTTTTGCAGTGGATTGCTGTACTAATATAAGAAACATGCATTTTCTCTTTTATTAAATTTTTCCATAACACCAAATTGAGCCACTGCAACGCGTGGCAGGGTACAGCTAGTTTATAATATAGATATGCATTAAAATGATCTGAAGGCAGAAGTTTCAATTGTATGCATTTATGAATGGAATTAAGTGGTTGTTGGACGATATTCAGAAGTTCGTAAACGTCTTTAATTCATCTATCAAGTATTTTATAATCAGGGTAATGCGGTAGCCTTCAAGGAGATACAAACCTGCCTTAGGTAATGGATGAAAAATAATGGAGCAAAGAAAGTTTCGTAAGATATTTGCATCTCGCCAAGAAGAGAACGAAAAAAATCAAAAACACATTGTGTTCAGCTTTTTATATTATACACAGTGGCGGTCTCTTATGAGCTGAAAGAATTTCAATGGTGATTTTTTTTCTAATAAAGAGTTTAATGCAAATATTACAGTTACTGCACTGTTATTCTCGACATTTAAATAATAATTATAACTTTATCGTTTATAATTACTAAGAACAAAATTTAATGAGGAAATGTTGAAGAAAATAAAACGTTAAAGTGGCAATAACATTTCTGAATGAACAATTGGTTCAATAATACTTGCTTAGAACGTTATCAACAACAGTGGCTTTAAAATACATGTATTTGTAAAATAGTCAGGAAAAAATGAAAACTTTTTATAAAAAGCCTATAAAATGCTTGTAGGCCAACCTGCTTATAGTGATTGAGAACGATGTTATTAATAAATAAATGAATATATTTGTAAACAAATAATAATTAAAAAAAAACTCGTATTGTTCATTTTTTTCGAGAAAATATATTTAGCAAATTAACGTTTATAATCACTCATCAATTTAGCTATTTAGTACATACATTAAAAAAATAGGATTGCCCGAAAAACCTAAATGATACCAAGGTTAAAAACATATATTTCCTCGTGTTGTAAGGTCTAATAAAGCATAATAGAGCCACAATCTAAAAACACAAAGCAATAAAGAGAGGTATACTCCAATTGGAGAGTTTTTCATCTCCAGATCTTAAAATGAAAGCAGTTTGAGTATTCCATGAAATACGATCAGGTAGATATATATATATATATATATATATATATATATATATATATATATATATATATATATATATATATATATATATATATATCAACACTGCTGGGGAGCCATGATGTAATATACTGTTTTGTTTTGAAATCCCCAAAACAGTGTTTCATGGTAAACAACTGATGATCCCTTGAAAAAAGTAATTATTGGTATTATAGTAAATTCAGGAGCGAGTTGATGCAGTGATTGCAGGTGATTAAATGACTTACTGACTAGATGGTTTTCTAACGAATGATAAAAAATACTTTTTGTATAGTTTTAAAGGTTAAAAACTTCAAAGACTATATATATATATATATATATATATATATATATATATATATATATATATATATATATGATTGCTGAGCTGGATTAAATCCGACGATATGAAATAAAATGGAGGTGGAAGGACCTGGATACTCAACGTTGCGCCCGATTTATGCGGGCTTCTTCAAGAGGGATGGTCATTGACGAGAGAGTCGGAGGATTGGGGCTATATATAATTCAATTATTTCTAATTTAAAAAAAAAAAATTCTTTCGTAATCTCGTGTCATTTTATTTATTTAATCTATCACCGCTATATTTCCAAACACAATTTTTAATCTCTACGATATTTTATCTTTTAGACGTAATCCACTACACTAGTTTACTCTAATTAGTTCTTCTCTCATAAAATGTATATACATGTATATATGACATCTAATTTACATAAGGAAAACACGCTGCTCTCCCCCATCGTTGAGTATCCAGGTCCTTCCACCTCAATTTTATTTCATATATATATATATATATATATATATATATATATATATATATATATATATATATATATATATATGGCAGTAGACTTTTACACTTCTCATCACGAGGTCCCCATTTCAAATCTGGCTGGATTCAACCACTCTGATGAGTCGTAGCAGAGTAAACACACGGGATAATTATATTTAAAAAATATATATGTATATGTATATTTATATATATATATATATATATATATATATATATATATATATATTTCTACATATATATATATATAGAGAGAAAGAGAGACAGACAGACAGACAGAGATAGAAAGAGAGGGAGAAAGATATATAGATAGAAGGATATCTTGACCGGCAGTAATCGTGGCACTCTGCCGGATGATCTATGAAATAATGAAACATTACTGTCTGTGGGTATTTAAAAATTAGTATAGTAATCCTTATATATATATATATATATATATATATATATATATA
>NC_136491.1:129227993-129260493 GCF_053919585.1 Euprymna scolopes
TAGCAAACATGATATCGTATTAATATATTTATTTCATTCAGCAGATGCACATAGATAATGAACACATCTTGTTCGTGTTCGGCCCAGGAAACTTTTTTTCTTAGGCTTTAAAAAAAAACTCATTGCTTAACGCTTACATTGTGGCTCGCTTATCTCGGTAAAGTTTTAAATGTGTTTCCTATTATTTAAGCGGTGCCTGGTAACATTTGATGCATGCAAAACAATTCTTAATCTTTTCACCACAAACAATATAATCGCATCTTTGCCCCAGTGGAACTTAGTGGTATTCGCATTTATGCAGCACCCATTTTGCAACGCATCTATTGCTGACCTTCATTACGCATTTATTACTATTCGTGTGTAATGTGAAGTTATATCACGGACTTTGATGTTGCACATTCGCCTAATGACAGTCGACAATCGGTGATTAGAAAAAAGTTTTTTATTATCCCAATGAAAGTTGTTATATTTTGTCACTAAACAACGATTCGTTTCTTATATCTTTTATATTTATTTCTTAATAATGATCGACGTGAGATTTTTTAAAGAAAATCTTTGTTCAGATTTCTGTACTTTTAATATCCAACAACCTGGCATAATAACTGAAACGATAAATAGATGTATTGGAAACATGATTTCAATTTTATATTACGATTATAATATCGCTTATAAGGTTTTTTTTTTCTAATATACCTGGTACCTAAAAGCCTCAGAAAAAACTAAAAGCCTCAGAAAAACTGCCTTTCCTTTCGGAAAAAAGGGATTTTCAATGACTAATCCCTTCACACAAAAATCCAAGAACTCCCAAACGCGTAGAAAATATCTGGATAACCCACAACTTACAGAACTCTCGAAATTACCCCTGTTCAACATTATAAGTAGAAGCCGACTACAAAACAAAAACCTTTTGAAAACGGCCAAGGAGTTTGAAAGTAAAAAAAAGAAAAATATATACAGAGGAGAAAAGAGAAATTGTCACCTACACCCCCCCCACACACACACAAGAAAAATGCTGAAAAATTCAAAACAAATAAAGCTTCGAAAAAGGTCGATGAAAAATCAAACGACTATAAAACTAAACAGGGGACGACTAACGTTTTTCCAAATAAACAAAACAAACAACAACAAAACAAATTGATCAAATAATATATATAAAATAATGATCAAAAGATAGATTGTTTCGAAAAAAAAAGTCCATAAAATTGAATGAAAACAAATTACAAGGGGAGGATTAACGTTTTCTTGGCAAAAAAGAGAAAAGAAAAAAGATGAATAATAAAAATAAATAAATAAATAAATAAATAATAATAATAATAATAATAATAATAATTTATTAAAAAATAATAATCAAGAGAATTTATGTTATAAACAAAGAGTGAATAATAAAAAGAATAAGTGAGAGAAGAGATAAATAATTAAAAAAAAATAGATATTATGCCAATGACCCGACGATATTATGACATTTGCTAGTCAGAGCAAAGGTCACAAAAAAGAGGAAGACAAATGTGGCACAATGACGTAGCCCATTTTAGGGAGCTGGGGGCTTCTATATTAATGAACCTTGTGCCTAACTTGATCTGCACTTGTGCAGTGCAAACGTGTTTAACATGTGTTTGTGATTTTGAAAATGGTCTGTTATAACTCAAGCTAAGGATGGCAGTTTGTTTATAATATTGAAGCAAGGCAAAACGATATAAGACCTTAGAAATTGAAAGGTTAAAGCCGAAGTACGCGTCATCGATGCATTCGAAAACAAAACAAGGTTTAATCTGTATGAATATATTCTCTCTCTTTTTATGTCCCTCTCTCGTTCTCCCTCTCTTTTTTCTCTATTTCTCCCTTTCACTCCCCTTCTTTCTCATTCAATGAAGAAAAAGAGAATTAAACAATTCTATTGTTTTAAAAACAGTTGAAGCTTGCACTCCATACGTGGAGGACGTGTTGAATTGGTGTGTACGCAATGGCTCGACTAAATATTCTTCCTACTTGTTAACTCTAAAATAGATTATATATATTTTTACAAAAATGCATTTGTTCGTAATTTTTGTACAAGTGTTCGATTTCAGCATGACATTAATGCCGATAATGGGAAGATGCCTATAACGATACAATGAAGAAGCGATTCATGCCAGCCAGATATAGCCGACAGCATGATCGACCCGTTTTTGTTGATGTTTCCAACATATGCCTATCGTTAGATATCGTTGGATATCGTTTATTCCTAAGGGAGCTGGTTGTGTTCCCAAGACATTCCTCAACCAAGTAACCCTCCCGGGGAGACGATAGTATAATAACACCCATAAATTGATAATTGCTATTTCTTTTGATTGGATTCATTGATTGATATAATGATTAAATTAATGCTTTTGCATTACGAAAACTTTGCCGTAAAGATTCGGAATGCCCACGTAATCAAGGAAATAAATTGTATGATAGTGAACATATTGAAATTTGAAATATATATTTACATTGAGCTTCGTAAATTTAGTATTGCCCTAATTAAAAGGTCGAAAATATATAAATATATTTTATCAATATAGATATATTTACACGTATACACACACACACACACACACACACACATATATATATATATATATATATATATATATATATATATAGAGAGAGAGAGAGAGAGAGAGAGAGAGAGATCAATTTATAGCACCGAGTTTAACAATCCACCCTCTTTCTCTTTTAAACGTGCATAAACAATCACACGGTTATACACATTATTGATAAGCAATAACTGTCCAGTCCTTTACTGATTGATCGATGACCTCTGTACTGTCATATTCTGGCGTGTCTTGCTCGGATTCGATCTGATTAAACGGCCAACAGTTCACGGCGATCGTGCACGATCCAATGCAGGATGTAGAGTTTACTACCGACAACCATCACCACTCCACAGCTTTCCTGTGCCGGATCAGTGACGATGGCGTCCTCAATATCGAAAAATATGACAAGATGTGTCTCTCACATTGGTACAAACCAGAATCATGGAAGTCTGCGTGCCAAGGTGTTAGCTATTACCCAACTTCTCTATCATTGTCAGTAATAGAGGACGTAGTTTAATAGTATGTTGACGTATTGCACGCAGTCACATACACAGAGTCGAATATTTACACACATTGACACGTTTGATACAAAAAATATATGTAATATATTTCATATGTATATATATATATATACATATATATATATATATATGAATATATATATATATATGTGTGTGTGTGTGTATGTGTGTGCATAATATACGCATATATGCATGTATATTGGTATAAAAGTATACAAATGAAAATATATGTATCTGTGTGTACATGTGGGCGTAAGAGATATTTATTTTGTTGAGATTAATAAACCAATATATAAATACTTGTATTTATATTATACTAGACGACCCGTTGGGCCAGTATTTTATATTAGCTATGGAATTCATGTATGAGTGTGATACTTGTGTTGTAAAAAAATATTTTTTATAGCGACCGCAGTTTTCTAACAGAGCTAGTCTTTCGCAATACGAAAATGTGGCTACATTGGCAGGACCCTAGCACCAATTGGTCATTTTTTTTATTTTCAAATACAGACAAAAGTTTTGTTCCTTAAATGATTTATATGTTTTGTAAGTAAAAATAGTTAGAATTTATTACATATACGCACATTTGTTTTCCTTTTTTAAAATAGTAATCTCGACAAAAAAAAATGTGGTTGAAATTTTTAATATAAGGAACAACATTATTTTTACACCGTTTTGCGATTTGTTTATTTCTACCACATAGACGAAACGCTCGACATTTTTAGAACAAAAGCATATTATTTAAAAACCCTAACAGATCGAGCGATTTTTTTTTTATCGAAAACGTTTTGTTCTACTCAGGTGTTACTTTTAATAGGTGAGAAAACATTACATCTTTTATTTAAGTCAAATATTTTGTTTTGATAAATTTATTTTATTTCGGCAATTCGGGTGGCGGCAATCCTGGTGGTGGGGAGGATAACTCCAATTTCTTCTTGGTCAAATACCGCAACAAATATGTAACAAACAAGATTTTTTTTCCGAACACAAAAATATTTGAAAGCCAAACTATTTATTGAATATATATATATATATATATATATATATATATATATATATATATATATATATATAATAAGCCTGACGAATCCTAAAGTGGATGAAACGCAGAATATTCAGTGTAGCTTAATCGCCATATATATTTTATAAATTACTATATATATATATATATATATATATATATATATATATATATATATATATATATATATATATATATATTAATGTTGTAATGTCTTTTTCTAATTATATAGAGGTATAGGATAATACCAGACGTATTTAACAAAAAAAGTTTAAAACACGTCAAAAGAAGCTTAGCAGCGGTTCTGGCAAATAGTAAATAGGATATTGAACAGAAACGTGCGCTCTATCCGAACCATTATCAATGAACCAGAGGTCATCTCGACAGAATCCGACAAGGCCAAACTATTTGCCAAAAACTTTGCGGCAAATTCTACCCTGTATGAGGAAGACCATCAACTCCCCATATTCCCTCCTATAACAGACAACACGCTATGCAACACACAAATATCTGTGCATGAGGTCGCCAAGCTAATCAAGAACCTTGACTCCAGTAAAGCAACTGGTCCCGATGGTATTCCAATTATAGTGTTAAAAAAATTACAACCAGAATTTGCCCCCATACTTTCAAAACTGTTTAAGCGTTGCCTTAAGGAGAAGTGTTTTCCAACACTCTGGAAATCCTAATCAGTATGCCCTGTATTTAAGAATTCAGGTGATAAGTCATCCCTCTCTCAGTACAGACGAATAAGTCTCCTGTGTGTCATGAGTAAGTTGCTGGAATTCAAAATAAATAGAGAAGTAGTCAACCACCTCAGCAGAAATAACCTTCTTAGCGACACGCAATGTGGTTTCCGCTCTGCTAGATCTACAGCAGATGTGCTAATGGTTATATCTCATAGGACTAGTGAATCTCTCAACAAAGGTTCGTTTCTAGGGCAATTACTCTCGACATATCAACGGCCTTCGATAATGTTTGGCATAAAGGCCTACTACACAAGATTTCCAGCTACAGTATAACTGGAAATGTTTTCTCTATCATTAAGTCATTTCTCTCAGATAGGCTCATAAGAGTAGTTGTTGATGGGCAGAAATCAGAGGCCCACAGTATTAATGCTGGAGTCCCTCAGGTGTCCATACTGGGCTCAACTCTCTTCCTGATATACATCAATGATCTCCCAAAACACATACTAAAATCTTTCGTTGACATCTATGCTGATGACACGACCATCTATGGCAACACATCAAAGGCCGTAAATGATGATGTTCTCTCTGATTCTCTCTCCTCTGATCTTGAGCGCATGGTACAGTGGGGAAAGAGAGGGCTGGTTACCTTAAATGCATCTAAAACCAAGCTCCTATCTCTACATCATAAATGCTCTGATCCCTATCTGGCATAAATTGAAATGAATGGCTCTCGTCTAAGGGAGGTCCCAGGATTTGATAAGCTCCTGTGTTTGACCTTTACACCTGATCTGAAATGGAACACGTACATCAAGTCTGTGGCCAAGGTCGCTGGGAAAATGGTGGGATCCTTCTACCGCTCCAGAAGATATCTCACTAATGATGCAATTCTCTATCTATATAAGAGCGAAGTACGTCCAAAGATGGAGTACTGCTGCCACATCTGGGCGGGGGCTGCAAAATACAGCCTATCCTGCCTTGACGGAGTATAAAATAGACTCCGTGGCTTAGTGGTGATGCCCTTTTCTCTACCCTGCAACTTCTCTCCCACAGAAGAGACGTAGCGAGCCTGTCATTATTCTATCGTTATTTCCATGGCAGGTGCTCGTCTGGGCTCCATTATCTGGTCCCCCTTCGCCAATCTTTCTAAAAAAACACTCCCTATCCGTGCCTAAATCAAAACGTAGATACCATGAACAAAGCTACTTTCTTAGAACTGCACGCCTGAAGAACTCTGTTTCGCTTGCCTGTTTCCCTCCCGGCTTCAACCTGGATGTCTTCAAGTCCAACACAAACAAATTTCTGATGAACCGCCCCCCTAAGTAATGACACCTTACCAATTCTCCAATTCTATTGCTACACTATCCCTTTGATTACTGTACACACAATAACCCTTATCCCTGAGTGGCCATGGGGACTTGATAAGTGAACTCCATGTAAATACACACACACATGTATATATATATATATATATATATATATATATATATATATATATACTTTTTTTATAATGGAAGGCTTCATTTACGCTTAGATTTATTTACTATACTCGTCAACATGTGTGTCGCCCTTTATTAAACTATCAATATAAATAGATTTAAGGTGTGCCGTGCCAATTTTTGCAATAAATGTACTAACCTTAAATGTCCATATCTCCGGGTGTTTTTTTATACTGCCGTCAAAAGACGAGGTAGGACCAGATGAATGACCATTTTCGGAATAGTAGGCGCCATATGTGTTGAAGAGAAGTCTTGCATCTAGTATCATGATTCGTCGTCTTAATCCTGTGTTGCCGTAAGGACCAATTGTTTATAGACGAGTAAGTGTTAAATAAAAAAAAACAAGTCCACTACACTTTAAATTAATTCGAACACAAGTCACAGCAAAAAGAAAAATGAGAGATAACAAGTGTTTGTTAATACGAACAAGTGTTTGTAGGCCTTTTTCGTTTACCATAGGTAAGGAAATATCACGTAACGATAAATTACCGAAATAAATTTTCGTATTTTTAGCAGAATGAACAGTTATTAATCGATTTTTGCTTTTTGGTATCGATTCTTCGAAAGAATTTCCTACTAATTGTATATTAGCAATATTGGACTCACTAAAAGAAAATTATTCATTTATTTTGCAAAGAGTTTAAGGTCGTGTTCCTCATAAAAATAATGAAAAAATATATTGTTTTTGCTAATCAGAAAGAATTATTATTATTAAAATATTCAACGCATTTGTTTTTAAACACAATAGATGAAATACTAAACGCATTAAAAATTCGGATTCTTACATTAAAGTCTGATAAGCGCAGTTGTATTTATCTACAATCCTCACCTATCCACAGTAGAATACATTTTGGTCAGTTTCGGTTGATTATTACAAGTTTATGTGTAACCTCAAATTAGGAAGAGAGGCTGTATGAAAAGATATATGAATATTGATCATGTAAAAAAGAAAACCGTTATAACGGACATTTTCCATTCAATAATCAGTGAAAATTGTGTCTTGATGTGATAATTACTCAATTTTTAGTAGATTTTTAAAAGGAGAATACGTCAAAAAATACTTATTTACTCCTTCCGTTTTGGCTTCGCCTGATGTAGACACGAAAACCTATCTAGTGGTTATGTTAATGCAATTGAAGCATTAATACTTTAATGCACATAGATAGTTCATACTATTATTTATAATTGAAGTTGGCAGTTAACATTATGTTTATATCTGACGCATTTCGCTATTCGACCCATCGTTTATAACGGCTAAGTTAATAAGGTGATATAATCTTTCTATGTCGAAAATGGTAGTTTACATTCTAGTCTAGTTTTATTATTACTAGTTAGTTATTATAAATATTTAAATATTATAAATTACATTCCTTATCCCAAGTGTAACCTTTTTTGATTGATGCACTGGTACACATTCATGCGATGAAAAATGAACATACTTACAACGAGCAATCTAAGTGAGCTTTATGATTTTAAAATTCATAGTTGCATCCATCTAGATTTTTTTTTTTTTGGTAGAACAATTTTTATACATAAGAATTTCATAAATTAATTTTCTTTCAAGGTGAACCTGATATTGCTACAGTCTTCCAGTTCATAATGATTATATTGTCATACGACTGTGTTTTAATTTTTTCGTCTGATTTCAATTCCCCCCTTCCCATTTTTCTATGAATTTAAAATATGATAATGTTTTATTTGTCTATATTTTAGTGATTCTTTCATGAAAAGTTTAATTGGGTTTGAACTTATTTTGCATTTTATCATTAAAAGAGTAATGATATATATATATATATATATATATATATGTATATATATACACACACACACATATATATATATATATATATATATATATATATATATATATATATATATATATATATACTATTAGGTCCCATTTGACTGTAAACAAATTTCTCTGTAGGTTACTGCACCGCCAGGCAAAAATAATTTTCATTATTTCAGCTGTTTTGAAGGCTTTTCAATCGGATTATAAGCATCGTCACGCTGGGCTTATTTTGGAATCCATTCTCTCTAAAGAACTATTTTTCATTTCGGATCAACTTGAGAATATTTCCCTGCATGCTAAAATATAATACGCGGTTTGTTTTATATATATTTTTTACATATCCAATATTTATATATATAAGTTTTTCTTATTTCACTGTTAAATTAAATTCTCTTTTATTATTGAAGACTTTTGAGAAATCTTCTCATGCAAGTTTTTAGTCTATTTCTATTTAACAATCTCAGTTAAGACTATCTATGTTTTTATCCTTATATAGTGTAATTTACATTTGTAATTATAAACGTTTTAGAATCGGATTCTCCTGTAAACTATATATATATATATATATATATATATATATATATATATATATATATATATATATATATACGCGTCGAGTGGTAAAAATGTTCATGTTGAATGTGCGGTATCATTAATACACTTGGAGATCTGCATAACCAGTCTTTCATAAAAAATGAATCGAGCTGGAGGAAACTCTGATGTAAAACCCTGCGGTCTCCTGTAAACTGTCCTTTAGCTTTCATCCTCATCGCCAAACTTTAGCAGTTATACCAAAAAGGGTGGTTGGTTCTACAAAAATCTTTCATCACCAGAAACAAATCATCAGTTTTGATTTCCAAGCAACTTAGTTTTTGTGTCCGAACCTCATCAGTTGAAATCGACGAGAGAATCAATCATATGTATATGAGTGTTTTATGTATGTGTATTTGTATGTAGGTGTGCATGTATGTGTTTGCGTGCGCGCGTATGTCATCACGTCTACACAGTGGTTCAGATTACCGAAGTTAAGCAACGTTTAATCTGGCTAGTACCAGATGGATGACTATTCGGGATATCTACGCGCTGTACGTACTCTCTACTTATCGCGACGCTGCTTCAACCCGTCCTAAACCTCCACCTGGTCTTTTACAACGCTGCCTTAGGAAAGGTGTGGTTAGAGACTGCATCTCTTCCCACAAAAATCTCACGCTCAGACTCCATTACCGTGGGTATCAATAGACTGTGAAGAGTAAAAGAAGCTACAATGTTCATCCGTGCATTGAAACATAAATTATCGCGAAAAAAAAAGAAAGTGTTTTGTTGTCTCTAGAAATAACTACTTCAAGTGTAAATCAAACGAGAAAATAAATAAAACAAAAACAGAACAATTTGAAAATATCAAAGTCATATGAAATTGATCTAGAATGAAAATATCAATAAAACGCAAAGTTTAAGCCTCTTTATGAAGACATATATAAATGCTAATCAGTAATCTATACAATTATAAATCTCAAATGACCTTGTAACGATGTATGTAACCCACTTTCCGGTTTACAACATCCGGTTGCGCATGTGCGCATGAACTGCGCACTGAAATATTAACGTTATTGTTTGGAAATTATTATTTAACATGGGAAGAGTGGAGTTTAAAATAACTTAAACGTAATACAGAAATAAACAATGTAAAAAAAGACAAAAACAGTATTAACAATTGTTTATTTGGATAATTTAAACGCGAAAAAAAACCCAAAAAACAATTGGGACGTTGAAATATTAAAGTTATAATTTCGAAATTATTATTTAACATGGGAAAAGTGGGGTTTAAAATAAACAAAAAACAAAAGAACAATTGGGACGCTGAAATATTAACGTTATGATTTCGAAATTATTATTCAACATGGGAGGAATGGGTTTAAAATAACTTTGACGTAATACAGAAATTAACGATGTATAAAAAGGCAGACATATCAACATTTAAATTTAACTATACTAAGTATTATGGTATCTGTTCAGTGCACATTTACCCATAAGTATGGCCAACCATTTATAATTCAGTAACTGTAAATTATTATTTTTAAATAATCAATTATAATAAACAGAACGCCTCATAGAAATCTATCTATATTCTTTTTTTTCATTTTAATATACTTCATAGAAACGTTTCTGTTATGGCAAAAAAAACCTATTTTCTTTACGTCACAAGTGTCACTCTCATTCATGATATAGCTAATATAACATACTGACCCAACGTGTCACGGGTAGTCTAGTTATATGTAAAAATATTAAGTCAGTGGCCTGCATTTCTTATATTGATTGGATACCATTATTACCACTATGGGGCATAATATTTATTGTCATCCGGCCTCTTTACACTAGAGTTCGTTGCATGCCGGATATGCTTCTGTTCTACTAGCTTTTTATCCTAGAATCAAAACACTTCTTTATTTGTGAGCCTGAGCTTTACTAACATGCATAATTCTAACCATAATTTGATCTTGTAAGCAAATTCATTACCTAGCCCCCAGTAAAACAGTAAAAAAAAACAAGGTAGTCTAATTATTCTACAATATTAATATGCATTTTCAGGATTGCGAAAGGTGCGATTTTAAAAGTATACTATCGACACGTTTAATATGCGTCCCTCGCTAATATGTTTATTTGTTTCGCTTATATTTGCCCATATTTGTTGGACACCTCATTCATATACCATTTCGGTTTTTACTTTTTTATTTTTTCCCCATTTTTGATGAAAATAGTTGCCATTTTTATTAGTAAAGGTCATTACGAACGCGATGCACTGTTCATATATTAATATGTTTTTCTGTGTGCCAATTGTCCGGTTTACAAAATCGAATAATTTCCTGTCTTGCTTCGAGCGTTGGATAAATCTTTGTGGAAAGAATTCCCGGAACTTACCTGCCGGAATCGTATCGATTAGAAACGTTTGTAGGGCCGGAATGAAACCCCCTTTGGTATCTGCAACGTACGAGCGAGTGAATACGAGAGATAACAATAGAAAAAAAATTAGGAAAAGTGCAAAAAAAAGTTCTGAAAGATAAAAGTAGAAAATAAAACGCGGAATTAAATATATCACCTGAAGGGAGCAAAGATCCAATTTAATACGAAAAGATGGCGAAGAGAAGGAATGCGAAGATATGCGACCGCATGTCAGCCGGTATGTTTAGCGATCGCTTGCGATGGGGATGTGGGATTGAATAGAAGTGTACTCAGTTCATTGTGTAAGATTTAATGACAAGGATCAGAGATATCGATTACCGCTAATTCATCGCTCCATGCACATATCTAACAAAGAGTTCCCAGCCTCCAAGGGGATGGGAATGTTACGGTAAAAAAAAAAACAATTACTAGTCGCGATCTCATGTAATCACGTACGCACACTCCTATACACTTTTATGTATATATATATATATATATATATATATATATATATATATATATATATATATATATATATATATATTCAGAAAAAAAGATATAACAGATGTTGATAATGTAATGCAGATATTGTATCTTAGCAGGTTTCATTCCGTAAGAGAATAAACTTTAGTTTTGCATCATCTATATTATTGTCGAGCATTATCCCATATATAAAGTTTTCACATAGATTGTCATTGTAAGTTGGAGATGTTGGAGAAACTACACTGAAACAGCAAATACGCATACATATTATTTAATTAATACAGAAACTGAGACATGTGCATGCGAGTATTATGTTTTTTTTTCTAGACGATTCACTCCTTGTTAGTAAAAGAATAAAAGAAAAAAAATACCCTGTTTGAAGTTTGAAGTCAAATCTTAAAGACAAGGGGTCAACTATGATAACCATTAGGCCGGCTTGATACGGGCTTTAAAGTTTTTTGCCAACCATATTTGTTTTAACATTATGAAGTTTTAATATGAATCATAAATGCATGCGCAGGAATGAAAGAGTAAGCAAACATCTGAAAATTCGACGCCTCCTACGTATAAATCTGTAGCTCTTAGCGGCTCGCTGTTCTGGATGAAAAAAGGTTAACATGTTTTCCTCATCCGTGTATATCTTATACACAATATCCACGTCTGCAGATCAAAATACATTGAGTATATAGGTTGAGAACTGTTCCCACACACCCATTCTCATTTAATAGATATATAGATTATTTCATGCATCCTGTTTATTTAAAAAAATATGACCCGCAATTTTATTAAATTTAATAGCCGACTAAAATAAAACAAAAAAAAAAACAATCCGTACCTTATCAATATTATTTGCCAACATTTAAATCGATATCATAAGTTTTATATTTAACCATAGTCAGTTTTTTATTTATACATTTTTTTGAGTGGCTGGTCTCATACAGTTATTCAGAGATGATTTTTCTGAAGCAAAATGTTATTTCCAGAAAAGTACAGATTTGTCATTGAATCGTGGAAATCCCGTACCAAATGTCGCATAATTTCATTGCAGCCATCATTAGCATTTGCAATTAATCAATTGATATTTTGTTACTATGTAATGATACGTTTAAGTAATCTTTGATTCCAATTTTAATAACCATTACTCGTGAATAATAATAGTTAATCTTCTAAAAACAAAACGCCATAGAAGAATAAAATATTTACTATAAGTTGTTTGTTATTCAATCAATCTCTATTTCTACAATTATAAAACAGGAACTTTATGTGTATGTGTGTGTATGTGTGTGTGTTTGGGTGTGTGTGTGTGTGGGTTTGGGTGTATTACATCTGAACCCAGGAACAGCTGGCCCGATTGTTGTTAAATTAGACACAAATGAATTAAATTTGTCTGGGGGTGTTGTTGCGTTGGCTTTGGGTTGAAATGCATCTAATACGTATCGACAATCGAGAATCGAAAGAATTCGATTGAAGAAATCTGATTTTGACAGTTAACTCCAACTACATCATGTCCAAAAAGTCAATGAAGCGGAGAAAATCTGTGCCACTACCATTATGGATTATTTTTTCGTACTTTCGGATATTTTGGAGAGTACTTATGGATAAGTATGGAATAAAACAACGAATACAATTAGGGGGTCATTATTTTTTTAATAAAAGAGCTTATTGATGGCATTTTCATGTAGGATATAGCCCAAGTCACAAATCAATTCGAAACATTATGCGGTGATTTGGAGACCAAGGAGCTGTACTTAATCTTCCGCGAGCCAGCAGACATCGAAAATTCGTTACTAATGAAAATAGTGAAAGAGTGTAAGAGAGTGTGGAGCAGTATCCTGAAACATCGATTCATACAACTTGGGATATGTCGAAGCACAGTTTTAAACTGTTTCCTTATAAAGTGCAGCTTGTCCAACACCTGAAGCTTGAAGATTTTCAAACAAGGGTTCAAGATGCAGTTTAAATGCAAGAACTTTTTCTAAATTACTCTAATTTTCTGCAAAAGTTTATTGAGGTAGATGAAGCCCACTTTCATTTGAATGGATTCGTTAACAAACAAAATTACAGATTTGAAGCTCTGAAAATTTAAGGACAATTTTATCAAAAGCAGTTGCATCCAATAAAGCGCACTATATGCTATACAGTAACAGAGAATATTATTCGGCTTTATTTTTTGTTAGATCAAGACCAAAATGGTTTCATTGTTACTGAAGAGAGATACCGCATTAGGGTTACACATTTCCTGCTCCAACAAATTCAATATATGCCTTGGTTTTTTTTCCAAGAAGATGGGGCAACGCCATATATGGCGAGAGACATGGAGCTTCCTAGGCAATGCTTTAGCGACAATATTATCTCTCGCTATGCCAATGTCTAAGGTCCACTACATTATCTAGTGTTGACTAGCCCGGACTTTTCTTGTGGGGATATTTTAAAGAATTGGTCTGTTAACAAACCCCAAACTCTATAAGAATTGAAAGAAAATATTAAGAACGAGATTAGGGAGTTAAACCACAATCCAGAGATTGTGCAATCTGTCATGAATATTGTTTTAGAAAGAGCACAAATATGTGAAGCTAAAAATCGGCAACAAGCCATTATTTTTATAAATAAAGATCGTTTAAATTTAGCATTTTTTATATTCCCCAATATCTTTATCAGGTCGTATTAAAATTATATAAATATATCAAAAATAAAAAATGTATTTAAGTTCAAATACCTTTAGCGGCTTTTTGGGTACCCTGTATTAGATAAAAAGAGCTTCGACTTTGTGTGTGTGAGAAGTCGTTTTCTATGTGCTCCAAAACAGCTGAGTTGTTTTTATAGCCTTTTTAACACATGTATGTTATGTATCTTGCAGTGGCCTTACATAGGATTTGTAATATAATGCCTTCGATAAGTATTAGTAATTGATAATCGAGAAAAATAATTTTAGAATTAACAAGACATTTTGATGAAAGTTAACAATGTATAAAGCCTAACATCAAAAGTGCATTTGAGAAGTGTTATTACCACACACGTCGAAAAGTTCGCCGAATAATAGTAGGTTCTTTGCTATGACAAGGGGGCGTTTGAAATGAATGCCTTTGTTTAAAGCACAATTGAAACATGGTACTTGATATTTTCATTTTAAACTTAAATTCAAACAGTTATCACGATACAAAAGGAATGCCCGGCCATATAAAATCAACAGAATGTTCTTTTGTATGACAGGGGCGCGTTCAAAATAAACATTTCTGTTTAGAACACAACTAAACCATACTACTTGACTTTTGCGTTTTAATCATTAATTTAGTCTTTATACATAGAAAATAAATTTATAAAATCATCAATAATTTTCTACTGAGCAATATAAATTAAAATATATTATGGACTAAGTAACTAGGGAGAGCTATATGTCGCTTTTCTTGAGTATACCGCGATGGGTGGTAAACTATAGCAGGCAATACGTCGATTTAATTGAAAATGGACGATTATATAGATATTGATGACAATAAAAATATAAGAATTTAAAACATTCGATGATTATCATAAACATCGGGCTATGTCGGGTTTCTCTGCTAGTGTTTCATAAAACCAATATTACAAGTTAATTTGAGAAATGTTATCACCGAATGAACAGAATGGCACAGCCTATAAACTGAGTTCGACGGCCGAATTCGAGAAAATGTTTCTGTTTGAAGCACATTTGAAATATGATATTTGGCTTTTTCACGTTTAACTTTAATTCAAAAGATTATGTATAAATGATTTTATGAACACAATAGTTGATTCTTTGATAAGACAAAGGTATGTTTGAAATAAATGTTTCTATGCAGAGTACAGTTGAACACTGATACTTGACCTTTACATTTTAAACCATTTATTTAAAACGATTATTTACAGATAATTTAATAACATTAGATTACATGCAATGCTATGAAACTAAAATGTATCATGGACTTTCGCATCGGACGTGTATGTGAAGCTTCTATCATTTACACTGGAAGAAGAGAAGAAACTAGACCACGCAATCTATTCATTTAATATGAAAATGGTGTTCTCACCGATTTCGATAAGAATAAAAATATAGGAGAATGGCCTATTTCTTAATCCTAATTCAATCCGGGAAAATATATGGTCTCCCTGCTAGTACTATAAATGTGCACCTCACTTTTCAATGAATGCCTTTAAAATCTTGATTTTAATTATAATTTTCTAAAATATGAACTTTTCATATAGCATGCCCTCATCAAATCGCTCCCCTGGTCACACTCGGTCAGTCTTCAATCGTAGTTAGGTGTTTCTCAGTCCTTTTTGAATCAAGAGTTGATATGCCGTTCATTCTGCAGGCCATTCGTCCGCTGAAAAATCAGTAACTCCACAGATCCCATCCGGCGGCAAAAGACAAATCAGTTTCACACACATCCCCCCCACACACGCGCGCATAAAATCCTTCGTTTTTATTTTCTATACTAATTATTTAGAGAAAAATATATATATACATTTTCTTTTTTACAAGATTTGGCAGTTCGTTTTAATTGTCTCTGGAATTCTAATTCCTCTTCAGTTGACGGGTGTCGACGGTGAGAGACAGAGGGGGAAGTAAGGGGATACTCCTTTTCGAGTGAATTCCAGAAGACTTAGCTCAAAACTGAAATACTTACCGGTGTAATAGTCGTGGATTGCGTGGGGTTAAGGGTTGTTCGACCCTCCCTTTCGGCCAATTATCTCGCTTCATCCTTCAACGGGGCCTTCTCTGATTGGTTACTTAACCAATCTACCCCTTCATAATAATTAGGGATCTTTTTCACAGGATTTTGTAAAGTATAATTCTCCCATGACAATAAGGGTCTATTCACAGATGAAGACAAAATATATCTAGGATTGTTTTCCCAGCTCTGTACATGCACTCAGCAAACTATTTCTCATTAACAACTTCAGTCGTTTCTATATTGATATATTAGAAACCATCGGCTGTCCGGAAGAGCGTTTATACAAAAGTCTCAATCCGGTACAGGTTTCACCCATTTAATGTCGTCATTTGCTTCCCACACCCTGAGAAGTTGGGTTACAAAGCATTGGTAAACATTTTCTAAAGAAAGAGTTCTATAAACGTACCATATATCAATCTATATACCAATTAAGTGCAGTTGCCCCTCTCCCTCTCTCTCTTTCTCTTTCTTTATCTCTCTCTTTCTCTCTCTCTCTCTCTCTCTTACATTGATATTAGAGTCTGGTTCTCTCATATGAATTTGTTTAAAAGTACTTCTTAATATACTCAGTCCTGAATATGCGAGCGACTTTATGAATGTTAACTAATTTGCATATTTCTTTCAAAAGCAAATGTTCAATCATTTATTATGCATTCTATATATGCTTGTTAGATTATGTTTTATGAAATAAACAATTCCTTAGTATGAAAAAGTTCTCTAAATGAACTCGTCTCTGAATATTCAGTCTACATATTTGAAAATTTGTATATAGCAAGATTTCACCAAGGGGTCACTTTCGATTTGCTTTTATTCATGTAAAAATAGCTGCTAACGCGTCAAAATTGAGAAAAGTTACAGTTTCTTTTGCAGGACAAATAGAAACACTTTTTAATAAACGTACATTTTTAGCTTGGCATCGATAAGTTTAAGATTATTTAATCAATCTGTCGATTACCTAGATGGTCACGCCGAATGCTAAAGAGCGAAATAATGACTAACGCTGAAAGGACATAATCTATACAGAGTTGAATGGATCTGAATGAGGAATATTACTTTTTGAACAACAATAGTCGTTTTAGTCCAACGCGAGACCTGCCTATCTAAGTGCACATAAAACGCAATGCGTTATCAGATAGCTGTGGAATACTGGATTATAATGTTCAATTAACTTAACTTTTTATATGGTTCATACCCTCCCTTGAAAGAAGAACACGTTCACACGTTTCACAGATGTAATTAGCATGGTCGCATGAAAATTCAATAGGGTTCCTTTTCTAAGTGCTTTTCTCAGCTTTGCACGGTTCCTCTTCTTTACCAATTCCTGCCACGTGCAACGATCAATAGCAGTTATTTCCCAGGTGTCTGCATGAATATCCTTATCCTTCAGATTACTTTTGAGGATATCTCTGTAGCGCATTCTTGGCTAAGTTCCCCAAAGAAGATGTAAGTTCTCCAAAGAAAATGTGTGTAAGCAGGCGATCGTAATCCATATGTACGAGGTGACAAATAACGCAACTGTAATATTCGATTCCAGGCTCGGATACAGTGCTGTGTCCGGTATGTTCATTTGCTATTTGATGTTCAATATTCTTCTCAAGCACATAATTGGAAGTGTGCTCAGCTATAATATGTTCCTCTTGGGTTATCAAAGTTTCTTCAGCATAAAGTAGCGTTGTAACAACAAACGGCATATAAATAAGTTGCCGGTTATGATGAGTCCGCGCTCATTCCACGCGTTCTCCTACAATGTCTCAATATGATAACACCGCTATAAATGTTCGGATATAACTCAACGTCCATCTCTGAGTAAAATACTCACAGGGGAGGCAAATATATCACCACATATGTGCCTAGTATAATTAACCGAGATGTGTGGATAAATATACCTCTGTCCAGTAGGAGATGTGAACATCACCCCAGTTTTCCAAGCTAATTCTGAATCTTATCAAACCACATTACGGTGATAAGTTGTCCACACTAATCCGCATGTCATTGACAGTGTTCGCAATAAAGTCTGCATAAAGAGGTTCCCTGGTCAGATCATGGAACACGTTCGATGTGCATTGAACCTTCGGTGGTTAAAAACATTTGCAGATGCCTTAAAAGTAATAGGAAACCTACATCATATCTTTAGAATGCATACCACAAAACAACCGTAAAATAGATAGAACATATAGTAGGAGCTAAAATATCTCAGTTTCAATTGCCAACGGATATTTTATCAAAAGCTGTGCATCTATACCGCTACAATCTGTGAACTAATATATATATAAATAAATTAATGTCAAGATTTGAAACAAGGGGTGTATAAAATAAATAATATTTATTTCCTTAATCCATGTGTTTTCAATAATGGGTTATATTTTCAGATAATAATGTGGTAAGCAAAATGATTATTTATTAATAAACATATATTTTTTTATTTGCAGAAATATTGAAAATGTTATTAAAATATATTTAAACAACATTGGTGCAGGTTATAATACGACCTAGGAAAATAAAACCTTATCTAATTCAATTATTTGCGGGATGTTCCTTTCAAGTGGGACGACTAATAATTCAAGAAAAAAATAGCGAAAGCAATGGAATAATCCATAACATTTTAAAGAATCCAAACAAGAAGTAAACTCCAAAATATATGATGTACCGACAAGATCTCCTCCAAAAGCTGAGGAACTGGCGAATTATTCCGGCGAGGAAAAAGTCCGTTTGGTTGATAGTGCAGCAACATTGTTTCCGATTATTTTCCTTGAATTCGTCCGACCTGGCAGAGATATCCCGCAGGCAATTAAACTTAATTCGAGGTTTGCTTACATAGGCCCTGTGATATCCTTCCTTTATGCTTATTTAATATTTTTTTATATTTTTTATATATGTGCTAATAAGAAAAATATATGTTTATTCATAATTAATAGCTTTGCTAACTACATTTTCTACTGATAATATGAGCCCTTTTAAAAAGAAAACTATTGATAAAGAAAATAAATTCAATTCTTTTCCACTTATCTCCCGTTTAAAACAATAAGAACCTTTGTTTTAAACAATAAAATCTTTATATTATATATTAAGATTCTCCTTTGTCGATGGGATCGTCTTGAAAATATTATCTTACTATAACCCCTACATGTAATAAAAAACGTTGCCGTTGTCTACCTGTTGGCCAAAATACTGTTGGTTTAAAAAGCAGATGGCACATACAAATTTAGTATGCCTATACTGTTTACCGCTGTCTACTGTAACTACAGAACAGCATTTCTGACACATTCATTCCTTATAATAAAATCCTACATTTTATCCTAGGAATGAGACATCAATATCAGAATAAGCATTAAAGGAAGTAGTTCCGATGTGCCCCTCTAATTCAAAACTGCGCCCACTGTCCCCACTCTGCGCCGCATAAAATAGCATACATAGCCTTATATTACCCCTTTACCCTTATTAACTGTATCATAAAATCATAGTCATACCGTCCGCTTCAAATTCGCAAATTCAGATAAGAATAATTTCTCCCTTCGTACATTCTAACCTTTCTCATTGCCTGCCACATGTAATTCTCTTATTCCAACATTTAGACCGTTCCGCAAAAACGAACGCATACGTATGTATCAAGAAATTACGTCTGAAAGACAAGTGTTACGCCAGATTGTTACGCCCATACAGACACTAGGGACTAACATTACACATAGATTATTTTATTTTTGGCTGCTCGCATATATTTTAACAACACCGCCATTAAAATCCTTGCGATTGGCTATAGTTTAATTTGCAATTTGTCTGTCTTCTACTAGCTCCCTCTCTCGATCTTCTACATTATCTCTATCTTAAAAAAACTGCATGCATTACTTTTTCAGCGCTATTCTTTTACTTTAAAATAAAAGTGACGAAATATTTTTATACGTTGTCATATTCAACCATAACTTTTATCTTTTCTATAAATTTTATTATAAAGAGTGAGGCGTTTGATTTTTCTCAAGCTGCTATAAAAACAAAGCAAGCACGGCGGACTGCCCTCTCTCTCTCTCTCTCTCTCTTAAAAATAAAACTTGACGAACTATTCCTTTTATTCGTTGTCATATTCAACCATAATTTTTTTCCTTTTTTATATTTTTTATTATAAAGAGTAGGACGATTTTTCGCTAGCTCCTATAAAAACAACACACACATGGCGTACTCTTTCTTCCTTACACGCTCTCACTCTCTCTCTCTCTCTCTCTCTCTCTGAAGATTAAGAACAGACGAAATATTCCTTTTATTCGTTCTTATATTCAACCAGAACTTTTGTCTTTTTTATACATTTCATGATACAGAGTGGGGCATTTGATTTTTCGCAAGACAGCCGTACTGTTACTTACGCTCTCTCTCTCTCTCTCTCTCTCTCGCGCGCTCATTCCCTCCCTTTTTCTTTAACACAAATTTGACGAAATATACTTTTACAGGTTCATCAAAACAATAAAAATGAATCTGTTGAATAAACGTTATATTGTACTCATCTGTTATAGAATAAAGTTCTCGGAAAAACATAACACATTTGTTTAAGTAGTTTTCTTCTTTTTTTTTTACAGCGAAAAAAACACTTTATTATAGTACCGCGATCAAATTTAGTGAGATTTTCTTTCGGAGGAATCCATTCCATAACAGGTACCTACAATATAATTTTTCCTATAATTACATTTTTATATGCATAACAAAATATATAAGTACTTTTTTTTAACTTACGGTTACTATGAAGTAGATAAATACACAAATCGTTATTCAAGTTTTTTAAAAATCTATTTTGTATTTGAGATGGTGGGCGGTTCCGTTGCGCTTATTTTGGTCCTGG
This sequence comes from Euprymna scolopes, assembly GCF_053919585.1. Classification (NCBI taxonomy): domain Eukaryota; kingdom Metazoa; phylum Mollusca; class Cephalopoda; order Sepiida; family Sepiolidae; genus Euprymna; species Euprymna scolopes. The sequence goes on from NC_136491.1 coordinate 129,248,998, forward strand.
TTTATAGAGGAGAAATCCTTTATGACTGATACGTTTATATTTTTGTTACGTAGCAGAGTGACCTCTTTTAGGAGTTGGTTTTCCTCCACATTAAACACAGAACTTATGTCAAACTTTCCCCTCGTGGAGGCAAGTAAACAAAACAGAAACAAAACAACAAAAAATGTTATTTCTCTCAGCAATGATTAAGTGTGTTCCCTTATATCCTTTGGAAGTAACAAACATTGACAACTACTGGAGTAGAACGTAAAAGAATTACACACTTTTCATGATACTCACTTTAAAGGAAAGCTGATTTCCATACCGTCGGGCCAGGGTTCCTTTAGTAGGAAGTTGGTAATAATGCATAGTCAAGTTTAGGGGAACCATATCTGGTAGGGGGCCCATGTTTTTTTTTTTGTTTTTTCCACTTTTTGGTTTCTACAAATTTTATAATTTTCGGCTTCTACAATGTATTTTTAAGTTTTTATTTTGTACGGGGGGATTTTTACATGAGATCCAACTCCTCAATTTCCCTGACGTGTTTTTGAAGTTATCCACTATACTCATTAAGAGAGGGTCAATTATATTTGGCGTAGTCAGATACTTTTAAGATATAAATGCCTGAATTCTGCACTGTAATTCACTTGCGGAGGTAAGGGGTGTCTATTTCAAGAACCGTTATTAACATGGGGAGGTTAAGATGGCCACCAATATAACACTATCAGCCGGTCACTGAGGTTTGACTGGCTTCACATGTTATACTAAATGTCTTAGAGTGGTCTCGGGAAGATGCAAAAATGGCCAGTCATTAGGGTCTGTGTATCAAGAAAAGCATACCTGAGACGTTGAATGTGCTGATTGGCTCCCTCTTCTCCCAGGAAACGTCTTGACCTCTTCACTCTGGTGGCGTTCTGATTGAAATTTTCATTTCTTCGTCATCAGGGCCGCTTTCCGACCTAAGACACTTATGGCAACACAAGAAAAAACGACACGCGACACAATTGTAATATATATGAGAAGTCTTAACTATTTATTTTACAATATAGATACAATATATATTACAAATAAACTTCTACAATTTATAACACTAAACTAACTAATCTAACTAGTATTGAGGGAGGGGGTGCTCCCCCCTCTTTTACGGATAGACAGAATAAGCGTCTTAACCTCATGATGGTCCGAATATAAGGAGATAGAGAGCTCTAGAGAGGGAATCATGGGAAGGCATCTCCCTGTATTTCTACGCCCATGGACAAAACACCACTCGGCCATACTGCAGAGTGAGTTAGAAACAGTGGCACTGAGAAATGGTGCCGAACCAACAACAACCAAGATTTACCTTTTTACATGGGAGAGGTACACCTCCATCGGGCAACGCCGGTTAACGGGTCCTGCTAGTATTTAATAAGACAATAATTCATTTGATTATCAAATATCTTATTTAACACACAGACACACTCACGCGCGCATATATATATATATATATATATATATATATATATATATATATATATATATATATATATACATACAATGCCACGCAAAAGTATTGGATACATTAAATTTTTCTTCATAACTTATATTAGGTTTCAAGATGTTACCTAAAGTTTGGTCAGTATATTCCTATTACTATTCTAAATTATGTTTTGAGTAGTAATTAAAAATCAAATTTAGAAAGTTTATATTTAAGGAAAAATATGAATTAACAAACGCAAAAGTTGGATACATTTTTTTAAAAATTCGTCTTCTGAAATAAATTTAAATGACTTTTGCTTAGCGCGTTGCAATAATGCAAAGGAGTTATCACTGACCAATAAGAGAGCTTCATATTAAAACATTTTAAAAAAGTTCTTCCAGTTTGGGCTCACTCCTTTAAAGTGAAACAGTTCATTCATAAAAATTCCTAAAACTAAACTGTTGTCAATAGACATTCGTCAAAACAGCATTGGGAAGCTCAAAGAAGGAAAAGGGTATCGAATAATATCAAGCGAACTTAATCTACCACGTAGTACAGTTGGAAACGTCATTAGAAAGTTTAAAACTCTGGTGAAGCTGTTACAAATCTTTCAAGATTTGGTCGGCCAAGGAAATTAAACGAAAAAAAATCAAGGCTGATAAGTGTACCCAGTATCCACTATAAATGTACGTTGTATTTTATTGATGAGAACAATCACAATCAGCTACACGCCATTTACAAGATTGTGGGGGATGATTTTGCCCCTGAATACCTGCGCTGAATGTTTGTTTTGGGTATAAAATTTATATATAACGGGGAGGAGAGTTCTTTTATATCCGAGACGTCTTTCGCTATCCTCAGCAAAGGAAAACGATGACATTTTTATTTTTTTAAAAATAAAATATGAGGAAGAAATTTAAAATAAGTGTAAAATGAAAATCACATATTTACAATTACTGTAAAAATAGTTATGCACATGGAGGAAGGCAGGGGAGAAGAGAAAATAAATAAATACATGTAGATCATAAGTATATATATATATATATATATATTAGTGGGTGTATATATGTGTGTGTTTGTATATATATATATAATGTATATTATTTCAAAGAAAAAAAGTATAAAATAACATAAGTGAGGAATTATAACCAGTGTAAAAAGAAAAAAAAAGGAAATAGGATCATAACAATAATATCCCTCTAAAAATCACCCAAAAGGTCCAGAGTATTAACGAACCTATTCTGCCTGCAGAGAGGGGGATTATGACGGATTGGAGGGTTTTCGAATGACTACACAATCGGCCACATTATTGAATTGAAAAGAACTCGTCCTTATATTACAACTCACATTCTGAATAACCTAGTAAATGTTGTCCAATTGCGGAATCTAAATTTTTGTGGGTAAAATTTAAAATAATTTTATGTTTATTCTTATTTTTATAATCCAGTTAATAGATGTCAGCTTTAATACATTATCAAGTTTCCTGACTTGATTTTTCAATAAAACTTCTAAACTAAAGCTGTTCTGTTGTTCTCTTTACATCGTCACTGTACAAGAATTTACCGTTCAAAAAATTAAAAAAAAACAAAACATTATTCCGTAAGAAATGCGTTCTTTTCAACAAAGGAAATATTTTGCAAATAATTATTATAACGAATAAATAATAATTCTGATACATAATTTTAAACTGCATTATAGGAAAGCTAACCCAAATATGGTTAGCTTTCCTATAATGCAGTTTAAAATTATGTGGTTCTCGTTTTAGACTTATTTTAAATTTCTTCCTCTGATTTTATTTTTAAAAAAAATAAAAATGTCATCGTTTTCCTTTTAATTTAAAGCGTTTCTAAAATGCAAAACAAATGTGAAAATTAACTTAAAAAAGTATATGCAGTTATTGTTTTTCCAAAAAGGTGAATTAATCAATTCCTGTACATTTTACACTCAGGTATGTGCACATAGGATTAGTTTTTATATAATAAAGTTTCAATTTTTGCTAATATAAGCAAATTCATTGCTTCCATATAATAATTGTTTGCTAAAATCTTCCCTTTGATGAAAATACGCGTTCTTGGAATCTCGGCGGTAAAGAAATTCGTAATATTTCCTTTTAAGTATCTGTCGAATAATGGATTCTTATAAATTATAATATTTGCAGTCTTTAATTGTGTTCAGATATATATACTCCTGTGATTCGTTTTTCTTTTGTGTGTATTGATATTCATAATAACAACACTATTTTCTATTTATGTAAAAAGAAAATACAATCTTCTTATATATGGGCTGTGGAATTGCATTCTCTAGCAACAGATCTAACTAATTTGCATATTTTCTAAACATTCATTTTAATTAATTCCCTATTACTTTCTTCGGTTTTTAATGGGATAATCATCTTTAGTTAAGTATTACGTGTAATTATAGTCATACAGATATTCTACATGATTTATACTTGCATAACAGTTTACAGTAATCACAAAATTGTTTCCATATATATTTATGCATACGTATATATTTTAATTTTACAAATTTCGCCTACCAAACTCCTCCTAGGGGTTTTGCTCTACACACATGAAACTTCATATATTAGGCATTTGAATCCATGCAAAACATTAAATTTGGGTTTTAGCCCGGAAAAATCGGTGCTAAAGTGGGAAAATTTAAAAAAAAATGCCAGGTGAAGGTCGAACGCCAGCATTACGAATGCATAACGTAATAGCTATTGGTTCATGCATGTACTTTTAGCCTTGCAGTAAACATGTTTCCATAGTTCAATCATTGAAGGCAGAGGCAAAATAAACCGTTTTGGTTTCGATTCTCGGTGGTGGCGCATGCGTATTTTTTATATACTTTTTAAAACCATTACTACGTATTGCCTCCAAACTCACTCACTCTCTCTCTCTCTCTCTCTCTCTCTATATATATATATATATATATATATATATATATATATATATATATATATATAAGTGAAAATGTCTGTATTTTCTCTATGGTAATTAAGGACGACAATTATACAGAAAGGCATTACTTTACATATTCACACTTTTTAATATATACATATGAACATAACCTTAGGAACAGTACATAGGGCCAGAGCAAAGCGGGGCAGAACTGCTAGTATCTATAAAAGTGAAAATGGCTGTCGGTCTGTCAGTGTGGGTGTGTGTCTACAATTCCCTACCTAATTACTCTGGCAATTTTCCGTCTACAGGCTCGAAATTTAATATACAGGGTACTGAGATTTGAGAATAAATCTATGTATGCATGTTCGCATGTTTGCTTAAACGTTCAACAGAGGAAACGGATTCGCACAAGATCAGTATCGTTTTGAAGCTCGACCTTTCAGTCGACAAATACCGAAAATTGGCTAAAAGCATTAATTCCTTCACCCTCAACTGGGTACTTGTCTACAGGGACGGGTCGCTTTTTTCGGCGATATTTTTGAAAGTGATCCCTCTTTTCGATTGTCTAGCTTTAATTTTAACCTACATCACTTCCGGTTTGACGGTGATCATAACAGCAAAGACTTCACGTATTTTCCCCGTTCTTTACTTTCTTAACGATAAGGGTTCAGGACTGCCTTCCTACTACCTTATTCCTTTATTTTTCTCATAATTTAATGTATCATATTTTTATTGATTTTTCTTTAGTTATTTATTTGTTTCCCCCTCTTTTAATGAGGTTTATATTTAATATCGATATTTATCAAATTCAGCTTATATGTGTGTGTGTGTGTGTTGTTAATGCCTTAGATTTTTATGGGGTAAAGATTTTATCACATTAGGTATAGCTTTCCTATAATTAATATATTTTTTAGAAAATATCTTAAACTTTAACTTTTTATTTAGATTGTAATCGATAAGGTGTTTTTTATTGTACAAACAAGTAACAGTTTGATTAATAATTTCGTATTTCCTAACTTTAATTATGGTTTATTTCTTTCCCTACTTGGTACTTGGTGTATTTGCAATAATGGCTTTTATTTTTAAAGAAGTAATTTGCTAAGATTGCATTATATCTCTTGCCGGCGTTACGCATAAAACATCTGTTAAAATGTCTTTGTTATCTACAAGGAAATAACTATTTTAAGTATCGTTTTATTTTCGATTCCCGATACTTATCGGCTTAATTTCTGTGGAAAACGTCTAAGAACACTGCCAGACATATAATTTAATATTGTGCAATCTTTGCAAAAGATAAACTCACGGTTTGTAAAGCTTTGAGAAAAGAACTCAAACACAAATTTACTTTTATATATCAGTAGAGATATACTATTGCATCCATGAATGTGTGTGAGTAGAGTAAGGAAAGAAAATATATTAACTGTAATTATTTTACACAGAGGTATCTCCTTTTATCAACGTTGGAAATTCTCAGGCAAAAATGAATCTTAGCATGATGATTTCCCAAAGGGATGAAACGAGGGAGCATTGAACATATATTAATAGCCATAAATCTATTTTAATATCATATTGTCAAGCTCTACTCATTAATTATGAATTAATAGCATGAGACTGAAAATCAGTACGTAAAATATATTTTCTATAAGAATGCATGTAGATACACACACTAAAAACACTATATATATATATACAAAGAGAGAGAGAAAGAGAGAGAGAGGGGGGGAGGGAGACACAGAGACCAATATTTTTGTAGCTTCCTTCAGAATTGGTGGACTATGTATAGCCATTTTAATGGTTCCGGCTCGTGGAATTGTTATGGCAAGAATTGCGCAAAACCCAAGCGCAACTCTTGAATCGGCTTTGTTTAATACCGATGGAATCAGGGGTTTAAGACAATGGGAAACAATGTCGAGATCAGCAGAAAGCACATACAGCGTCTATAATTTCCAAATGATCACCCATCTGGATTGACCAGGCTTAAAATTAATAACGTCGGTGATCTGACGAGAACCGATGTGTTAACGTGATTATGGGTATGTGTGGATACACACGTATATACTCCCCATATATACCTATCTATATATCTATAAAAGTGAACGTGTCTATGTGCCTGTGTGTTTGTGTGTCTGCCTGTGTGTCTGTGTGTCTGTCTCTGTGTTTATTTCCCTACGCAATAACTCTGTCAATTTTTAGTCTACAGACTCGAAATTTGATATACAGGGTACTGAGATTTGGAAGCATCTATGTGATCGGTATTGGTCAGAAATTTCGCTGTTAAGGGTCAAAGTCAACGATTTGAACTTTGAGAACTCTACCGAATTCCTCCGACAGTTTAGGGTCCACACACTTGAACATTTAGATATAGGTTCCTTGGACATGTAAATAACTTAATAATATGATTTGAGCCCAAAGCAATAAATGTTAAGGGGATATAATAGGGGTCAAATAAAAAAAAAAATACCCTTTTTTTTGCTCAGCATACACCACCTAACACCTGGGTAACGCCGGGCTGAAATGCTAGTATATCTAAATAAGTGAAAGTGTCTGACTGTGTGTTTGCTGTGTGCATTTCCCTAAAATTAACTCTGTCAATTTTCAGTCTACACACCCGAAATTTGATATACAGGATATTGGAGATGTCGGAAAGCTTTTCTAATCCGTTTTCGGCCAGAAATGTTGCTATTAAGGGGTCAAAGTTCAACGATTTGACCTTTGAGAACTCTACCAACCTCCTCCGAAAAGAGGCTACGCACTTGAGATTTTAGATATAGGTTCCGTGACATCGATCTAAATTAGTAACTTGATTTGAGCTCAAACAATAAATGTTAATGGGTCATAATAGGGGCCAAATAAAAAAAAAATGACCTTTGCGGTTTCTGCCAAATTACTCAGGCAATTTTTGGTCTACACATTTGAAATTTTACATAATGGGTATTCAGAGATAAGCAATCGGTGTGTGTCGAAAATTTGAGTTACGCATGTATGTTTACATGCATGCCTAAAACTTTGGACAGAGGGGACGGATTCTCACAAGATTATTATCGTTTTATGGCACTTTTCTACAAGGAGAAGTCGCTTTTTTCATCGATATTTTCGAAGTAATCCCTTTCTTTTCGATTGTCTAGCCTTAATTTTACCCTACGTCACTTCCGGTTTGGTGGTGGTCATATCAGCAAAGACGTCGCGTGTTTCCTGTTCTTTTCCTCCTTCGCGCTACTACAACTTTTTTTTTTTGCTCAAAACACACCTCCAATCACCCGGGCAACGCCCAGCACTCTTACTACTATCTATCTATCTATCTATCTATCTATCTCTCTCTCTCCCTCTCTCTCTCTCTCTATATATATATATATATATATATATATATATTTGAGTATGTGTGCAAATACTAATAGATATCTATTCTTTTAAAGTGTTCAGTGAAATTTGCACATTTATTTTATACTTTCGTTTTCTTATATTGTAAACTTGTGTGTCTTCGAGATTGAAAGTTCGTGTATGTGTGTGTGTTTGTGTGTGCGTGTGTGTGAGAGAGATAGAAAGTGATAGATGCATATAGTAACATAAAGAAAAATGGTAAAGAAAGATGATACAGCACTGAAACAGATAGCGCCTTTCTTCTGTCACTGTTTCCCCTACATCGCTACGTGTTCCATGGCTCCTGGATAGAAAGATAATTGATGGAACTAACTTTGCGATGAGTGTTTGAATTTCTTAAACTTTTAGTATCGATATTCTGTTCCGCATGCCACACGCCACTTCCTCCTATCCCACTCTTTATTTCTTTTGCTCCCGACGGCCCATCATGCACAGGACAACTCAACCTCCTCCTATACATCCGCTCCTTACCAACCGCTTACTGCTCGCCCAGTATGATGCCTGTACATCTTAGACATCAGAGAGACTCTCTACGGCAATCGCAAGATAACTGAAACTTTAATCTCATCTTAGCTATGATATATTCCAGCCATCGCACGAATCCAGCGACAAGAAAGAGAAATTACTTTTTGCTCATAGCTATCTTATAATTCATATAATTATCTATCTATCTTTCTATCAATCAATCTACCTAATCATATACATATACACCCACCCACAGATACACACACACACACACACACACACATATATATATGCACATATGTGTGTGTGTGCCGGTTGTATCGATTGGTTTTCTAGATCTAAATACAATGAAAAGCGTGATTGTTAAAAAGTACTCAATGCATTGAGCACTTTTTAATAATCACGCAAATTTTATTGTATTACAATTCAGGAAACTAATCGATACACACGGTATATATATATATATATATATATATATATATATATATATATATATATATATATACACATATTTATGCATGCATATATGTATATTTTATATATACATGTGTGTGTATTTATATATGTATTCATATATATATATATATATATATATATATATATATATATATATATATATATATATATTATACCGGCTCTACCTTGACAAGCACTATTAAACAAGTATTTACACATTCAAGAGCGTGTTTCGGTCATTGAGGTACAAGTAACTAGAGACTACTTCAAGAGAAACTGCTTATACAAAAGAAGAATCCGTAGTGAAAATTCGATTAAAATAGTGTTATAGTGTAATTATTCCATGAAAACCATTGTATATTGTAATCAGGCGATCAGTCACATAGTATTTAAACATAAAATAAGCTTATAGAATTTAAATAAATGCAAAAAACAAGACGAAGGAAAGAAAAGAAGGCAATATCGTAAATATATTTATATACATTTTCATATATTGTTATTTCATGTCCCTTTTTTAATTCTCTTACACTTATAAAACTGTCATTAATTAATTTTATATTTAAATATCAGGCGACGAACCCCCTGATTAATATATGATGTGTTTTTTTATGACAATTTTAATGCAGACGATACTTTTCTATAAGCAATATAACTTTAAGTGATCTCTAGTTACTTTCAACTGACTTGGAGAAACACAACTTACCGGTTACAAAATATATACATTTATTCTTTTCTCCCAGTCCAGTTGAGTCCGAAATCCACGAAGGCTTGCGAACGCATTTTCCTACTTCATCTTGGTTGTGCGCGCTTCCCGCACGTCCAACTCTCTCAAATCTCGGATATAACTCTCTCTCAAAAATCCAGATTAGCTAACTGCAAGTTTACACAGCAAATCATCCATATGCTTAACTCATCAATTGTCAGTTATAACCTAATAGTTTTGTCTATTCTTTCAGCTAACATTCAGAAATTAAAGACACAATTCTATTTTTACTAATTTCTGAAAGACTGTATACATTTGTTAAAAGCTAACTAATTTATCAAAACATAATTTTAACATAATAAATTATAATTTCGGAGAAAAGCTGGCAATCGATGTATAGAGCCCCGAGTGCTCTATCCAACACGTGTAGTGACATATAAAAATTCAAGGAAAACAAATAAAAAGTATATCTTGGCTATTTGTGTACTGCATCAAGCTAGCTCAAAATCAATAGTTGCTTTAATAAGAAAACAAAGGCATGATCGATTTTAATCAAAGTAAATACATTTACATCTTTAAACTAAAGTATAGCCATAAGAAAATAACATCTAAGTAACTCTAGCCATCCTTGAATCTATTTCCTCTTTTTCTTTTCTCCCTTTGTCGCCCCTTACTCTTCACTTCCTAACCGGGACCCAACTGTTTTCACCGCATTTACCCGCCCTTTTGCAGGGGTTAAGTAACATTCATAATATATAATAAAATGATCCAACTAATCAAGGGGGATAACTTTTAAAAAAATCATACATAAGGAAATTGTTACATATCGGTTTCATTAAAAGAGTCTTAGTGAGAGAAGCTTAGAAAGAGGCTTATTACAGTGAGGGATGTTGTAAGACTCAGAGAGAGATATGTTCTTGTAAGGAACTTAGTGAGATTGTTCATGTTATAAGAGATTCTTATATATTAAATGTTCACTCCTTAATTGTGTAGATTAGAGGAGACTCTTGGAGTGAAGGGATAGTGTTCAGACAGTTCGGACATGCTGATGTTGAGACGTGTATGTAAAGACATATAACACAAATATATAATACAATTGGACTTTACCTTTTCGTAAGAATCATAAAACAAGACGAGCTTTACAAAAAACACTTGATGGTTTATTCTTCACACGGCCGTGTTCCATCACCAAGAATTCAAAGTCTCACATTTTTTCCTTGAAGTGACGTCTCGCTTCTAGATGTCTGACTGCCTCTGAGTTTTCTCACTGAGTGACTAACTCCCAAGTTTTTTCTCTATTCCTAGAACTTTCTATTTTTTCCGTGACGTCATACACATGGTAAAACCTGTGCCTTCTTTCACGTGTCCTGGACATACGTGTCCAAAACCTTTCCTATTTCTCAGTAACCTATTTTTCCAATATGTTAAAAACATTATCTTATAAGCTGCATTCTTTCAATTTAAAATTTCATAACAAACTTGATAGTTAACATTCTTTCCTTGAAATATTTATCTATATTCTAAACAAATGTTTGTTATGCATTTTTAAATTCTCACACGTAATCTATTTCTAAACTAGATTACGAGGTTCGAATTTCGCCTATGTTATTTCATTTTCATTTTAAACTAAATTCTCCATTTTTATAGTTACATGAAAAGGGGACAGCCCTTTAAGTAACATTCATAATATATAATAAAATGATCCAACTAAGTCAAGGGGGATAACTTTAAGAAAATCATACATAAGGAAATTAAAACAAGACGATCCATGTGGAGTATGCCTTCATGAAAAATTTGCTATCGTATAATTTAAAGAACCACCACATCTATTAAACTTTAGGAGAAAAATAGCGAACAACTGTGTACACAGGATAAATTTTACTCTAGGATAGCGATAGAAAATAATTTTATAATTATCACTAACAATACAAAATAAATAAATGCAATAAACATACATATACATTAATTATCATATATATATATATATATATATATATATATATATATATATATATATATATATATATATGAACTAATATTTAAAAAAAAAACATTTAACTAGACCTACGTTTAAAATAGGTCTGATCACTAGATATCTACGCTTCCGGCTAAAAAAAGCGCCCACAGAGGGGGTTCTAACCCAAGACCAACTG
>NC_136491.1:129262993-129297993 GCF_053919585.1 Euprymna scolopes
ACTTTCTAAGTAAATAAAAAAATGAGCTCCGAGGCGGAGCCAATATTAACCGTATGTATCGCTTGAAAAAAAAACAACAATAACAAAATCTTAATTTATAAGCGATAAAAATAAACAGCATAATTTATCTAGGGATTATGGCCTAACGGTTAAGGCACCGGACTGTGGTAAACGTGGTCTGAGGTTCGATCCCTAGAAACAGTTGAACTACGCTGACGAGAGGTAACGACCTTGAAACACGCGTGTACGTAGATTGCTGTTTTTAAAAATAATAAATAAATAAAAAAATGTTATATACGTCCAAATTAAAAAAGGGCGACTTTCCAAGTAAATAAACAAATAAGTTCCGAGGCGGAGCCAATATTAATTGTATGTATCGCTTGAAAAAAAAAACAACAATAACAAAATCTAAATTTATAAGCGATAAAAATAAACAGTATAATTAATCTAGGGGTTATGGCCTAACGGTTAAGGCACCGGACTGTGGTAAACATGGTCTGAGGTTCTATCCCTAGAAACAGTTGAACTACGCTGACGAGAGGTAACGACCTTGAAACACGCGTGCACGTAGATTACTGTTTTTAAATATATATATATATATATATATATATATATATATATATATATATATATATATATATATATAGACAAAAGAAATGTGAAAAACAACAATACCGTTAACGCTATATTTTGTCATATGATGGAGAACGACCGCCATTTTAATTTAAACAAAGCGACTTTCCTTAAACAGATACATAACAGATTCACAGGACGTTTAATTGAGCCGGCTATAATCTTTCATTTCAACAATATAATTAAACAAAGAAAGGGTATTCCACGTTAATCCCTATCTATCGCAAATAATTATTAAAGACAACAATTTAGACACACGTTAAACTTAAAATACACACACAATATATATATATATATATATATATATAAAAGATCCATTCGTAATTTCAGTTCATCTTATTATTTTATTTTACTTATTTACTGTATCTTATTTTATCACTGCCTATTTTAGACGTCATTTTATTACTTTCTATTCTTATTTTTAGACGCCATGTTTCACGTTACTACGCTATTTTAACCCAATTTAATTGTCTCTAATTTTTAAAAACTCCCTTCGTAATCTCGTTTCATTTTTTTTAATATTTTATTTATTTAATCTATCACTGTTAGATTTCTAGACGCAATCCTTATAATCTCTACGATATTTTAGAAAACTTAATTTTCTCGTCTCATTTTATCAATTTATTTTTTTATATTTAGACGCAATCTTTCAATCACTACGCTAGTTTACTCCAATTTATTATTAATTCTTTCTCTAACGATAAAAGGTATATATGTATATAGGCATCTAAGTTGCATAAAGAAAACATTCTGCTCTCCACCCCATCATTACATATAGCCCCAAATTTTCCGGTCTCCTAATAAATGACAATCTCTCTCGATAAAGCCCGCATAAATCGGACGAAGCGTAGAGCGTTCAGGTCCTTCTACCTCCAATCTATTTTCGTATCGTCGGATTCCATCCATCTTAACAAGCATATATATATATATATATATATATATATATATGAGGGTGTGTATTTCTATATATTAGGCAAGTAACTGCTTCGTCCTGAATAATCGCGGTTTATGTCTTAGTGGCACGGTGGTTTTTGGAGTCGACACAGCAGTAATACACACTCACACACAAACACACACGCATATATATATATATATATATATATATATATATATATATATATATATATATATAACTACTTTCAAAGGCAGACAACATCGCAGCCAATAAAGGCAATGAAACGGGTTTCAAGACTCCAGTTCGGTGTGAATTAAGTTTTTTCTACTGTCGGATCTATATCGCGGTTTGCATTATATGTGTAAGTTAATAGGCTTCCTTACTTCAGGACTAGCTTACTGGTGACTGAGTGCACCCTGTATCCACTATAAATGTACGTAGGATTCTATTGATAAGAACAATCCCAAACAGCTATACCGCATGTACAAGATTGTGGGGGATGAGTTTGGCTCTGAATATCTGAGCTGCTGAGCATTTCCTGGTTAAAATCGAGCACGTCTATACGCCACTTACATCGGAAACACGTGATATTATTTGGTGGACTTGAAGCCAGTATCTCTTATTGTATCACGATAATGTAGACAATCGCTTTCGCTTTTGCATCATGCTCTATAACTCCATGGCAATTCTTTAAACTGGAGCTAGATTTACTTTGTCGAACTCTAATATATTTTTCGCATGGTCAGGCAATGGTACAATTTTAGTACTATTTTGTCAAATATCTAAGATAGAATATTTAATAATGGATAATGGTTTTGAGCGCACGATGCCGACATTGATTGTATCACCTTGCTGAAGGTAGCGTGATGCAAAGGGATAAAGGCCGAAGGCTGTGTATCGTGTTGTTTAACATAATTACGATTCGCCCGTCTTATCTCACGCAATTATTTGTACACATCATATATGCGCCTGACAAGCGCATTGAGATACGCACTTGATTTTCTTCACCTCACCCAATTGACATATAAACACGACTTTCGGTAGTTATTCGTGGTGTGCAGCCTCACGAGGAAAGAGAAAAAAAGAAATAAGACAAAATATTCTTATCGAAAGCTGCAGAACGTCTGCGACAACATCAAGTCAACCGATCAACAAACGTAACCCAAACTATTCTGTCTGCACGACTGAATACAAACAATACTGTCGATACTACCCGACACGGTACTAAATATTAATCGGCATGATTCGGCACGGTAAAGGAGTATTGTGTCGACACAGCTAGATACAAATTCGAATAACTCTGTTGACACGACCTGAAATGATCCCAAATAACACCATAGATGCGATCTTACGCTGTACGAACCATTCCGTTAATACGACTTGAAAAGATTCCGAATAGATTCGTCGATATGACGCAAACAATTCCGTTAATACGACCTGACTCAATACTAGAGCAAACTTTGGCAGTTACTCTCCGAACGGTTGTGGCGTCATCTTTTTCTAGCCTCTGGGCGATCTCATTTTCTCTGTTGTCGGGTCCGACTAATACACTGGCACCCAAGTTACAATAGATGATAGTTACTTACGTAAAGTAAATAATTACATATAACAGCATTTAAAACACTAATACCAACTCGTATTAAGTAAAAGTTTTATATTTATTTAATCGACTGTTTTAGTGAATATTAGAGATCTCGTGGTCCTTAAGTAAATATAAGCGACTCGTCACATACGTAGAAACAATGAGGTATTGCGCCAAAACAAATGCTAAATGTTACTGAACGAAGGGACACAGATTTATTTTGGAAATAAGTAAGAAATGTATGCCCATCCAATACCCATCAAGTTATTAGGTCTACGATATTGGCGGGAAAGTAAAAGGATTACGTAATTAAATATTAGTTTATATGGGGAAATTTAATGACAGATGGTTGACTTGTATAGCAAAATAAAAAAAATGATAGTAGTGTCAATCAGCAGGAGCTTCTTTATTTGTAAATACATTATTTTTTTGAAAGAAAATGAAACTCTCTAATTTTAAACTATATTTAATTTAAATGCCTTGTCGATTGTTTTTTGTGAAATTAAGACAAGCGATTATTTCCATAAGAAATAAAATGATGTCATTTCTCTACATTTGAACATTATAATTAATTATATTCGAATACAAAACATGCATCTATCGTGAATGCTGTTTTTTCCTTCTTAGAATTAATATCTGAAACTTTTAAAAAGCAACAAACTATCGAAAATAATACTCTGTAAAATGAAAAGTAAAGCTAATTGCTAAAATCAGTGTTTTCTCTGGCTGTTCCCGATTTCTTGTAACCACTGCTTTAGTATTACTAAAGTAAGGCTTAGGATAGACAGACGTTGACTACTTTATAAATACCTTACTGTCACGCTATATCTTCTGGGTGCATTTATTATAACCAGAGACACATGAAAACAGAGAAATGAACTCAACTTCTTTCAAACCGATTTGTAAAGAAAGGCGGTTCGTTTGTGAAATACTTCCTCGCATATAAAAAGAGAAGTTAATAATTGAATAACATGATCAATAGCAAGCGTATTTTATTGCAACAAATCTAATTAAATAAATTTGGTCTATTGATTTGTTTATGCGATTTCTAAAAGCTTCTGATATCTACTTCTTTTATGCTTAACCAATAACAGGTATACACATCGACGAAACATAAAATACAAAATAAACGAAATACACCGTTCGATCAAAAGCATTTCCCATAATCAAATATTCCCACTCAGATATTCGACAAAATAGATGTGACATTGTACCAAAGTAAGTGTAGAAACTAAGAATACAAAATATATAGTATTATATAAGACGATTATTTCAGTAGATTTTTTGTGTCGAATAAGGTCATGTCTATATAGGTTATCTGATACGAAAACCATTATGAAAACTTTGACATAATGAACAAGTTCTACAGTATAGTTATATATCACATAAAGCCAAAAACTACATATATTTTTTTGTGTTTGGGAGTCAAGCCAAATCTGATGTGTTTAAAAAAAAACTTGCTGATAAACAAGAGAGGAACATGCACGTACGAACAATACGGTTATAACATTAAAATAAAACTACAGTTGCGTTTTTAAGAGCTGTTTTTTTTATAAAACTCCAGTTATTGCAACGGTAATAAATCCATGTTTGTAAAATGCATCCTCTTTGTTTCATCATAAAATTATCTGTAAGTAAAAATTATTAAAAATATTTTATTATTTATCCATGGGAATACTGAGAAAAATAGTTTGTAATCGTTGATGTGCACACACACACACACACACACACACACACACACACACACACACACACATATATATATATATATAAACCATTTTTTAAGGAAATTAGAACAAAATTCTAAAAAGCTGAGTTTATTTCAATTTAAAATGGGAAATAATAGGATCTTATAAAGCATATATGCGGGAGCACAAATTCTATGCACTTTGTAGATATGAAGAACTTAATAGTTTAAAATATAATGACACTAAACCCATTCTGTTAAATTTAAAAAACGAAATTCTGACGGGATGAATTCATAAACGTTTGTTTAAGTTCAACAAATTTAAGCCACCATAAATCATAAAAATACCTTATTACTAATCTTTTTTAAACATTTATAATGTAAAATTAATAACTATTATTATAATGGTTATATTATTATTATCCTTATTATTATTATTATTATTATTATTATTATTATTATTATTATTATTATTATTATTATTATTATTATCTTATTTGACATTTTACCAGTATTTTCTATTTTAATTTGTTATCTATTTTATTTTGAATTCATATGTTATTATTTTTATTAATAATAATTGTATAATAGTTATAGGTACTATTATAAATAATATTATTATTTAATTACTACCAAAAAGATTAATGGTATTACGATTATTAATGTTACTAATATTACTAAGTTTAAAACATCATATAAAAAATAACTAATTTTATAAGTAATTAGAGTTACCTCCCTTTGAACATTTTAGTATAATTTTTCAAAAATGGCAGTTATTTACCTTTATAAAACAATACTATTAAACTGTTAATATTAGTTTTATTAGCGTTTCCGTTGAAGTTTGTGTATATCATCATTTCAAACATTTATAAACTGCATTTAACAACATGCCAAGGAATGGATTGACTATTATACTAATAGGCTTTAAAGGCAGGCGAATATTTTTATTAGAAATATTAAAGTTTTCCCTTCTTAACCTTACTTTTCCACCCAATATTATTTTATTTTAATTTACTTTGTTTATCAACATGAAAATAAGTAATTGTTTTCTTTATATTTTAAATATTTTCCAGATAAATCTACCTCACTTTGGAAAAAAAAATCCTAGTTTTATTTTTGGTGTCTTTAAACACCCACCCACTCTTTTTGCTTATGAGAAGACTTTGTTTTATAGAATGAAATGATACAATTATTGTTCAAGACATATTGTCTATCTCAATAAAAACATCGTTTCCGTAACGATCATACAATTTATTGATTTTGTTTAGTCTTCGTTTTGAAACCGATTTTCAATTATAAATTATAAATCATTTTACTCAATATACATATATATACATATATATCCATATATATACATATATATACATATACATTGTATGTATGTTATATATACACATATATATATACACACACACACACACACACACATATATATATATATATATATATATACATATATATATATATAGTATTATGATTCCTATATATGTAAATGATTTCGATTGATATTTTTTTTACAAATGGTGATATGTCCAGAATAGGCAATGTGGTAGAAAAAGAAGTTGTGTCATTTAGATTTAATCATAAAGTTGTGAAATCTAATTATATCTCACATAAGGTAGACTTCTAAATATATACTTGGGCTTTGATGTTGAAGGCAAAATTGATTAAACGAACACTAAAATGATTAGCACAGGACGGACAATGCAAATACAATATGGATTTCGTTTTTTAGACTCACTTCCTCATCTTCGGTATTTTTTTCACCGAATTTCGGCAGTATCATCCTTCGGCCTTTTTCAGGCGTATCTCGAACTAGGGAATTGTTTTCTTTGGAATTTCGAACCTAACCCTTTGTTACTGGGGTACCATGTTCTAGTTCCACTCAGGGCGTCCCTGTTCTAACTGCTTAATGCTGTTGCTACTGCCTCTATCGCTGTCGCTGCCATTGTTTTGTCACTTCACTGCTTTCGCTCAGGATTAAACTCAGCACCTTGGAGACCAGGGCTAGTGACACATGGCCGAGGATACTTAGACGTCGGAACAGACATTGCAAGTCTCCAAGGTGCTGAGTTAAATCCTGAGCAAAAGCAGTGGCAGTGACAACACAATGGCAGCGACAGCGATAGACGCAGCAGCAACAACATTTAGCGGTAGCAGCATGGACGGTCTAAACGGAACGAGAACATGGTACCCCGTAACAATAAAGGGTTGGGTTCGAAATTCTCAAAAACAGTTCCCGAGTTCGAGATCCACCTGAAGCAGGCCGAAGGATGATACGGCCGAAACGTAGTCAAAATCACCGTAGATGAGGAAGTGAGTCCGAAAAACGAAATCCATAATGAAATCACCTCATCCCAGAACTAAAGACAATTAAAATGCAAAGACACATTCAACTCGGCAACTATATATTCAAACGCAGAATTATTGATATATGTTTTTGCCGTAAAAAAATAATCCGGCATTTATTCATGGTTATAAGATTTGTCTGCTATGTTTAAACGTGAAACTGTTTGCAAGTCAAATATTAACATTAATACAATGATTTGGAAGTAATGACACACGTCGTTAATAGTGATTTATCTATTGAATAAACGACCTGTAATTTATTTCCTTCAGTTTTCAGAATATTACTTCTACTTAGTGTTTCAATATTCTTCGTTATTTGAAGTAATCTATTTTAATGTGTCGTCATCTTTATTTACTAATCTTCACTTTCATCTTCTTATTACTAATTTCTTTCTATCTATTGATGTTTTAATGAGTTTGGTGACGAGTCCCTTAAGCACGTTCAGTTCTTACAGAATTTTCGGGAATTCGTCCCCAATATTTTTAAAATTCTTTATTATGAATAGAAGTATCTCTTATTTATTATGATCTCTCTTCTTTGGTCAAAGACATTTTGTAGTTTAGCACCCTCTTTCCTTTCCTCTGTTTAGCTCATTGTCAATATCCCAGCATAACAATTTTTTACTGAGCTATTATATATTCTGCGAACAAATACAAGATTTTTTATAAAATTCAAATAAATGTTAATTGAAACATTTTTGATAGATATAAACTTGTTTTTATGAAATTATTATTACTGAAAACGAAATATAACTAGTTTACATAGTTAAATGAAACGCTTTTCAATGTTTCCCTTGTGGAAGAACATAGGTTATCAGTTACTATTGTTTCTGATCTGCATAAATAGTCTATCAAGTGATCTTTTCATTTTTTGACACCTATGCAAAGAATGAAACTACCTACGGTTGCCCCTTACAGAGTATCTGCGATCAAAATGTTTCCGATTTTTTCTCGTTAAACTTGGAGTACGTGATTTAATATAAGAAGAAATGGCATATTATTTTAACGTCTCCAAAACCAAGCTCCATTCTTTTACACACCAGCTTTGGTAGTCTTTTTTATCCCAGGTTTAAAAAAGTGTTCTTTCTGAAGGAAGCGCAATCATATTACATTCTTCTAAGTCTGACATTTATCCCGAGCTTAAATATAAAACGGACATGAAATGTGTTGCTCAAGTTGGTGCAAAAAGTCTTGTGTGGTTTTACCGCTTCAGAAAATGCCTGATACTGCACGCTATTCTGTCCCTGCATGAGAGCCAGTATCGTTTTAAGATAAGGTACTGCGATCATATTTGGTAACTTATCCGATTACCCTTTAATTTCTTTATAAAATACAGAAAGGACAAGCCCAACTCTCCCCAATTGTTTACTTCTACTTGTGCAGCTACCATTGCGCAAAGGCAGCATGCGTACCGCAGATTTAACCGCCATAAGTCCAGTTCAATCAGACAGAAGTATATAGAAGCCAGAAGTAACTGTAAGAAAGAAATGGAGACAGATAAGAGAGAATTTACTGAAATCACAAAAAACGCATCGAAGAACAGAAATTAGGAGCCTCTGATTTCTGGAAAAAACTACAGCAGTGTCATAAATAATGAGCAATCAACAATTCCCCCACTATCCAACAATCATGAGGTTGTTTCCTCAGCAACCGAGAAGGTTAACATGCTTGCCAGTCGGTTTATCTAAAACTCCACACTTGACCCTGCTAATCACCTCTCCCAGACTTTCCTTTGCGGACAAACGCCACACTAGAGCATCTGATAATCATCCCTGCTCAAGTGCATGCTATTATAAAATATCTGAACACTCAAAACCATGTAGACCTGATCTCATCCCGGCTGTGCTATTAAAAATGTGCTCCGCCGAAGTAGCTTCTGTTCTCTCCAAACTTTACAACAAATGCCTTAATGGATCTTGCTTCCTGCCTGCTGGAAAACTGTTTCTCTGGTACAAGTTTTCAAGAATTCTGGCGAAGGAATTACCCAAATAAATTATCGCCCCATTAGGTTCCTCCCACTTTTCGCCAAAATATTTGAGTCTAGATATATCGAAGACTTTTGAAAGGGTATGGCATGAAGGTCTTCTTAGGAAAATCAGATTATACGGTATCACTGGAAGAAAACTCAACATAATTTAATCCTTCTTAGATAAGAGAAACATCCAGGTTGTCCTCGACGGCCGTACATCTAAACAATATGATATGATGCGGGAGTGCCTCAATGGTCTATCTGTGGACCTCTATTATTCCTAATATTCATAAATGGCCTCCCTGGCAAAATTGTCTGTGAGAGGGGTACATATGCTGATGAAACGACGCTCTGTAACAGGCACGCCAGGAAAACAAATGGACACATATCAAAAGAAATGGCAGAAACACTAGAGGCTGACGCGCAATCTGTAGTCGAATGGGGACAAAAATGGATGGTCACCTTCACTGTTGCCAAGTCTAAACTTGTTTGCTTCAATAATTACAAGAAACCTCTCCAACCAATAGCAATGGCCAAATAATCTTTATCTGAAAGTACATCTTTTAAACTCCTCGGCCTAATGTTCACAGGAAACATAAGTTGGAACAATCACATTGAGAGCATTGCCGGGACGCTGCGAAGAAGGGGGAGTCTCTCTATCGTGCTAGAAAACTACTAACACCCGAAAGTATCCTGTACCTCTATAAGGAAACCATTCGCCCATGTATGGAGTATTGCTGTCATATTTGGGCTGGTGCATCGGCTACTAGTCTCTCGCTCCTTGACAGGGTTCAAAAGAGAGTCGCAAATCAGATAGACCCTAAACTGGCATCTAAGCTTCAGCCTCTGTCCCATCGACGAAACGTTGCATCCCTCTGCCTGTTCTACAAGTATTTTAATGATGAATACTCTGACGAACTGCAAGGACTCGTACCCCCTCGAAGTAAATACTCCCGACAAATCCGACAAGCAGCTAAATCCCACCCTTTCACAGTAGAGATCCCTAGATGTAAGAGAGCCTTCTACTTCAGTAGTTTCTCCCTCAGAACCGCTGGACTTTGGAATTCACTTTCGGCTTCCTGCTTCCACAACTGTACTGACATGCAGACGTCGAAGTGTAACGTTAACCGACATCTTGCTTCCCAACTACCCACATAGTACCCCTATAGATAATGTCCCTGATAGCAGCACCCTACATCAAAGTGCAAACGTGCCTTTGGGGTGAAAATGTAATTAAAAATTGTGTATATCATCCTTTCTATATCATCGAATCTTCTATATCAAACCTAGCCCCCAGCCATCTTATGGATTATATCACACAGTCCTGCATCTATAATAGACTGAAGTAAAATGATAAACAGGATCTTCCGAAAACCGTGGATTTCATTATCCCTAGAATGATAAAATATTTGAAAAGATGTTTGTGGATTCCGTCATTTCTTGACTGATGAGATTATTATCTTTGCTATATCAACTAACGAAATATATATATATATATATATATATATATATATATATATATATATATATATATATATATGTAAGTACAAAGAATTAATAAAGCAGGTTAAAACATAAAAAGAAGAGTTAAACACATTCAATTCTCAAAAAGGAAAAGCTAATTAAGTGGTGTGTTCTTAATCTGCGGAGTTTCGAAAGAAATAATTTGCTTCTCATCAAAGGGTAGGAATTTTCAAAATGCGGAATCGGATTTTGCTTGCAATGAATTTCATGAAACTACAAATAAACCTTAGAGATTACTTGGTAAAAATAAAAAAAAAATAGTTAAGCAGAAGGAATGAGAAAAAGAAACAGAAAAATGATGTTACGTGAACAGATGGTCCGAGGAATTAAAAAAAAGAAACTATAATTACCCTATAGCCTCATAGAAAAAGAACACGAAAAAAACAACAATCGCTCCTGAAGATAATCCGATGCACTGATAGAAAGCTCTCGAGAACAATATGTCCGAAAAACAACCTTTAGGTGGCATACTGTATAAGTTCCTACTAAAATTAAAAAGACCGCCCGCCAAATTGAAAAATTATCCATTAAGATCGGAAAAGAGAATAACTCCGTCGTATTCAATGAGAGATATATATACAAGCAAAATTACCCGTCGTTGACTGATTTTAAAAACAGCCTACAGAAAATGGACTCTGATTTATGAAAGTATGATAGGTTATGTAAAAGAAAGGGTTGTGAAGAGATAGCTTCGAATTTGGGGGTATCAAAACCAAAGCAAAATATGATGAAAGTAAAAATAAAATAGATAAACCGCATAATTTATTATACCATACCTGTTCACACTGAAACACTTATCACAATATTCTGTGGATCTATATTAAAAAACCTTGTTAAACTTTGTGACATATTTCCATTCTATGGAGACCAGGCGCGAAGGAACACACCATAATTTTCTTATACCATATTTCTTCAAACTGAAACATAGTTATCGTAGTATACTTACGAAGATATATATGAAAAGTCTTTATTAAAGTTTGTTCCTATTCACATTCTATAGATGCCAGGCGCGAACGCAGACGCCACAATTTTATTATACCATCCTTATTTAAGTTAAAACATACTTATCAATGTAACTTACGGACATCTATATCAAAAACACTTGTAAACGTTTTTTTTTTCAACCTGTGTAGACCAGGCGCGAACGCAGGCCCCAAAATTTTAATGAACCACCGTTGTGCCAGATCAAACATACCCATTATATGTAATCAGTGTATTAAAAAAGTCAACCGTATAGGAGCCTATTCGTGACCAGGTACACACACACACACATTCAGATTTATATATATATATATATATATATATATATATATATATATATATATATAATATCAACACGACGGTTCTAGGTTAAATCCTTGACTTGGGAGAGATGCTTGCCTAGCGGCACTGATGAGTTGTGATACAACGAAACAGGACTGTATGTTGCTGACTACAAATATATTTGACGCCCCCCTCCCTCGTAGAGCACTGTCGTAAATAATCTCACCCTCTACTTAATTGGCTGAAAAATGCGAAGTTCATTGTTTGTTTGTTTATTTGTTTAAAAACACACGGTTTGAGCCCTGTAAAAGTGGTGAGGGATGTCTATTTAAATACACATTCCGACGTGTTGTTTGCGGGCGTCGCTTCTGTGGTCGAGTGAGAGAACTGCCGACTGTCAACACGACGGTTCTAGGTTCTATCCTTGACTTGGAAGAGATGCTAGTCTAGCGGCACTGATGAGTTGTGATACAACGAAACAGAACTATATGTCGATGACTATATATATATATATATATATATATATATATATATATATATATATATATATATATATATATATATATACACTACCCGTGACCCGTTTGATCAGAATGTTATATGGTAGATGGAATTCCAGTATGAGCGTGACACGTGTGCCGTAAAGAATTTTTTTCTCGACATAACAGAAACATTTCTTTGAAAGAATATAGATAGATTTCTCTAGAAGTGTAAGCCATTCTGAGTTTCAGAACAGTTTCAGATGGTTCGCTGTTACACACAAGTCCTGGGAGGTGCCTTGTTTGTAGTAGACAGTTCCACAGAACAAAATATTCTTACCGTGTCGAAACCAGGCAAAGAACATGTGAAATTGCTCCAGAAAAGGTTTAATATTTATGAAGCAATCCTGGTTTCTGATTGGTTTGTAGCAGAACGAGAATTAATTTGATTCGTCAGTTCTTAGCAGCATCGTTTATAAATAGAATCGTCCGACTGTGTGGGATCATACCCCATTAGTGTTCCAAAATATTGCAACATCCTCCCTATTTTTTATAATGGGGAAGTCCCTTGTGTTGGGTATATAAACCGAGGTCTACAGCGCATTGTCTAAAGTGTTGTTTAATAATATAATCATGGAATACTGTGTTCCAACACTGAGCACTCTGCTTTAGACCATATAATGACTTTTTAAGTCGCCACACGATATTTTTATTTTTCATTATAAATCTCGATGGAGGGGTAATATAAATTACACAGTCCATTGGGGCATTGAAATAAGCATTTTTTACGTCCATTTGATGGAGGTTTAGGTCATATTGTGATGCGACTTGCAGTAAAATCCTGACTGCCGTTAGGCCTGTGGTCGGTGAAAACGTAGAAAGTATTCTTTACCGTAAATCCGAGAGCACCCCTTACCAACAAATCTTGCTTTGTACCGTTCTACGCCTGATGCTGTAGACTTTTTTTGTAAAAACCCATCTGGTAGAAATAACATGTTTATCTCTTGAGATAGGCACTACCGTATAGGTATCATTTTTGGTTAAGGACTCTATTTCTTTTTTTATGGCAAGTTTCTATTCATCACAATGTTCTGAATTAATTGCTTCGTTGTAGCTTTTTGGCGCATTTCCTATTGAACAGCAATAGTCGATTTGATAATCCTTTATATTGTCGACCACAAAAAAAATCGGGTCGTCTTCTATTTCTTTTGGGATATATTTCGACTTCATCATCATCATCATCATCATCATCATCATCATCATCATGGACACTCTCGTCTCCGTTATTTTTACTTTTTCGTTTGTTATAATTAATTGAGGTAATATAATTCCATCTTCTTAATATGACGGGTTTTCGTCTTTACAATTAAACGTGTCTGTGAATTTTACACACCGGATTCTCTTTATTTTATTTTATTTTTTCGGGAAAATTGGCTGGACTGTTTTTATCGTATCCAAGAACTATACCTCTGTCGGCTTTAATATTCAATTTACTCTTTTTCTCCATATATGCGAAGCAAGTTGAACCAAATATATGCATTCTGCTTAATTTTTTTTTTACCACAGAAAGATTCATATGGAGTTTTAGATAGTGTTTTAACAAATCACCTGTTGCGTATATAGGCTGCCGCCATAAGTGCATACGTCCAGAGGTTTTTAGGGAGTTTTGATTCAATGAGTAGGCATCTTGCCATTTCAAAAAGTGTCCGCCACGCACGTTCAGCAGTCCCGTTTTGGTGTGGCGATCTAGGAGCTGATGTTTCATGCCTGATATGATGGTTAATTAGTAAAAGTTCAAAGTCTTTATTGGTAAATTCCGTACCGTTGTCAGAGCGAATGCACTTGATTTCACCGTAGGGGGCCATGTCGGCCAGATATTTCTTAGTTGCTAGCAGGGTATCAGATTTGTTCTTTAAAAAGTAAACCATTATTAAACCTGAATGGTCATCTACGAAATTCAACACATATCTATAATGTTCTCTGGCCATCGGTTCTACGGGACCGTTCAAGTCACAATGCACCTTTTATAGGATTTATTTGACCATTTTGTCTTGTATCTTGTTTTGATAGTTTGTCATTTTCCCTTGCGTACCGACGTCACAGTTGAAGGTTTTTGGTGTGTGTATTTACATTCCATCAACTACAGTCGGCAACTTTTTGATATCAGGAATATTACAGTGTCCAAGAATGTTATGCCATGTCTGTAGATCATGGCAGGCGGTTTTTGATGGGACTACGCTATTTAAATGATATAGTCTTCCATTTTCTTTAATGTCGAATACAGTTCCATTCGGGTATACCACTTTTGATTTATTGGAGCTAAAGTTTATATTTGCACCTTCTTTTGTGGCAGATTGTACAGAAAATATATTTTGTTTAAATTTTGGGATTAGAAGAGCGTTTTCTATAATACAGAAACACAGTTCACCTTTATCGTTCTTGAGCGAGATTTTCGCATTGCCTCTTTTCAAAACGATATCATTGACTCGACTCCCGTCAGCTAGTTCTACAAAATGATTTTTTGGCTTAAAGTTGGGATCAAAATTGATAAAATCAGATTCCTTTGTAATCACATGTGCCGTGGCCCCACAATCGACAAGAAAATTATTATTGCTTGTTGACGCATCAAATGTACCCGAATATAAAAATGTATGTTCGCTAACAGAGCTATCTACATTTTTAATGTAATCGCCATTTTGAGTCCTGTATCTACATTAGAAACTCTTGTGATTAGGTCAGTTCAGTGTATAAACAAATAATTTTGGGTTTTCCTTTCGTTAAATAATGCTCTGTCAATATGTTCAATGCTTTGCAGCTGTCGTCCAGGGCTTCTCTCATTACCAGTGATAGACTTCAGTCATCTTAACACTGTATTAATTCCGCAAAGACAGTTGCGTTCTTTTCAATGAAGTCGGGGTCGTTTCTGTTTTCAGGTTGTGTTTCTAGTACTTTGTGTAGGTTTTGGATTCGTAGATATCCCAGAAATTTAACTTGCCACAATTCGAATTTTGATTCAGATCCATCGAAATAAAGACGAACGCTGGGCCCATAACCTCTAGAAGTGTAAGCCATTTTGAGTTTCAGAACAGTTTCAGATGGTTCGCTGTTATGCACAAGTCCTGGGAGGGGCCTTGTTTGTAGTAGACAGTTCCACAGAACAAAATATGCTTACCGTGTCGAAACCCGGGAAAGAACATGTGAAATTGCTCCAGAAAAGGTTTAATATTTATGAAGCAATTCTGGTTTCTGATTGGTTTGTAGCAGAACGAGAATAAATTTGATTCTTCAGTTCTTAGCAGCATCGTTTATAAATAGAATCGTCCGACTGTGTGGGATCATACCCCATTAGTGTTCCATGCTGATGGGATGTCTCCTAGCGGTTTCGGCTGCATGGATACAGGGTAGTACCCGTCAAGAATTCGTCACTTGACACTCAGCCCAACAGGTGAGGGGCCGGGAACCGGCCCAGCACCTGTTGGACTGAGGTACACCGCCTGGGTAATACCTAGGAGATCCAATCTCCCAGGCCTTGCCACCGGGCTTTCCGGTGGGGCAAGTTTATTGCTTGCTGCCTGAGGCGCCCCGACCGGGGAATGCCGACGGGGTTACTCAGGCAATTTTTAAAATTGCAGGAGTGCCCCTCCTTTAGGGGAGTCTGCGGGGTTCCCACCTTCCCGGCCTTGTGCCAAATATTGCCGATGTGGGCGGCAATTAAATAACTACCCCAGTGGTGTTTCATGCTGATGGGATGTTTCCTAGCGGCTTCGGCTGCAGGGAGACAGGGTAGTACATGTCAAGGATTCGTCACTTGACACTCAGCTAAACAGGTGAGGGGCCGGGAACCGGCCCAGCACCTGTTGGACTGAGGTACACCGCCTGGGTAATACCTAGGAGGTCCACCCTCCCTGGCCTTGCCACCGGGCTTACCGGTGGGGCATGTTTATTGCTTGCTGCCTGAGGCGCCCCGACCGGGGAATGCCGACGGGGTTACTCAGGCAATTTTTAAAATTGCAGGAGTGCCCCTTCTTTAGGGGAGCTTGCGGGGTTCCCACTTTCCGGCCTTGTGCCACATAATGCTGATGTGGGCAGCATTTAAAAAATTACCCCATTAGTGTTCCAAAATATTGCAACAATTTCTATGAGTCGTTCAGTTGAAAAAAAACAAACTACAGTTAGTGAATTATAAGTGGTTGACCATACTTATATATTTTCAGCGTCCCAATTGTTCTTTTTTCCCCTCGATTAAATTATCCAAATAAACAATTTTAAATACTGTCTGCTTTTTTTACATCGTTCATTTCTGTATTACGTTTTAGTTATTTTAACGCATTTTTTTCTTCTTCATTGTATTATAAAATTAGAATCTTTTTTATCTACACTCTAAACATAAATAAAGTCGTTTAGTTGTTAGAAAATATCGACAGTATAGTTTTAATAAAGAATTGTTGCAAAGCACCCCCACTATTCCAATGTTTAATAATAATTTCGAAATAATAACGTTAATATTTCAGTGCGAGCGTCAAAATCTGCAAAAGAAGCGATTTGTGTTTATTTGTTTACGTTGTTATGGGTTAATGTTTATGCGCGCATGCGCAACCGGATGCTGTAAACTGGTAAGTGGGTTACATCACTCGTTACAAGGTCTTTTGAGTTTTATAATTATATATATATATATAAATATATATATATATATGTATATATATATATATATATTACATAGAGAAATGCTAGCATAAAAATTAATATTGTTAAAATTAAGCGTAGAAAAGTAAAATGACTTGATTTTAAAACTGGAAAGACAAAAGAATAAGATATTTTTATAAAACTAATAAACTTATAACTAAAATAATAGCAGTATTAAGAATTATTTAAAAATTAAATGTATCATTGTATAAATATTCTCGATGCTGCATTGTCGTAAATTATATACTTATTATATTTTACACTAAATATCTTGGCTTTTTCGTTTCCAGTTTTACCAACTAGTCGTTTTACTTTTCTAAGTTTAATCTCAACCATATAAATTTTCATGATTGTGTTTTTTACGTAATCCATGATTTGTCTAGGCTTTGCTTTGAAATAATATCAACAATTCATAAAAAAGTATTACCAACTCCCTTAACGAAACGAAATAAAATGAAATCGAATAAAAGACGTAATTAAGTACATACATCGAAATAAAGAACAAAACAGTGAGAAAACGAATTAACTGGCGACGATTATCAACTCTAGCTCAGCAAAAAAGCATCGCTTTTTAACACGCTCTATATAACCCAAATGAGATAATATGCGAGCGACATTCCCCTATGGTTTATGGATTTGTTGAGGAAGAGAAAGTTGCTATGGTAACCAACAGCAAATCAGAAGAAATTGTATCTAAAACGTCAATTTTAAAAATCTTGTTCGGAAGAAATCGTCTCGTTGCTTTTACTCATTCTCAGAACTTTGGAACTCCGGCAATTTTATTATAACTTTTGTTTTAATAAACGAAAATTAAGTAGGTGCCCTATGAACAGTAGAATTTGGTTGAAATTAAAAAAAGCAAACAAACACAGTAGTGTTGAATGTAAAAAAACAACAACACAGTAGTGTTTGAATGATATAAATAGAATAGTAGGAAGAGAATCGGAGAAATCGTCCATTCGGAGACGATTTATTGACTTCCCTTGTAAGACACTATCCCCGCAGTGTAGCAAGTGGAATTTTCACATTACGATTTGGAGTTACTTAATTCACAAGATAATTTAGGCTACATTGTACTGTAGAAAATCTACTACTGATTTTATAAAATGATCTGCAAATAATGGCTTCATTTTAAGGTAAAAGTCCAAAAGTATACTATCAAGTTTCGATTATGCTCTAAGCAGAAATCTTTTTTCAAACGCGATCCTGTCTTATCAAGAACGAAGGTTGTATAAAAGTGTTAACCTGGTTCAAAATCAGAATTCCTATTTAATCGGACTTTTTCATTATCAATTTTTTATACATATTAAAGGGATTCAGATATAAAAATTTACGAAAGAACATTTCCAATCCCATCAAGTAACGTTGGGTGACATTTTAAAATGTCCATAGGAAACGAACACGCACAACACACACACACACACACACATATATATATATATATATATATATATATATATATATATATATATATATATATATACACTAGCAAAAGTACCCGTCGTTGACTGGGTTATAAAACAGCCTACAGAAAATGGACTCTGATTTATGAATGTATGATAAGTTATGAAAAAGAAAGGGTTGTAAAGAGATAGCTTCGAATTTGGGGGCATCAAAACCAAAGCAAAATATGATGAAAGTAAAAATAAAATAGATAAACTCCTAAAGTTATTATACCATACCTGTTCACACTGAAACACTTATCACATTATTCTGTGGGTCTATATTAAAAAAAAAAAAACTTGTTAAACTTTGTGACATATTTACATTCTATGGAGGTCAGGCGCGAACGAGCACCCCATAATTTGATTATACCATATTTCTTCAAACTGAAACATAATTATCAACGCTTACGCAAATATATATGAAAAGTTTTTATTAAAGTGTGTGCCTATTTCCATTTTATGGAGGCCAGGTTCGAACGTAGACTCCACAATTTTATTTACCATCCCAATTCAAGTTGAAACATACTCATCACTTTATTATTATGTACATCTATATCGCAACATTTAAACGTTTTTTTTTTTTAATTTTTAAAATTTTATTTGCATACTTTTTGGACCAGACGCATTAGCAGACCCCACAATTTTAATGAATCATCATTATGCCAGATAAAACATACCCATTTCTGTGTCTCGATACATCTTCTATCATTATATGTGATCAGTGTTCTATTATAGTCAACCATATAGGAGCCTGTTCGTGACTAGACACACACACAGACGTTAAGCTTTATATTATAGATATATTAGGAGGGTTTGGAGGAGTTATTCGTGCTATATAATAAGTAACATATTTTATAGTCTCATAAATTTTAAATATACATTTTTCCACAATTTATCCTTTTCGATCCAAAGAAAATTGTATTTTTCTGAGTAATTTTAATCTACTTCTCATGTTTCGCTTGATGAACTTATATCATTCAAGGAAACACATGTAAGAGACACTATATTAACAAGGAAAGAATTTCAATGTGAGATAAATCCCCAACATTAGAATGTTTCCTTGTTACACATTTATTTATATATATATATATATATATATATATATATATATATATATATCGATACTTATATCGATCTCCCTTACTCTCTCTCGCTTTCTCTCTCTCTCTCATATATATATATATATATATATATATATATCTACTTAATTTACTCACATAAAATTAATATACGAAAGTACAGATTTATGCGTAAACTTTAAGTATTTACTTCAAAAGTGTTCAATACATAGGTAGAGCTTGTTAGTAAGGTATAAAATGTATATGGCGAGTAAGCTACACTGAATATTCCACGTTTCATCCACTCTAGGATAAGCCTGAAGAATCCTAGAGTGGATGAAACGCAGAATATTCAGTGTAGCTTACTCGCCATATATATTTTATAACTTACTATATATATATATATATATATATATATATATATATATATATATATATATATATATATATATATACTATTAAAGTCCGGATGTTAACATTGGACTGTGACACTGAAAAATAGTGTGTACCTCTCTTAGTCGAAGACCCTCATCCTGTCAGGTTTGGTCATGAGTAGTGCAGTGGCTGCTTGTTGGATATATATATATATATATATATATATATATATATATATATATATATGTGTGTGTGTGTGTGTGTGTATATATATATATATATATATATATATCTTGACCTTTTACCTTTACTTTGGAAAATCATGTGCACCACCCCCACTTCCGTATATGATTTACTTTCAAACCTCATTAAAAATAAAAAATAAAAAACAATGAGAGTGCTTGTGTCTTATTTTTGCTTGATTATATCCTCCAAATATTTGAACAGTTCGAAACGCAACAGTTTTTTCTTAGGAAATGATTAAAAAAGAAAGACAGTACCGTCAAATCTTACTCTTTTAAATCTTTGACTACAGAAACATATCTTGTTACATCTCACACGGTTGTTAACTAAAGTAACCTAACTTCAACTTTTTTAGACAGCACTTGGTATTAAAAAATTGTTAATGAGCTTTAAAACTTGATTCTAATTAACTCTACTATTAAATCACCAACTATCTGCATGATAAGTGTTCATATCTTTTATCGAGAGAATTAATGAAATCGATGTAGTACCTAGAACACGAGTAAAGTGTATGTGTTGCTACGCACTACACCAATGTAATTTTAGTTTTCCATTCAAAATATGGAAAACCATTTATAGAAAGCAAGCCTGCACACACGAAAAAAAACATAATTGGATGAAAGTGAAGCCAAACAATTAAAGAATTCGCAAAGACGGAATAAATCACAAAATAAAATAAATCATCGATATAGCAATCATAGAATTAAGGTAATATTTTTCTTAAAATGTCAATGAAAAGTTTTGAAAAACAAGAAAAAGCTCGGAAGAAGGCAACAAGAGAATGTATAAAATCTAAATGATTACTGGAACAAAAATCGAAGAACAGTACTAGTTAATACTTGTTTCGAACGGGGCATATAAAGTGATTATATATTTCACGTCGAATACTTTAAAAAAAACACTCCATCTTTTCTGCAATTCAATCATATTCTGGCCCAATTAACCTGAGTATATTTTTCTTTTATTTTGAGACACGAAGATACAATCAATATCGTTCAGCATAATTTCATGTAATACTTGTTGAGTAAGGTATTCTGTAGTCGATAATGCTAAAACATTTCTACCGGCATTTGAACCGTAATTATCAGTGTGAATATATATCTGATAAAATCTATCTTTAAGATATGTTTATGCTAATATTCAGTATGTGGGAATCCCATTCCTATGAAATAATAACAGAAGTGTTCCTGTAACCATTCTAAAGAATCTCTTAGTGTTGACCAATTATGGTGAAACCACATTTTATCCATTCCATAGGTTTTCCGGAAATTCTGAGATACCACTAAATAACCGATACTATTGGTCAACTTAATTGTATAATTTGTGAGTAAACCGTTGAGTTAGAATATTAATAGTATAAACTTGGTAGGGTAGTCGGACATTTATTTGAGTCGGTTAAAAATTTCGTACGTTGCTAACTATTCATAGGGCGACATTTTTTTATATGAAGTCTATAAGCACATACATAGATAAGTAAAATGACATATATAATGATTATATATATATAAATTTCTCTGAAAGATATGCATATTTTATATAAAGAGCCGGAACTTATGGATTCGTCTTTGCCACTGTAGTAATAATATATATGCTA
The DNA here is from genome assembly GCF_053919585.1 of Euprymna scolopes. Taxonomy (NCBI): domain Eukaryota; kingdom Metazoa; phylum Mollusca; class Cephalopoda; order Sepiida; family Sepiolidae; genus Euprymna; species Euprymna scolopes. The sequence continues at coordinate 129,284,773 of NC_136491.1, forward strand.
ACATGGGTGGCCGGCGTTGCCCGGGTGTTTGGAGGTGTGTGTTGAAAAAAAATTGATAATAGGAAGGCAGGTTCGAACTCGTACCGCGAAGGAGTAAAAGAACGGGGAAAAACTGACGTCTTTGCTGTTACAATCACCGCCGGAGTGATGTAGGTTTAAGTTAAGGCTAGACAATCGAAAGGAGAGGATGGCTTCCAAAAATGTTAGCGCCCCCCCCCTGTAGAAAAGTGTCCAGTTGAAGGTGAAGATATTAATGTTTTCAGCCAATTTTTCGATATCTGTCGGTTGAATGGTCGAACGTTAAAACAATACTGATTTTGGTAAAATCCTTCGCCGCTGTCGAAGGTTTTATGCACACATGAAAACATACCTGCATACATATGTAGATACATACATACATTTATATATTAGTAAATAAAAATTTTCGACCCAAACCGATGAAAAAGTGTGCCCTATCTCTGAATACCCTTTATGTAAAATTTCAAATGTTTAGACCCGAAATTGTCTGAGTAATTTTGTAGAGCCTGCAGTGGTAAATTCTTGTTAAAATTTTACCCCTATTATCACACCTTAACATTTATTGTTTTGAGCTCAAATCAAATTATTAAGTTAGATCTAGTCCAAGGAACCTATATCATAAACTTCAACTGTTGAGACTAAAAATTGGCGGAGTAGTTTGGTAGAGTTTTCAAAGGTAAAATCGTTGAACTTTGATCTCTTAACAGCCAAATTTCTGGCCGAAAACGGATTAATAAGATTTTCCCAAATCTCAGTACCCTGTCTACCAAATTTACAGCCCGTAGACTGACAATTGAGAGAGTTATTGCGTAGATAAATGTACACAGACACACAGACATACACAAACACACAGAGAGACACAACCGCACAGACAGACACACAAACACACAGACAGACACACATACACGTTCACTTATATATATATATATATATATATATATATATATATATATATATAAGTGAAAGTGGCTGTGTACATTTCCCAACACAATAACTCTGTCAATTTTCAGTCTACAGACTCGATATTTAATAGGTGTCTTCATTATACACATAGCCAATGTTTTATCGAGTTCATATTGTGCTAGTTAAGAATAGACGTCAGACGTGCGAGATATAAGACGGTTTGCAGCGCTGGATTAGAGAGGGTAAAATATCTACTAGGGAATTAACTATAACAACTGTATTTTTTTGTTGGGTATGATTCGTTTTTTTCGATATTTTTGTATTTTATCATAAGCAGAAGAACCCTGTATAGTTTGGGATTCAAAGAGGAGAAACGTATTTAAGATCCATATGTGTTTTTATGTCATGGAAATCGGGAAAACCGCGCGGTTTCTAATCAAAACGGTGGATTTCTACACGCACACGCTAACCCACACGCGCACGCATACGCACACACACACATATAATTATATATATATATATATATATATATATATATATATATATATATATATATATTGCTATTCTGATCAAACAAATTAGGTTTTCCTCGATTTTACCATTATGATCAAAGAAATACATTATGTGGCCCATTGTCACATACGGATGTATTTTCTTTTTACTTTGCCTCGTTTTAAAAATGTGTAAATGAGAAAAAATCAAATATCATGGGTCAATTGTGCTGTAAACAAAACAATAAACGAATATAGTACATCATTTAATTTAATTAATAAGAATTTACTTTAATTTCATAATAACTGCATATATTTGTGAATTACATTATTCTGGATTATAAGTTTAAGAGAAAAAAAAATTATACGTATAGAAATCAATCGTGCGTATGTCTTTTTATAAGTATTTTTATGAAATATTGAATCCGCAGATTGCTCTAAATTGGAATTCAGTTTCTCTTTCCCGAATCCATTACTACTTATCTGCAAAAGATTGAGTGTAATGTCGAAAGATATGTAGCTGGCCACTCCATACATGCCCCTTTCAGACATAAACATAAATACTTGTACTTTTACGTTCTAATTGGAAGTATGATTTGCTGGGTGAAAAACATAATAATAAACAGGCAATAATAAATAGATAACATTTGTTATATAGAAATATGGAAAATCGATAAAAGGATGATTATTGCAACTATCGGAAAAAATATATATTAGTGTATGTGAAATAACAGCAAAACATTGTCACTAACGCCATACAAGGTCTTTTAATGTAACTAGAAGTAACCTTCGAAATTTCGAATTACATTGCATGGGGGCTGTCTATATATATATATATATATATATATATATATATATATATATATATATATATATATAAGCCTGACGAATTCTTACGAGAATGAAAGATGGAATATTTTGTCTAGCTAAATTGTCATCTATATTTTCATAAATTACCATATATATATATATATATATATATATATATATATATCATTTTAAAGTTTACTTGTAGTTATATTAATTTATATGTATATATATCTATATCTATATCTATATCTATATCTATATATATATATATATATATATATATATATATATATATATATATATATATATATGGTTATATATACTTATATACTCAACCTAATACTCAACGAATTTTTAATCTAAATCCAGGAAATTTTATATGTAAGATATGCAGATGCGTGTAAAATTATCTAATCGGTTTTCATCAGAAAATAGAGAGGCTAGGGACCAAAATTTAGCTATTATTTTTTCGTCGAATTATTATTTGTTCATCAACTGTTTCGAGAATGCGTATCTGCGAATCGTTCACATGAAATATTCTTTACGGTTAGAATAAGTAAGCTTAAAAACATTTTAAAGAATTTGTGAAGCTGGCATAATGGTTACCTGACTTTATTCGTTGTATTTTGATGTTTGTCTTGATCTCAATTCCAGTATTATTTTACTTACAAGGCGTGGATTGTTAAGAAAATCATAATAATCGTATGTGTATGTGTCAGTTTCTGTTTGAATTAAAATATAATATTTATGCGTATTTTACGACTACGCTACGCTGTCATATCGATAAAATGATAATGTCTGTATGTAATTGAAGTCAATTCACAATCTATATACTGAACGAATTATTAATATAAAGACAGAATGTTTTGTATATAAGGTACTCAGACATGTGAGTAAAAGTTTTAATAGCTTTGCACCCGGAAAAATGTTGATAACGAGTCATAATTGAAAAGTTGGCATGTATCGAACTTTTATTTGTCTGTCGACTCTTTCCCGAATGCGCATGCGTGAGTCGTTCACATGGCAGCTTATTATGTTCAGAATAATTAGGTTTTAAAACACATTTTTAAATACCGTGTCAAGTTTTCCTAATGCTTATTGTTCTCGACACACTGTGTTTCCGTTTTGGTTTCGATCTCAGCTCGAATAGTTTCTTACTTACAAGACGCAAACTGTTTAGAAAAACATAATTTTCGCATGCACATATCTCAGATTCTGCATGAATTCAATTATAAAGTATGTTTATTTTACGTCCGGGCAAACCGGGCGGCCTGTTAGTATATTTATAGAGTGATTATCAATAACTTATAGAAGCGACAGTTTTATTAAGAGCTGTGTGCAACTAAATATTGACGACAGTAATAAATTGTATGTGATAATAGATAGTTATTTAATAGCATATGGCAATATATGCCCATGACTTAATAAATCAATAAAAACAAATCAATAAAAATAAAGAGAACGAATCGAATAGTGTTCTAAGGACGTTTGTTTTTGCATTTACTTAGTGTTTTTACACCTCATTTCGTTTTTGTTCCAGTGTTACGATTGGTCATGGTATATTTTATTTACACCCGTTTTCGGAGTGTTTTAATGACCAGGAATAAGTTTTCAGATTTACCATACGTGTGTTATTTCTTGTCATTTCAGATCCGTTACGCTGTTCACTTGTGTAAATCTATTCTTATGTTATTATCAATCTTTTACATAATGTTTATATGTTTTATATATTCTCATTGATATAAAAATATCTTAATACATTTTCTTACAAATTTAAATCTTTGAAATCCTAGTCGTGTTTAACTAGAACCCTACCGTATATTTTCCCATATAGATAGTTCATATATTTTATAGCGTACTGTTTCTTTACACTCTATGGAATTATGTATTCTGTATAACACTCAGGAAATATGTATATCTAATAATATGTTAAGTGCAATTACTTGTATAATAATAACATGGATTTTTGACGAAGAAAAAGTGAATATAACGGTGGGTTTCTAAACTTAGTTAAAAATACTCATCTAATTAGAATTATGATGAATCGTATAACTTTAATATAGTAAGATAATAAAAATATTTGGACGGGCGGAAATAAATGGAAACAGATAGTGTATTCCCGGCATATAATAAAAACGTCGCAGTTCTTCCCATCTGGACCAAAATACCGAAGGTTACAACAGATGCTACATACAAATGTATTATATCTACACTATTAGCCACTATCTTGTATAACTTGAGAACGGCATTATATTCACATTTAGGCATTATAATAAAGTCTTATGTTATTTTCGAGAAGCGCCACGATCACAATTTCACCATTTTTAGCGGAAGTGGTCACTATTTATCTCCCTATTTGTTCTGTGCTTCCACCACTCCCACTATACAGCGGCACCATTTCTACATATTCCTACTCTGCTGGGTTATAACCGCTCCTAACTGATATTAGACACATAACTTTTACATATTCATATTTACAGATGATAATTTCTCCCTTGCTGAAATCCGGCACAGCTGACTGGTTGCTCAGTAGCCATTCCCATATTCTGATATTCGAATCTTTCACTATTAAACGAACGGTTCGATACTTATAAATACACCACCATTTATTTACATAATATATTCGTTTCTTTACAAATCCTTTGCTCTATATTTATTATTTTTTATTCGCTACATTAACTTTGCATTTCTGCCTATTCAGATATTAAATAAAATCATTGATATGGCTATTATATTTATTCATCCAAGAATACCAGAGGCAATATACCGCTACGTGAAACTGTTTCTTTTATACTCATTCCCGTTCTCGTTATTTCTTTATATTATATTTATTAATTTAACTCGTTAGAAAGTAACACACTAGTGGTTTCTTCATTTTCATTTATTTCAACTTCATAATATTTTGTTTACAACATTGCCTTACAGACCAGGCTAAGCCCGGCATAAAGAAAAAAGCATGTTAGCACGAACTTACAATTTTCACCAACAAGCATGCAACATACCAGGAAGCAAATGTCAGAAACTTTCCTATTACGGGGTCAAATTACAACGATTTGACCTTTGAGAACTCTACCAAAGTCCTTTGCCAATTTTGGGTATAAACAGTTGAAATTTTTGATATTGGTTCCTAGGACATGCATCATACTTCAGAAATTGATTTGAGCCCAAAACAATAAATGTTAAGGGGTCATAATAGGGGTAAAAGTTTTTTGTTAAATTTAACCTCTGTGCTCTCTACCAAATTACTCAAACAATTTCTAGTCTAAACATTTGAAATTGTACATAAAAAGGTATTCATAGATAGGGCAAGTTTTTTGATCGGTTTGACTCTAAAATTTGAGCTACTAATATATGAATGTGTGTATGTATGTTTGCATATCTGCCTAATACTTTCGATAGAGGCAATGGATTTTCACAAGATCAGTATCCATGTGAAGCCCGACACCTTAGAAGACAAATACGGAAAAATTGGCTAAAAACATTAATTTTTCATCATCAACTAGGCACTTTTCTACAGGGATTGATCACTTTTTTCACCGACAATCTTTTCGATTGTCTAGCCTTAATAAAATCGTACGTCACTTCCGGTTTGGCGGTGATCGTAACAGCAAATACATCACGCTTTTTCGCCATTCTTTTCTTCCTCCGCGGTACTGGTTCAGCACACACCACCAAACACCCAAGCAACGCCGGCCACCCATGCTAGTATATATATATATATATATATATATATATATATATATATATATATATATATATATATATATATATATATATATATAAAGAGAGAGATGGGACAGAGAGAGAATATGTGGGGGTAACAGATAGCGACTGAACAGGGGAGAGACACAGAGAAAATAGAAGGAAGGAATATATATAGATAGACAGATACAAAGAGTGGGATAGAGAGTAAGAGAGGGACAGAGAGAGAGAGACAGAGACAGAAGTCAACAGAGTTACATCCTTATTTCGGGCACTTATTTAATCATGCGCTATAAGGGCGAATGTGAAGCACAGTAAAGTATGTTCAATTCGATATGTTTACCTTTTCGTCGACTCTTTACCGTTCCGCGTTTGCTCTTTGGCACTGCCGGTAAGTTTTATGTAGTTTGCTTTTATGTATATAGGAAAGATACCTGAGTGTAATTTAGATACTTTTTATTATCATTAAAGGCAAAGACTTTAAAAATCTAATTGACTTGGTGTGAAATATATTTTGTCAAAAATCAACAACATAATATGACCAATAACCCCCCACTGACAAAGAAAATGTTTATTCCGAAAACCGTTCTTAATATAAAAAGGGTGATGGTGTCCATTTTGAAAGCCGTTCGCAACGTATGGAGATTGCTGGTTGTGCTACAGCAACAACAACATAATTACTTTAATTTTTTGCGCGGGGTAAGGGGACATGCTAACAGTGGGCAACGCTGGTTAACGGGCCCTGCTAGTACAAGATGATATAGAAAAAATATAAAAGTGTATAAGACTGATATCGCTAACCCACCTGGAAATATAAACAACATAAGGGATGTATTATTGAATATACACTAATGAAAAAATGAATATGAATACGAATCAAACACATAATGTATAATACTGTATAATCACTTGTAATGTTTAGACAAATTGATGTGTACAATGTAAGAATATATTTTCGAAAATTAGTAAATAATACAAAGTACAGCATATTTTTAAAAGTATTGTTCAAAAAGTCATTATTGCAAATATTAATGCAAGAGAGCTATATGCTCAGTCCGTTAAATCCAAAGTAGCTGATCAACTGCTTGGTTCCCACCAGTTTTGCCAAATAACAGATAGGATCCTGAACAGTAGTGTGCGTTCTGTACTAACCATTATCAATGGACCTGAGGTCATCTTGTCAGCATCAGACAAGGCCAAAGTATTTGCCAAGAACTTTGCAGCTAATTCTACCCTATGCGACGAAGGCCATAAACTCCCCATATTTTATGCAATAACACAGAACACGCTATGTAGCATGCAAATACGTGCATGAGGTCGCCAAACTAATCAAGAACCTTGATTCCAGTAAAGCAACTGGCCCTGACGGCATCCCAATTATAGTGTTAAAAATACTTAAACCTGAACTTGCTCCCATACTTACGAAACTGTTTGAGCGTTGCCTTAAGGAGAAGTGCTTTCCAACACCCTGGAAAACCTCATCAGTATGGCCTGTATTTAAGAATTCAGATGATAAGTCATCTCCCTCTCAGTACAAACAATAAGTCTCCTGTGTGTCACGAGTAAGTTACTGGAATCCATATTAAATAGAGAAATAGTCAACCACCTCAGCATAAATAACCTTCTTACTGACATGCAATATGGTCTCCGTTCTGCCAGATCTACTGCAGATGTGCTACCGGTTATATATCATAGGATTAGTGAATCTCTTGACGAAGGCTTCCTTTCTAGAGCAATTTCTCTTGACATACCAAAGGTCTTCAACAATATATTGCATAAAGGCCTACTTCACAAGATTTCCAGCTACAGTATAACTGTAAATGTGTTCTCTATCATTAAATCCTTTCTCTCTGATAGGCTCATAAGAGTAGTGGTCGATGGACACAAATCAGGAGCCTGCAGTATTAATGCTGGAATCCCTGAAGGGTCCATCCTGGGGCCAACTCTTTTCCTCATCTATATCAATGATCTCCCTAAACACATACTTAAATCATTCGTTGACATCTATGCTGATGACACGACCATCTACGGCAACACATCAAAGGCCGTAAATGACAAAGTTCTCTCTGATTCTCTCTCCTCTGATCTTGAGCGCGTGATTCAGTGGGGGAAGAGTTGGTGCATCCCTTTAATGAATCTAAAACCAAGCTCATATCTTTACATCATCAACGCTCTTATCCTCATCTCGCATCAATTGCAATGGATGGTTCTCGTCTAGGAGAAGCCCATGTTTTGACAAGCTTCTGGAACACGTACATCAAGTCTGTTGCCAAGATCGCTGGAAAGATGGTGGGATCCTTCTACCGCTCCAGAAGATTCCTCACTACTTATGCAATTCTCTATCTATATAAAAGCCAAGTACGCCCAAGGATGGAATACTGCTGCCGTATCTGGGCAGGAGCTGCTAAAAACAGCCTATCCTGCCTTGACATAGTACAAAATAGACCTCGTGGCTTAGTGGGGATGCCCTTTTCTCTTCCCGGCAACGTCTCTCCCACAGAAGGGGCGTTGCGAGCCTATTTTTGTTTTATCGTTATTTCCATTGCAGTTATTCGTCTGAGCTCCAATCGCTAGTCCCCCCTCGCCAATCTTTAACGAAAAACATCCGTCTAGCAAAAAACACTGTCCAAAATTTTCCCCACTCTTTATCTGCGCCCAAATCAAAGCGTAGATTCCATGGATAAAGTTTATTTCTTAGAACTGTGCGCCTGTTTAACTCTGTTCCCTCTACCTGCTTCCCACCTGACTTCAACCTGGATGTCTTCAAGTCCAACGTAAACAAATTCCTGATTCACCGCACCCTTAAGTAGACATTTTATTAAATCCCCACACTAACGTACTGTACACACAATAACCCTTATCCCTGAGTTGCTTCCGGGCCTTGATAAGTTGGTATCACCTTGTAAAAATATATATTATCAATTACAAAATTATACAAGTACCTAAAACTTTATAAGACTAACCAAATAAATTGTACTTTTATGAATAGATTGAACAAAATTTTACACTGCCTGTTCTAAACTCATTATTACATAGATTCCGATACGTCTTGATTATAAAAATGAATCGAGAAATAAGAGAGCACAAGAAAATGTTACCTTTTCTTTAAAATTAACTTTTTCCTTTCCATTAATCTCATTTATTAGATTCTGTTTATTCTGCTACCAGTTTTGTGAATTCATTGTAGATCAAAAGAAATAATTATTAATTATAAATTTATTATAAGGATTTGTACTTTATTATTAATAACGATTACATTATGTTTAAGGCGTTACAATGTTTTATGGGCATGCCTTGCCATGTATTGATGAAATGTTAAAAAAATGTTAATAACTGCAGCTTTAACTAGTCACTGTGACCCTTATGAAAAGCCTCGGTCATAAGATTAACAATAATTATGTAACACATAACGTGTGATTTAATGATGTTTACTTCACTAATTACATTAATAAACAAGACACATTTAATTAATATATCATAAGAAGCTGATCAATTATAAGTTTTTTTTTAATTAATGAAGCGTTAGGTACCTTAATGTAAAACCGCCGTTTTTTTTACACTATTTGAATAAAATAGAACACGTGTTCGAATTGTTTCGATCGATGTAATCACGCCAATACTGTAAAACTAGTCAAACCGTTTTATATATACTCATGTGTAGACCATATTCAAATTATATTCACATACTATAAACTGAATTTATTTGCTATCATTATATTACTATTTCGGAAATAACTTGCATATGCTTATTGATTATATACCCGTTTTTTTTTTCGATGTAGGAGGTCCGCCATATCAACTAAGTTGTTTGAACATCATCGGACATTATGCGTGTATAGTAGTTAAGGCTTCTGTAGAATCAACAACGTTTAGGGTACAACTAATCTTTGTGAGTGCAATGGCTAATATATGTAAGAGCAGACAGGAGACCTTAAGTTTTACATCAGAGATATTATTCTCCAGGGTGATGATGATGATGAAGAGATGCAGCCTCAGTCTTAGTTAAACTAAGACGGAGGCTGCATCTCTTCCAGTGGATAAAACGCTCCTCCAGATACTAAACGTGATTTTTTTTACGTCACGGCCCTTATTAATTGATTGAAACAAAAACAGTACATCAAATTCATTTAAAGATTATTGGATTTTTTCTTGAGAAATAAAAGAAAGTAACAATTTCGAACCCAACACTAACTTTCGTTTATTGTTTTTTTCATCATAAAATATTATATTCAAGTTCGATGACTATGACACTTCCAGACAAACAGTGTATGCTAGTTAATTGAACTAATTTAATAATCGTTAATATTTTTATGAAATCATTAATCAAAATATATATTCTGCCGTGTACTGTGTCCAACCGCCGATCTTTTTTTAAATAAGACATTTTCTGAGGTTATTTTAATCATGTGATGCAGACGAAAGTCCATAGAAATCGATTAAAGATCATAGAAAAAACAACTCTAATCAATTTATTAGACAATATGAATACAAATCCCAAACCGCTTCATTTAGATGGAAAAGCCTAAAATATTCAATAGGTTATTTTCACAAATTATGCCTGCTATGAATGTGAAGCTTTACTCTGATGTATTGTATTGGGTAATCAGTAAGTCGATATGAAGCTACTTTATCGATTTCGATGACAATAAAAATATTGGAGTGTGAAACATTCGTTGATAATCATTCAATCCCGAAAACGTGACCTATTGATTTTGAAAAAAATTATTAGCCATGCTATTCGTACCTTATCATATAAAACACGATTCATTGGTAATCTGACGTGTCATCTCCATTAAGTTAGCAATTTACGTATAGATCCAATGACGAGATTGGAAATAATCAGCTCTTTTCGAGCATTCATTACTTTGCACAATGAATTTGTAGGTTTTTACATATAAATAAAGAAATCGAAAATAATATTGTTCTATTAAAAGACAAGCCAAAAGGACAAACAGATAAAATTAACAGTAGGCTATTTGATGGGTCAGTGGCGCTTTTGAAATAAATTTTTCTCTTTAAAACACAATTTCATAATGATACTTGACCTTTTCATTTTAAACTTGAATGTGAGCTATTATATATTAACTTGTTTTATGAAATAAATAGTAGATTCTGTACAGTGCTATGTAGACTACGATATCTTGTGAACTTAGTTATTGCGTGAATTCTGTGAAGCTTCACTCGGGTGTATTGTGTTGGGTCATCAGTAAGTCGATATGAAGCTACTGTATCGATTTCGATGACAATAAAAATATTGGAATGTGAAACATTCCTTGATAATCATTCGATCCCGAAAACGGCGGTTCACCTTTCTAATATATATATATATATATATATATATATATATATATATATATATATATATATATATATATATATATATATATATATGGGGGGTGCGTGTGTATGAGTGTTTGCTTGTCTATTTCAACCTATGATACCGTTCTAATTAAATACAAGAATACCGGCCGAGTTGTCAAAGAAAACATTTGGCTTTTAGGTTGACACACTCTCCCTCTTACTGCTCTTAAATAGATTCTAATCTTTGCAACCTAATTCATTCTACTAGGAGACACTGGTCTTTTAGTAAGACCAACATGAGTCACTCGAAGAACACCAACTTTATTGCATCTATCAATCAGTGTTTTATTCGACATCTATAAAATCAAACCCAAAAATTTCTTTCGTTTCTTTGCTTTGCTTTTTCTTACATATCCAAGTACTTATTAATATTTTGTTCAGATATTTTAAACCAAATTAATTACTAAACCAGATTGGTTCTTCCACAATGCTTAATAGATAAACAATTTATTCTTAGTGTAAGATAGGAATCCATCTCTAATCTTACGTTTATTTATTTAAATAGAAAAAAAACTTTAAAGTACGATACTCCAAATTTTCATCAAAGCAGAGTGCGCAGAAATACTTTGTGTAGAAACCAGGCGCATGGTTAGCCTTTCCGGTGTGATCAACCCGTAAATCATACCAGGTCATCTAAGAAAAAGAAAACTGATATAAAAACTCGATTAAGGAACGCTTTCTCAGTCATAGTCAACAACCTTCCTAGAGATAGTGACTCGAACAAATTACCAGTTTCCAAAGCTAAATTGTTAAGGAGGAGATAGGCTCTGTCTACTGCCAGCTTTCACACTCTTTCTTCGTCTATTAGCCAAGCGCAGATAGAACATACCAGATACTGACCAGATGCCCCCTCTGCTTGACCTTTTTTCTTGATTAAGATATTGAATGTTGTCTCCCTGTTCTCCATTCTCAATTTCTGTCTTTCTCTCAAAAGCTGATCAAATTTAGTTTGCTTGCATGACACATGCTCACTTGACTGGTTTGTGTCGGTCTTGTTTTAGAGGTTGAAAGTAACTGAGGTACCTGGTTGACAGTTTGTCTGGCTGAGGTTTCCAACTGACAGTACTGGAGCAATAACGCTTTATTAGCGCTTGCAGTGGCTGCCCTGTCATCAATTTTATAATATCGGGATGGTTCTTGTGCAATGTCGCGCATGGAAAGGGGCCTGCTTCTATCCATTTCACGAATTTACCACTTTCTAAACAGGACTCGGCCAATTCACAACTATGTGTATAAATATGGCTATAGAACTGGTCCACTTTGCTCAACTTTCTCCGCCCAACCTGAAAATTCACTAGACAACACATCAGTGATACCCCATCGACCAATATATTTTCTCTTCATGCTGAACTGTTACCAATAAGAAAAATAAATGGCGCAAAGCAAGCATTGAAGTACATGTTCTCATGCGGAAGAATAGTAGCAAGCACCAACCATCCCCTATGGTTTACTTTGCAGGTGATATTGTACAAGGACAAAATGCAGTCCGTCGGTTTGTACGTCATAAGCCAAATGCAAATAGGCAAAAATTCGTAGATGGTAGAAATCATTGTAAAAGAGTAAAACATCAGTCAAAAGTAAGCATCCTAAATAATCACGGAATACAAAGAATCGCAAAAGATAGAAACTCGTTATTTCTGGAAAGCTGTATTAGTATAGGAAATAAAGGGCAATCAGTAATTCCGCCAATACCCAACAATCAGAAGATCGCATGCAAACCAATGAAAACGCATAAATGCTTTCTCGGCGATTCGCCTCCAACTCCACCTGAAAGCCAAAGAACAACTACCTCACAAATCTCACTACACGGACGGATTCCACGCTAGATCAAGTAAAAATCACCCCGTTCTCATGTCCGCGATATCAGAAAAAAAAACTTTGACATATTCAAGGCCCATGGATTTGATCTCATCTCTGCTATATTATTTTTTTAATC
>NC_136491.1:129302993-129567993 GCF_053919585.1 Euprymna scolopes
CAATATGAAAGCTAAATTACAAATATTTAATTAAAAACTTAACACACATATTCCAAAGACCGACGAGCGCTTTCACTTATATAAATGCAACTTTGTGTGTATGAGAGTTCCAGTCTTATTGGTTCTGAAATATCGATGCCTATCTTTTGCAAAGTTAACACGGAGATAATTTATATGGCTGACAGTATTGTTAGAGATTTTTTATGGAAATTCACTAGATATATATCGAAAATCGAAAAAAATCCGATCTTGAAATTAAAACTGTTTTTTTTTTTCTTTATACAAAAAATAATATTATAGAGAAATATTTATCAGTAATAACATCCCAGCAAACCATTAATTCTAAACAACAAAAAAAAAATATTGACATCTGGAGATATTGCTCAGTCGTAGAGCATCTGACTACAGATAGAATGCTCCCCAGCTAAATCTCAAGCGTAGCTTACGAATAAATTTTTATTTTGTATTATCAAAGAGTTCAATTCACAAGAAGAAAAAGTACTATTTAAACTATATATATATATATACTATATATATATATATATATATATATATATATATATATATATAATATATATATATAAGTGGAAGTTCTGTCTGGCCGTGTGTCTGCCTGTGAGTCTGTCTGTGTGTCTTTCTGTGTATATTGCATTATAAATTTATGTATGTTTGCACGTCTGCCTAAAAGATCCGACAAAAGCGACGGATTTTCACAAGATCAGTATCGTAATGAGGCTCGAACTGGAGACGACAAACACCCGGAAAATTGGCTAAAAACATTAACTTCATTACGCTCAACTGGCCACTTTTCCCGATATTTTCGAAAGTTATTCCCTCTCCTCGATTGTCAAGCCTTAATTTAAACATAAGTCACTTCCTGTTTGACGGTGGTCGTAACAACAAAGACTTCACGTTTTTCCCTGTTCTTTTCCTCCTTGACGGCACGGGTTCGAGCCTGACTTCCTCCTTCCACTTTTATTTTTGCTCAACACACACCTCATAACACACGGGTAACGCCGGGAGCCCATGCTTATACACACACACACACACACACACACACACACATATATATATATATATATATATAAACTTCAGTCTTCTCCGATATGTGCATATTATGACTTCAGAAATATAAACGACATGCAGCCATCTTCACTGTTGCTAATTTTAACTATGGCGATGTGTATATTAAAAAGATAAGAATCCATGTGTGTATAAAAGATATATAAATTATTCGAGTGCGTATAAATGTTCTCTTTTCTTCTCCTAAATACACCAAATAAGCGAGGATCAAATCTAATAATACATATAACTGAGTTTGTTCCAATTTGTATTAGGTTTCTGTAAGTTTTCGGATCGACAAAATCATGTATATTTAGACTCTTATTAGAATAATTATAGTCATTTTCTATATATTCATATTTTACGCAAACTATTTCGTAAACAGATATTCTCAGTACGGTCAATTTTCAATAATTGTCTTGTATTCTCACTCTAATATACTTACACAAAATCCAACAATACTTAATCAGATTTCACTTTATGTATATATATATATGTATATATATGTATATATATGTATATATATGTATATATATATATGTATATATATATATATATATATATATATATATATATATATATATATATATATATATATACCCGTTCACATACACCTTTCCCGATAAAGCCAGAACCCAGAATTTGGTAGGATCAAGCAATTTCATATACAACGCATTTGCTCGATTCTATCTAATTCTGGGTTCTGGCATTATCGTGAAAGATGTATGTGAACGGGTATTTGTATATCCATCTATAATCTCCTCTTAATTCTAATATATATATATATATATATATATATATATATATATATATATATATATATATATATATAGAGAGAGAGAGAGAGAGAGAGATTGATACATAGATACATAGATACATAGATAGATACATACATAAATCGAGATATAGAGGGAGAAAGTGAGTGAGTGAGAGAGAAAGAGAGTTGGTAGGGGTTATTAGGAATGACCCGGACATGGATGTGGTTTAAAAAAGGTATTTGTACTTAGAACAAACAGAATACTTAGAGAAAGATATAGAGTTGTCGTCGTATTTGAACAAATAATTTTGAAATTTCTTCTCATTTATCTATTTTCTGGTAAAATGGGTATCACCTTATTGCAGGTATCCCAAAATGCCTTAAAAAAGGTGTTTGATAGCTAGCGAAAAGGAACGTGATATAACAGGCCTTGCAGAATGTTTATCCATCGACGATCTAGCTAAGCAGCTTAGAACAGTTAAAAGAACATTGTCTACAATCGTGGAAAATTCAAACATCAATCGAAGGAAAGAAAAAAAACACAAGAAAGTTTCTGCTCGTGATGTTATAAAAATTCGCCGTCAACTCATCAAGCAACCGGGCCGCAATTGTGCTACTATATTTTAGCAGGCTGAAATGCCTTCATTGACCAGATAAACGCGCTGCAATGTCTTAAACGAAATTACTAGAAATATTAAGTCAATGACAAGACGTGTTTTACACCAAACTCATAGGGTAAATCGTTTGGCTTGGATACAGAAATTCGTGAACACCAGCTTTGAAAATGTTATTTTAATCGGTGAGCCAAGAGCAACCCTTGATGGATCAGCTGGATGGGCCAAAGTTTTGAGTCCTCTTGGACTGCCGACACTTCATATTTACTTTTATACGAACATTTGTCACCATGGCTAGATGACATTCCATTGGCGCGTCACCGCAAATTGATTTTTATGTTCAACAATGCGCAATCCCACTCGACCAAGTTTACGACATCTTACCTTTTAATTAGGCATTATCGGCGAAAATTTGATGACATGGCCACCTCAGATATAAACCCAATTGAGAAGTTCTGATTAATAATAAAAATTAAAGTTTATGAAGAAAGTGTTCAGTTTTTTGTCGAATGATGAGTTTTGGAGGAAGGTTTTGGAAGTTTTCGATTGCATCACATCATCTCAAAGCCGCCGATTGATACCATCAGCTGACAAGATTGCTATTCAAAGTAATTTTGAAGCATCGGAGTTATGTTAATAAATAAATATTTTCTTTACTAAAAATAATGTATTTTTTTTGTTTTTGGTAAATATTGTTACTGGCTACGTTTTGTATTGAATATGAATAGAAATATGAAATTAAATATTGTTTTACCACCGTAAATATATATTTTACAATGCAATAAAGTGATACAGACCTAAAATTGCCAGAAAATAGACATATTAGCATAATTTTCAAAATATTTGGTAACATTTTACAAAAATCTGGGAGATCTGCTTATCCTTCAGCTAATATTCAGATGTGTGGAGCCTGTATGTTCACAATATGGAATGGTTAACTCACTCACACATGACCTATGATGAGAGGAAGTTTCTGTCATGATTTCTCGATTGCTTATGACCTCAATAAAATTGTTCACGAACCCACCCGTGTGCCCGATACTGACGGCTAGTATGAGAGTCTCCAAAATCGTTTTCGTTACTTGTGCATTTAACGAACCAGACGTAACTCAGCTTCTGCTCGGCTTTGCCCGACGCATGACGTCGACAGCTCGGGTTTTGCTGCTGTCTGACGAAACATGGTCATCAGTCAATCAAAACGCTGCGCGCTTAGTTCCAATTCGACGCGCGTATGCGCGCGTCTAGCAGCAGACGAGAATTCCGATATGGGCGTTCGAGATGGGTGCGACTAGGAATCTCCAGCGCGAATGTGGGTTGTGGTCACGTCACACAATTGTGGACTGGAAGAATTTCCTGCGAGGTATAATATGCCTGGATTTCTATCGCAGGAATCCCCGGCAGATAGGAGGCCCAGCAGGCCATACTGTCGAAAACGACGAGTCTGTCTCTTTCAACCGCTGGAAACACAACGTCGGCAGACGTTTTACACCGGTCTGGGTCCTCGGTGGATAGGCCGACCCCGCCGAAAAGGATTTGTTTTTGGTTAACGGAGCAAATAGGAATGCCGAAACCCTCCTCCCACTAATAATACAATACATTCTTCCGGGGCCACGCACGGTCGTATCAGTCTGTTGGAGAAAAGTGGGAGGAGAGGAGTATCGCTATTTAACGGTGAACCACCACAGCCTTAATTTTGTAGATCCCATAAAAAAAAAAAGTTTCGTTGCTTTCCTTTTTCTTACGATTTTTTTTCTTTTTTTGTTCGTAAATAGTTGAAAAAAAACGTTTCATAAAAACAATTACTCTATATTATTTGTTAAAATAAGTTGATCCTACAAATATCATTTTTGTTGGTCATTTCACGTAAATAGTTGAAAAAAACAAAAAACGTTTCATTAAAAATAATAATTACTATTATTTGTTTACAAAAAATGTTTTATATGTATTTATTTTGCAAACAGAAAACAATTTCAAACAATAATCCTAATAATAATAAAAAAAAACATAAATGAACAGTAGTTTTTTTTTTTTTTTTGCTTTTTACTTATTTATTTTTGGATTTTTCTACATTTTACAATTTCATTGTACAGTTATTTTGTTGTAGCGTTGTTTTTATTTTATCGGCAACGCTCGGTTTTATCCAGCTGTTGACGTCATGCGTCGGACAAAGCCGAGCAAATGCTGAGTTACGCCTGGTTCATTAACTGCACAAGTACCTCTTTTTCGAACAACTTGCCCCGAACTGTGTTCAGCTTCCGTTCTGTCTCCACTTGGATCTTCAGAGTACTCTGTTGTATCAGTCAAAATAAAAATTAAATGTAATAAGTCCTTAGATGTACCTTTCCATCGTACAGTATATCGATACTCTATGGCTGACTGGGAGAGCTTACGTACGTTATATCAGATCTAATTCTGCGTTCCATGTTTAAAAGGGGTGTGTCGTCTATAGTATCAGGCCTGTCGGAATGGTTTATTGTAGGCATATATTGTTTCATACTCTCGAAAACATTACAGCACAAACCAAACAGCCAGCCGTGGTTCTCTTCGGAATGTGCTACTGCAATTGCGCACACAAATAACTGTTTCCATTGCTTCCAACGTAATAGATGTACTGAGACTAAAGCCGCTTTCAGGACTGCCACTGTAAAAAAGTGCATAGGAACCCAAGAGAGTTGTATGCTCAGTCCGTCAAGCCTAAAGTAGCTGAGCAGCGGCTTGGTTCCCACCAGTTCTTGCAAATAGCAAACAGTATCCTGAAAAGAAGCGTGTGCTCTATCCCAATTATCATAAATGGACCTGAGGTAATCTCGTCAGCATCAGACAAAGCGAAACTCTTTGCCAAGAACTGTTCCGCTAATTCTTCCCTTTCCGACCAAGGCCGCCAACCTCCAATATTTCCTCCTCTATCAGAAAACACGCTATGTGATACACAAATATCTTTACGTGATGTTGTCAAGCTAATCAAAAACCTTTATTCCAGTAAAGCAACCGGCCCTGATGGTATTCCAATCATAGTACTTAAAAGTCTTCAACCAGAACTAGCGCTCATCCTTACAAAACTGTTTAAACGTTGTCTTAAGGAGAATTGCTTCACATCACCCTGGAAAACCTCATCAGTATATCCTGTATTTAAGAATTCAGGTGATTGCTGATCTCCCTCACAGTACAGGCCAATAAGTTACCTGTGCGTCACGAGTAAGTTGCTGGAATCTGTATTGAAGTAATCAACCATCTCAGCAAACATATCATTCTTAGTGACACGCAATAGTGTTTCCGTTCTGCTAGATCTACAGCAGATGTGCTTAGAGTTATATCTCACACGATTACCGAATCTCTAAACGGAGGTTAACTTTCTAGGGCAATTGCTCTTGACATATCTTATTTATATTATCTATATTTTAGAGAGTATGGAATAAATGTAATCTTCGCAAGATCTCCAGCTACGGTATAGCTGGACATATCTTCTCAATTATTTAATTATTTCTTTCTGATGGGTCCATAAAAGTAGATGTTGATGGACAGAAATGAGAAGCCCTCAGTATTAATGCTGGAGTCCATCATGGGTCCACCTTGGTCCGAACTCTCTTCCAAATCGACATTAATGATCTTCCAAATAACATGCTTACATCATTCGTAGATATTTGTGCTGATGACACTACTATCTATGGTAGCACATCTAAGACTGTGATCGAGCAAGTTCTCTCTGATTCTCCCTCGTGTGATGTTGAGCATGTGGTAGAATGGGGAAAGAGTTGGCTTGTTACGTTTAATGCATCTAAAACGAATCTTTTATCTTTACATCATCAACGCTCTGATCCCCATCTGGCATCAATGAATTGAGTGGCTCTCGTCTTGGGGAGGCCTCATTTTTTGATAAACTTCTGGGCTTGAACTTTACTCCTTATCTTAAATGGAACACATACATTAAATCAGTTGCTAAGGCAGCTGGAAAAATGGCGGGATCCTTCTATCGATCCAGTATATATCTCACTGTTTATACAATTCTCTATCTATATAAAAGCCAGGGAAATCCAAGGATATAGTACTGTTGCCACATTTGGGCAGAGCGTGCCTTGGTAGATTTCAAAATATACTTCGTAGTTTCGTAGGGGATGTCCTTTTCTCTTCGCTGCAACCTCTTTCACACAGAAGAGATGTTGCGCGTTTGTCTCTGCTTTATCGTTCTTTTCATTGCAAGTGCTCGGCTGAGCTCCAATCTATAGTCCCACCTCACCAAACTTTCACAAGAAAACCCCGTCTAGCAGAACTCACTATCAATAATTTCCCTCACTCTTTATCTGTGCCTAAACCTAAGCGTAGATTCCCTTTATTAGAACTGAACGCCTATGAAATTGTCTTCCGTTTTTCTTCTTTCCAGCTGACTACAATATGGTTGTCTGCAAGTCTAAGGTAAACAAGTTTTTGATGAGCCGTTCCGTATATGTTAACAAATTTACCGAATTTTCATTACTAACGATTACTATATTGTCCAATTTCTAGTGCATACTCTTAAACATTTATCCGTGAGTGGCCTTTTTCCTTGATAAGAGGTTATGCCTATGTAAAAAAATATGACACCTTGTTATGCTCTTTCAGTCAAGCAAATTTCACGTCTCTGCGTGTTAAACCAATTTACGAATTAAAAATAAATATTGGTCTGTAATATAGCGATACACAGGATATATATATATATATATATATATATATATATATATATATATATATATATATATATATATATATATATATATATATATATATATAGTTCGGAAGCTTCTAAGCATTTTTATATTGCAAACATATGTTTATATAATATATATTTCGGGTCGATAGACACTGGGTCGACGAATTTTCTATGTCAGCTTGATCGCCACTATTCTCGTATAGATTAGGCTGGGAAGAGGTCTGACCTCTCAACATGTCGTAGATCGGCTTTTTTCTGCAGGTATACATCGCTAGTGCCATCTAGGTTACATTATGTGCTGCTTTTGTGGTATTTATAGATATGTATAATATCTTGTATTATATACACCCAATCACCGATCTTTTTGCTGGTCGTACTTCTATTTTTCAAAAGAACTACTTTTTAAAACTTTTAAAAAGAAGACATTTTCATAGACATTCGTACGTGGTCTAATTCAATGTTGCTATTTTTGGAATGGGTTTACAATATATGATTTCACTTATTGTGCGAACATAATTTCAGAATGTGTGACTGTTACCGGAGTGCTGTAGAAAGGAATCGCGAACATATATTGGCTTTGAAGTTTTCTGTGTGTAAAATGTTGTCCAATCCTTAAAGTTATAAAATGTCAGAATTTTAGACTGTCAATTACCTCGGTAACGACGTTGAACGTTGCGAATTCTAATGTGCATGTTTTTAATCCATCGTGTGTTTTCTTTAACTACTTTTCTCTTCATATTCGAGCATGTGCATAAACATCATCAAGATCAGAAAACTTTTGTTTTAGTTCGATTTTTATTCCCCGGCAACTGATGCAACGTTTTATGACTTTGTTTCAGAAAAAAACATTATTGAACGATCCCAAATATTTGTAATTGTTAAGCCACGCCTTCCCAAATATAGTACCCGATATTTTTAGAAATATCTCACTTAATTATTTCATCGTACCATTTTAATTTGCTGGTATGAATAATTAGCCAATGAAATGGTTTTATTATCAGTCAGTGTGAAAGCAGACTTTGGTGGTTTATGTTAATCGATTTCGTAACGTTCTAACACGTATGGAAATTTATAATTGAAAAGTTGGACCAATGTCGAACTGTAATTTATTGTTTTATTATATATCTGACTATTACGCATCTGCACCAGATTACGTAATTATTTCCATTTGATTTTTTCACCTAATTATAGTTCAGTTGAGCGTCTCCTTCTACAATGCGACCTTTATCACCACGCTTGCGACAATGCCAACGTTTTTTCCAGTAAATTGCAACACTTTTACTCAGTATAAACCTCCTCGTGAGTATTATACCGTCATGCGTAACTTCTTGTGTGTTTCTATGGTCCTCTTCATTTGAAAATGTGGTTAGCCATTTATTTGTTTTTCAAACAGACACGTTTCCATTTACATTGAGAACGCGGTTGGACGTACCGTATTCCTTCTATTTTATGGGAGTAAGTTCTTTTCTCACGAATGCTATGATCTATTAATCAATGTCTTACACCTGCTTCTCACGTTCAAACACCTTTATCATTTTTTATAAGCTGAGAATATGTTCACTTAAAATCATCCCCCAATAATTGGGCTTAAGTATGCACATTGTTTGTTTAAGACTGACGCAGACACTAAATATTATTGATTGTCGCGTTTTACTAAATTGAACCATTCTCACGTTTTGTGAAAGAATGCCGTATTGCGGCTGACCTTACTTATACTGCCTTGACGGTGTTCACGGACTCCACATCCGTATTATATAGGAAGAGTGTAGTATATGTGTCTGCTCTGCTCCGCAATTCCTTAATTTCGTAAACGTATACGAATAATTCACATAAGCAATAATTGGAATTGATTGTGAAAATGCCTTTCTACTTCCTAAAGAAAACGCTTATCGTTTTTTCTTCAACGGAGGTGTAGCTATAGGCTTTCAGAGTGTTTTATATAACGTTTTGCAAAGCACTGTGTTACTTTCAGCGGTGCTTTATAAATGTCTTTTCAACTTTAATTGCTTGTAGTGTGTATTGTTTTTGTTGCTGTTGTGGTTTGATCAACCTTTCTTCTATTTAAGTTTGTTGGAATTTCTATTGTTCCATCTGAACTCGAATTATTTGAACATAATTTTTTATTTAAAAAAAATCTATTTTTTGGATGATTTCTTCATAAATTTTCTTCATTTAATTACCTCCTCATAGATCATGTAATATGTCAGGATGTACTTGTAACATGAATAGGCTTTTTTAAAGGAATGAAGAAATGATATGCCCTAAAAAGTGTTTCTTTTTTTTTAAATTCCATTTTCACCCAAAACAAGGAACATTGACACTTTGATGTAGGGGGATACTATCAGGGACATAAGCTACAGGAGTACTATGTAGTGAGTCGGGCAGCAATATGCCTGTTCACGTTACCCTTAACTTCTGCATGTCTTTACAGTTGGGAAAGCAGGAACCCGGAAGGGATTTCCAAAGTCAAGCAGTTCTGGGGAGAAAACTACTTGAGTAGAAGCCTTTTTTACATCTAGGGATCTCTACTGTTAAGGGGTGACATTTAGGTGCTTTTCGAGTTTGTCAGAGGTGTTTACATCGAGGTAGTACAAGTGCTTGCAGTTCGTCAGAGCATTCACCATTAAAATCCTTGTAGAACAGGCAGAGGGAGACAACATTTAATCGATGGGACAGAGGTTGAAGCTTAGATGACAGTTCAGGACCTATCAGGTTGGCGACTCTCTTTTGAACCTTGCCTGGGAGCGAGAGTAAAGTAGCAGATGTACTAGCCCAAATATGACAACACTAATCCATACATGGGCGAATGGTGGCCTTATAGAGTTGCAGTATACTTTAGGGCGTTAGTAGCATTCTAGCACAATAGAGAGCGGCTACCTTCTTCGCAGCGGTCATGCAATGCTCTCTATGTAATTATTCTAACTCATGTTTCCTGAGAACGTTAGGGCGAGGAATTTAAAAGATGTACTTTCAGATTATGAGTCTTTTGCCATTGCTCTCGGTGGTAGAGAATTATTGAAATTATTGAAGGAAACAAGTTTAGTCTTGGCAGCATTGAATGTGACAATCCATTTTTGTCCCTATTCTACTACAGATTGGAGATCATCCTTAAGTGTTTCCGTCATTTCCTTAGATGTGTGTTCATTTGTTTTCCTGTCCTGCCTGTTATAGAGTGTGGTGTAATCAATATATTTCCCATTTCCGAGCCAATTTTGTCAGGGAGGTCATTTATGAATATTAGGAATAATAAAGGTTCAGGGATAGACCCACGAGCCACTCCTGTATTTATATCATATTGTTTAGATTTACGACCGTCGAAGACAACCTGGCTTTTTCTCTTATCTAGGAAGGATTTAATTATGTTGAGTATTCGTCCAGTGATAACGTACGATCTGATTTTCCTGAGAAAACCTTTATGCCATACCCTGTCAGAAGCCTTATATATATATAGAGCTATCGATCTACCCTCCCCTATAACCAGTGAATGATATATATTTTCAGAGATTACAGTTAGGATATCCGATATGGAACGGGCTTGTCTAAATCCATATTGTTGGTCGGTCCGAAGTTTCGCACCTGTAAGGTGATGGATTAGGGCTTGGTTAATTATGGTCTCAAGTATTTTGGCAAAAGGTGGGAGGAGGCTAATGGAGTGATAATTAAATGGGTCAGTTCTTCCGCCAGAATTCTTGAAAACTTGTTCCACAGATGCAGTTTTCCAGCAGTCAGGAAAGCAAGATTCATTAAGGCATTTGCTGTAAAATTTGGAGAGAACAGGAGCTACTTCGGCGGAGCATTTTTTTAATGACATAGCCTAGATGAAATCAGGTACACATGCTTTTGAAGTGCAAAGATTTAGTATGATAGCATGTACCTGAGAAGGGGTGTATTTCAGCTCGTCTAGCGTGACGTTTGTCCGCATAGGAACGTGACGAAGAAGGCGGTGAGGAGGGTTCAGTGTCTAGTTGGAGGCAAACCGACTGGCAAGCATCTTAGCCTTCTCGGTTGCTGTGCAAGCAACCTCATAATTGTTGGATAGTGGATAAATTGGCAATTGCCCATTATTCACTACTATGTTGTAGATTTTCCAGAAATCAGGGGTTCCTAATTTCTTTGCTTCGATACGGTTTTTTGGTGGTTTCAGTAAATTCTCACTTAGCAGTCGCTATTTCTTTCTTATAGTTACTCCTAGCTTCTATATACTTCTGTCTGTTTTAACTGGACTTATGTCGGTTAAATCTGCGGTACGCATGCAGTCTTTGCGCAATGGCAGCTGCACAAGTAGAAGTAAACCATTGAGGAGAGTGGGACTTGTTAAAAAAATTCCGCGTGGGAACATGTGATTCACTTGCCGTGCTTAACCATTGCGCATTGGTCAGCAGAAACAGAAAAGATATTTCCCCATTGCGCATCTCTGATTAGATCGCTGATGGCTTCCTAACCTTTTCATAAAACCGCGTTGTTTTTAGCAGTAGCTTTTCAGTTTGGGCTTTAGAGTTTAGGGAGATGTCAACCATTATCACTACATGATCAGAGTTCTCAAGTGGGCTGTTGGCATTCGTTATACAGTCATCGGAAACTGTGGTCAGAAACACATCTAGAAGTGATGCGTGTTGTGCTTGATGGTCTGGAAAACGGGTTGAAAAAGTAACCATCTGTGATAGGGATTGGGGTATTGAGGTATAGATTGTTGAAACAGTTAAATTAGATTTACCTTAAATTTGCAGTTTTTGAAAAGAGTACAAGTGCGGACTTTCTTTTTGCTTGCACTGTATATATTAAGTTATGAAAAAATATATGAAAATGTATATTTCTCCCTAGATCTACCTATATATTGATCACTGTTTAAGTAAATACTGAAAATTTAAGGAATAAATATATCTGATATTAATTTATGTGATTAAATAAAATAATTATATATATATAAATAAATATATATAGTTATATGTTAAAACACCCCCCACATATATATATATATATATATATATATATATATATATCACGCATATATTAAAGAGAAAGTTTGAATACTTGAGTAAATCGGAATGCGTTTGTGTTTTTTATCAAAATTGTATAAAATACCTACATATAATGAATTGTTTCACATAAGTTGCATACACACATATATAGATATATGCAACTATAAAGTTATTGAACAACAATGCGTACAATTATAAAGATCAGTAACTATTTTGTATGTATTCTTATCTCAAATAATTTATCAGGGCTTTAAATAAACTACTTATACTCGCACACTCTTTCAATTATTCCTTAAACGTATATAATTTTTTTCGACTTGTAAATTTTATAAACTTGCTACTCTCATCCTCTTTCTTCTTTTTCGCTCTCTCTGTCTCTCCCTCTCTCTATGTGTTTGTGCATATTTTCCAATTTCATATCATATGGGTGAAAGTGTGAATGAATGTGTGCGTTTATGCAATCATGCGCGTATGTGTATGTGCTAATGTGCGTAGAATTTTTATATGATTTTACATGAAACGCTCAAGTTCAAATGTAAGTCTGTAGCGCACACTTTGAATATAGCTACGCAATAAGCGCACCTTAAAACAAAAAAAAATATATATTGATTCACCAATTGATCCAAACAATCTTCTACAATTGAGTCTCTACCCGATCCATCACTCCCGCCAAACAAAACCCCCCTTGGCTACAAACAGCAGAATTATCCTTGAAAAGTGGATCTATCTCGATAAATTCTTAAAAGAGCGAGCATAATTCACTGTTGTTAGAAATCTTTGGTTATTCCACCATTGCCCACTCTTTTAATTTCTTTCTCTCTGTATCGTTTCACAAATAACCGGCGCCCCCTTTCGCCTACGGCTTCCTGAGGAAATTATTTCCGCTTCTTCTTTCTATTTCTTTAATAGATATTCTTGCGAATTCGTTTAATTCATGCGAGATGATTATGTCGGAACGAACGGTAAAACTTTGTCGAAATTGTTCAAACCGCCGCGATCCCCAACGAGAAAGCAAACAATTTTCCAATGTATTTATTTTCTTTTTATAGTCCATCATTTCTTTATTTTGCTTTTTTTTTACATTGGACACATTATACACACTAACATTTTCGTGAGAAAATACACAAAATGACGCTGTGTTCGAAATTTGCTTTAAAAAAAAAAACCCACAAAAACATGTGTACCTCATGATGCCCGTTTGAAAAACACTGTGGAATATATTTCATTGTATACAAATCTCATGCACAGATACACACACGCACACACGCACGCATACACACACGCATACACACACGCATATAAAACACAAATTTATTTTTAGCTTGTTAAATTAAAAATTAAAAATATAAAACGAATTCATTGAAAGCTAATCAGGTATGAAAATATGTTCTTTCAATATGTAGCCTGAGAACATCTTCTACCGGTCAGTTTTAAAGACATTCATCGCCAATATTCCAATCGAATCGGGGGGGGGGGGTATTTGTTTAATATTTACATTCCCACACCAATGTCGTGTTTATATTTTGAGAGTGTTTCGTCTGTGCAAGGACACAGAAATATGTGTTTGTTTACATCTTATGGTAGTTCCGGCTGAGTAAGGAAGGAGTTAGCAATGCGTCTTTAAATGCCAAACTTTCTCTAATTTTTTATTAGAGTTTAGTGTAGTAAAATTTTAATGGTTCCAGTATAGAAGTTTCCATAATTTTAAGCGATTATCAAGACTTCAGAGATGATGTATTATATTAGAGAATTATTTTAATACATGTATATATATATATGTATATATATAATTGCATAATTACTATACAATATACTTACATGCACTAGTATTTCATGCTTGCGCAATCATCAGTGTAGAAATAATAATTACTTGCAGTCATGAGTTCTAACTCATCTACAAATCCACATCTTGCTCCATCTGTTAAGCCTCTACGTCAGTGCAACCAAACTATTGAGAGGGGGCCGAAGGAAATTAAGAAATTTAAATGTCGAATTTTGGCGAATACATTTTAAAAATAAAGATTTGACTTAGTTATAATTCTGCAGACAGTGTTTAAGCTTTAGGTATTATTAAAATGTTGTGATAATTGTAATGAAATAATAATTACTCTTTATCTCTAGAGTAACTCGTGTTTTATGCTTACGCAATAACCGGTGTCAGATAACAATTTATGCCGATCATGAGGGACGTACTTAGAGACGAAGTCAACTTTTTCTACACACAAACACACACACACACACACACACACACACACACACACATATATATATATATATATATATATATATATATGTATGTATAAACAGTTAGAACACAGTTATTGTTTAAGAAGAATATGGAAAATATTTTTTTTTTTGCTTAATCCATAGATTTTCAATAAATGATATCTTACTGGAAGACTAATTTAGCAAAGACTAATAGAAACGTTGCTTATAAACATTGATTAAACATGTAAGCTAAAATATTACATGAAAAGATATTCCTTAATTGACTGCACAAAATACACAAACAATTTAAAATGTACAGCAATGAAGACTGGTATATTCCAGACTGAATTGTGATTTTAAATGTACATCCCACGTCGAAATGCATAAAACGTAATCCGTAATGTTCAGTAAACTCCTTAAAATTGTTCGTTTGAAGATATTAAACTGCAGTTTAGTAGATAAACGGTAATTTGCCACAAAGTCAACGGCAAAAATGACAAGATTAAAAATTTTCATCACCTTCATTTTATATTCATTGTCGTGCATTGTGATTTATGTATAAAACCAATCAGATGGTTTCTGTTATATTTATATATAAATAGACGATAATTATCTAAACCATTTTTCGTTTATTTCGGTTATTTCTGATTAATTTAATTATGTTTTTAATCGATATGCATTTAAACAGACTAAAAATACAGCTTTTTACAGACATCACTCAGGGTTTCATGGAAACTACAATATTTTCATCAAATATGCATATACATGAGGAGTGCTGAACTATCCAGATGGTCGCCGTCATATTTAATTCTTCTCATCTTGTCATCCACACAATTTTAGATTACTCTGTAGTCCAGCGGCATTTTTGCCCATGTTGAAACGGATGTGACACACAAATTGAGTAATTGCCGCTCAGTTTACTTCCTCTGGAGGCTGAAGTGTATTCCTATAAACAAGCATATGTATTCCCAAACCAGCAGTAGATTGAAAACCCTGCTGTATTTGAAACAGATCCTTTGATTGGGATAAATAGACACTATGTTAACAAACATGAGTTTGTGTGACTTATGGTGGTTGACGTAGCCAGCTTTTGACAGAAGACCTCGTTCAGAAGTGTCGTATTTCAAGCTCTGTGCGTTATGGTTGAGGCCATCAATTAGACCTTTGCGAAGCTCTCGCTTCAGATTACTACAGGATTGCTTCCCTCTCTAGAGCTTCACAGCTTTCACCGAAAACATGTGAGTTCTGATTGCAAAGTTCACAACACAAGGGCAGCATGCTGTAACAGGGACCTCAATGTCGATTATTTGTGCTTGACATTATTTTGAAGATACGTCTCAAGCATTTTCTGTGAAATCGTTTAAGTTATTTAATGTGCCTTTGATGCAATATCCATATCTCCGCTGCATACAACAACGAGATTAGCACGCACGCAAAAGCAAATCCCTATCCTGTCTGTGATGCCACGGTCAGATACCACTTTATTCACTAACTTTTTCAAAATCTACAACGGCCTTCGTCTGTGTATTTTTGTATAAATGGGACATCCTTTGAGAGAGAACGACCTATGTAGATAAAAAGAATCGACTACCCCTAGACTAGCACCACATACCATGATGTTTGGCTGCACGCATGACTTGCTCGGTGCAGTAGTAAACATCCCCTTTGTTTTAGACGGATTTATCTTCAAACCAAAGGCGGTGAATGAGTAAGCCAAGCAGTACATTATATGCTGCATATCGGTTTCCGTAAGCGATAAAAAACAGCATCCTCGCCATCCTTAACTCATACATGATGCAGCTTGCGCGTGAGATTAAACCTTTAAGGATAAAAAAATATATATGCATACATACATATTTGTGTTGGTGTGTAGTCAAGGAACTTCACGGAATTACTTTTTACAGGTTGAATGTTTAATTTTCGTACTACTACAGATGTCTATTCATAAATTACATTAACAAATACTGAATGCCGAATTTATACATGATATTATATTTTATAATAGAAAATCCAGCTACAAAACCAATCATCTGTTAAGACACAGTATTTACACGGATTTTTTTAATTTGCTATTACTTGTATTATCACATAAAACCACACGGAAATAATACATGAGCAATTTTAATTTTGATTCATAATTATAGATATAAGACTCGTATACACACACACACACATACACACACACACACACACACATATATATATATATATATATATATATATATATGCCGTTAAAGGAAACATAGATAAACCACCGTTTGCCAAATTTAAATTATAATTCTCGGATATACATCTTTTTTCAATCAGTAACATATATGAATCAAGAGACGGGAGTATTTATTACCATTTACCGAGATGATTAAGCTGTTTGATTATATCGGGAATATACTTCTTTAAAAAAATAAAACAAACCCATTTCATCAAAATGGTGATAAAACAAGATAAGTAACCTACTAAGAATGGAAAACAGGAGGGCAGTAAATGCCTCAATATAAATGATACACGCACCCCCCCCACATATATATATATATATATATATATATATATATATATATATATATATATATATATATATATATATGATTTACTTTTGAAGAATAAAATAGAGCCGAAGTAACTTAATTGTAGGTATAGACCGTTCGTGTAAATTACAGAAAAACCTTACAGCCAGCCGCGGTTCTCTGCAGAATGTGGTGCTGCCATTGCGCACATAAATTACTTTTTCCCTTGTTTCCAACGTAATAGATGTACTGAGAATAAATCCGCTTTCAGCACTCCCAGCAACCACTGTAAAAAGCAATAAAGAACGCAAGAGTGTTGTATTCTCAGTCCGACAAGTCCAAATCAGCGACTTGGTACCCACCATTTTTGCAAATATCAGACAGAATCCTGAATAGAACGGGGGTTCTATCCCAACTATCATAAATGGACCTGAGGTAATCTCATCAGCATTAGACAAAGCCAAACTCTTTGCCAAGAATATTGTCGCTAATTCTACCCTTTGTGACCAAGGCCGCCAACCCCCAATATTTCATACTGTATCAGAAAACACGCTATGTGATATATAAAGATCTGTACGTGATGTTGCCAAGCTAATCATAAACCTTGGTTCCAGTAAAGCAACCGGTCCTGATAGTATTCCAATTATAGTACTCAAAATACTTCAACCATAACTAGCGTCCTTACTTGAATATGCCCTGTATTTAAGAATTCAGGTAATCGCTCATCTGTCTCTCATTACAGGCCAATAAGTCTCATGTGTTTCATGAGCAAGTTGCTGGAATCTGTGTTAAATAGAAAAGTAATCAATCATCTCAGCAAAAATAACCTTCTTAGTGACACGCAATATGGTTTCCGTTCTGCTAGATCTACAACATGTGTTCTAACAGTTATATCTCATAGGATTAGCGAATTTCTCGACGGAGGTTAGCTTTCTAGGGCAATTGCTCTTGACATATCAAAGGGCATTGATAGAGTATGGCATAAATGTTTACTTCACAACCTCTGAAGCTATGGTATAACTGGAAATGTCTTCTGAATTATTAAATCATTTCTCTCTGATAGGTTCATTAGTGTAGTGATTGATGGGCAGAAATACGAAGCTCATAGTATTAATGCTGGAGACCCTCGGGGGTCCATTCTGGGCTTAAATCTCTTTCTGATGTGCAACTTCCTAACCTAAACGTTAATTCCATGGACACATCTTCTTCCTTAGAACTTCACGCCTGTGAAATCGTTTTCCGTTTTCCTGCTTTCCATCTGACTACAATATGGTTATCTTCAAGTCTAACGTAAAAAAATTTCTGGTGAGCCGTTCAATATAAATTAACAAATTTACCGAATTTCCATTACTAACGATTACTATATTGTAAAATTTCTACTGTACATTCTTTAATCCTTATCCTCGAGTGGTCGCTTAGCTTGGATAGGTGGTGATGCCTATGTAGAAACACACACACACACACACACACACATATATACATATATATATATATATATGTATATATATATATAAAGGATCTGATACACTTCAACAATACATGTTGGACAATATCAGACACCTGCAACAATGTTGATATCCTAATGTTTTCTCAAGAATCTTGCTGAGATTCGGATTTAGTAAGACTGTTGGACGAACTTAAACATCGTTTTAAACACATCATAGTGTATTTATAGAAATGGTGCCCTGTTCGCTACTTGAGTTACACCATGATGATATAATAGAACAATTACGAAATTACATAGAGCTTTTATACAATTTCGGGCTATCTATAACGATTTAAGCATGCAAAAATGCTAATTTCCTTGATACCACGCTAAACTTTAACCCAAAATCTTACAGTCCCTATCATACGCCCAATTTCAATATTTTCTATGTCCACAAGTTTTTAAGTCACCCTAATTCTATTATAACATCCATCGTATCTTATGTCTATAGAATAATTTCTTCACTTTCCACAGACGAAACTACTTTCGACAAAAATGTAGCCTTCTTCAATAACGCATTATAAAATTCAGGGTATAATGAAAAAATACAATATACTATAAAAACCCCTGTTACCAGCCGCGTGACATCTGTAATTAGAGGACTAATTGTATTGACCTAATCTGCCCCATATTTTTTGTTCTAAAAAAGATTAATAATGATTGTTCTACATCTGTCTCCGTTCCCATTTCTTACACTTATTTTCTCCTCAACTCTGTTTTTTCTTTCTTCTACCTTCTTTTTTCATCCTTTTTATTCTTGTCTCTTATTCTCTGTTCTCCCGTTTCTTTTTCCTTTTCCTCTCTATTTTTATATTGATATCTCCTGAATCTGTA
The DNA here is from genome assembly GCF_053919585.1 of Euprymna scolopes. Classification (NCBI taxonomy): domain Eukaryota; kingdom Metazoa; phylum Mollusca; class Cephalopoda; order Sepiida; family Sepiolidae; genus Euprymna; species Euprymna scolopes. Next base: position 129,322,119 of record NC_136491.1, read on the forward strand.
TTCCAACAATTTGCCTTATTCGTTATTCTTTAAAAAATGTTTCTTTTTTTTTACCTAACACTTTACTTCTCCATGATCCTATGATTTTTTTTCCGGAAGCATTGATTTACTCTAGACAACTAGAATTCTGTTTCCTATTAATCATATATTACCAATGAATTATCAATGGACTTATTTTGAATTTACCCTGAATTTTACAATCTTACTAAATGGGTTTTTACAATAAAATGTTCTCCTTATTTCCCGTTTCCTGCTTTCATAATAATCTTTAATCCTTATAAACTTTCCCTTACCCTTTAATAACTTTTTTATGCAAATATGATTAATTTCATATCTCTAGCTGTTCCATTGCATTAACGTGCAAAACTTATTGGATATTTTGCAAACCTCTTTCTTCCTACTAAAAGAATTGCATATTTTTTAAAATTTCACAGAATAAGGTATTTTAATTTCATTGGTGCTCTTTTCAGATAATTAGAATTTTGTATAAATTCTTCATAGGTTTATAATATTTAAAAAAAAAAATGAATCAATTTTCAGTAAGATTTTTCTATTATATATACAGGTAGCAATATATATATATATATATATATATATATATATATATATATGTGTGTGTGTGTGTGCGTGTATGTTTGTGGGTGTGTATATACGCATTGAGTTAAAAGTAAACATATATTTTGTATAGTATATCTATCCATTTAAAATGTGTTAATAAATTAAAGACGAAATACGTAATAATATTAATTCCAAAGTATGTGCATAAAAATATAATACATTCAGGTAAGCTTTCGAATGTATGGTAAGCATACCTAAATAGATAGTATACATATTTTAGAAACTTGGTTAGCAACGTAAGAACGCTATTTGAATGATTACATTGTTAACCGCATACCTCACTGAATGATTAACAAAATGTGCTGCGCATATGGTGGATTTCTATAATGCTTATATATATATATATATATATATATATATATATGTTTATATATATATATACATATGTATGTAATTATAGTCAATGCAAATCGATCAAAAACTGTATTTTTTAAAGATTATTAAACTGTATTACACTTCGTTATTCTGCAGAACTTACCCTTAAGTTTATTATGTTAAAAACAGAATAATATAATAGGCTATATAATTTTAATAGAATTGAAGTTTTAAATTTTTCAAAATATACGTTTGACTAATTGTCTGCCAAATCTCAACAAAACATTACTATTTTTTAAAGGTTGTACAATCAAGTGAATTAACTATGTTATGTCTACATTATATTTACTACGATTGGCTATGAGGATATGCAAAAATATTAAAATATAATTACCTTATAGTTAAATACATTAAAATAACTTTATTACTTCGCATGATCTGGTACATTTTAGGAACCATTTTCTTACCTCCGCATCTTGGATTTAGGTATGGGAACCCAATCATATCTAAATTCTTATTAAAGAATTTACATGAATTTTAATGTATCTAGACAGGTAGATACATATTTTTTAGACAATTGAAGTAAATAAAATTACAAACGCCATTTATGGAAAATGATGTTCTGTATAGCTTCATAATCTTTTACCTTGTAAAAAAGTAAAAGTAAATGTTTTTCTTCTTACATCAAACATACAGTTTTAACATTATATTTTTCAGTTTTAATATCACATATAGTCAGTTTTTAATTTCATGATTAAAATCATTTTTCTTTCTACTTTTCTAATTAATAATAACTAATGAGCCACACTCTGTATCCATAAACTAGATCATATTGTATTTCCCCCAATTCTTTATTGCATAAATCAAGTTGAGAAAGACTTTCATTAGAATTTGGTGGCCCGTAAAAGGGCCGTTTTTGGAAATCCTCTGGCGTGATGCAACTTGCTGAAATACCACGCCATCATTTACGGAAATTCATGTCTTCATATTAATAGTTCATTTTCACAAAGGGAGATAACAACTCTTTTGAAAACCGTAACCAGTTACCGTATCTTAAAAAAAAAACGTAAAACGAAGATACAATTAATACTTATAATATACACACACTGTTTTTTTATTTATATTTTTATTTGTATCGATTCATTAAAGCATTCTTTATGTACTTGTACATGGAAAGTTTACACTTTCTAAAATAGATTTTAAATGCATTTTTAAAAATGTAAAATATGCCTATTGTAGCGTTATTTTTAAATAATATTTTTATCATCATCTAAAAGATCCTAATTATTGCTAACATATTCAATGAATCTCATACTTTAATACACAAAAGAAAAAATAAACATACATTTTTGAATTCAATCTTTGATATTGAAGCACCTTGTATTTTTTTACACACATCAGACTACTACTACGAAATAATAGCCTTCTTTGTGGATCGCCTGGAATTTAAGTGGTCTAACAAATGACAAATGGGGCAGGGTGGCATAACGTCCCTAAAATATATTTATACAACAAATATGAAAAAAGTTACACACATATAAAGTGCATTCCTTATTTATTAATTGGTGAAATTATATATTGATTGAATAAGTAACTGGTTTTTTATTTTATTTTAACATAGCATCTGTTACGAAAATCCAAAAACACTCCATAAATTTTGGGATAACTATATATATATATATATATATATATATATATATATATATATAAATATATATATATATATATATGTGTGTGTGTTGATGTGCGTGTTTGTGTGTGTATGTGTCTGCGTGTGTATGTGTTCGTCAGTCTGTCTTTCTGTGTGCGTGCCTGCATGTGCGTATGTATGCATTTACGTGGGTTTCTGCGTATTTTCCGTAAGAAATTTATATTTTTGTCGCATTTGAAATATAAAATAAGGATATAGATATCTGACTACTGATACAATTTTCTACCTATATAAAACCCAAGTACGCCCGAGGATGGAGAACTGCTGCCACATCTAGGCAGGGGCTGCTAAAAGCACCGATCCTGCCTTGACAGAGTAAAAAAGTAGACTTCGTGGCTGAGTGTGGGATGCCATTTTCTCTACCCTGCAACCTCTCTCCCACAGAAGTAACGTTGCGAGCCTATCCTTTTTTCCACGGCAAGTGCTGGTATGAACTCCAATCTCTGGTCCCGCCTCGCTAATACTTATGAAAAACACCCGTCTAGCTGAAACCACTGTCAGTAATTTTCCCCACTCTCTATCTGTGCCTAAATCAAAACGTGTATTCCATGAACAAAGCTTATTTTTTAGAAGTGCACGCCTGTGGAACTCTCTTCCGTTTGTCTGTTTCCCACCTCACTACAACTTGGATTTCTTCAAGTCCAACATAAACAAATCCCTGATAAACCGCCCCCTTAAGTAAGACACTTTATTAAATCTCTATTACTAACGCTTACTACGATATTATCACATTGGTTACTGTAGATGCAATAACTCTTATCCTCGAGTGACTTCGGGCCTTGATAAGTGGAGACTACCATGTAAAAAGTATAGGAAAGATAAAATATATATCAATCAATATATGTTTAATATTTCCGGCTCTCTTCTGATATTATGCAAAACACGTATTTTAATGAATGAATGTGAGACTTTTAAAGGAATAACTGAACTTATTCATATATTTACTACGCATAATTCTATTTCGTTGATTCTTATGTGCTTACTCGCACTTGGTTGTTTTCTTTTAAATTGTATGTTCAAACATCAGAAATAATTCTCTGTTCTCCTTATTTATATGGTGACTCACAAACAAGCATTAATTTTCTTATTCTCAAAATCTCTTATGCATTTTGTATACTTACATCATTGTGAAGACTTAATTTGCACTCGTTAAATTTTACTGTTTCATTATTTTCATGTCCTTATAAATACATTTTTCTTTACGACAGCGGAAGAGAGAGAGAAGGAAGGTGCGCTTTAGTTCCGGGGGCGAAGACATCCAAAACTGGAGAGATTAAGAAGATGCATGATGGGAGATGCAGATCAGTTGTCTGAGCCAACAAGTGGGTCGCCACAGGTGTGAAAAAAGAGCGATGTCTCCTAGGGAAGTGGGCTAACCTGATATTAGGTCATCTAGTCCGTCCCATGGATCTTCTCGAAGCGAGCGATTATTCGATTCTATTAGCCTCTTTATTAAGGAATATAGCTCACCAAATCATATTCGATGCTGCACACCCTCTGTCCCTCTTTGATCCGATTAAATCCTCCAAACCATCTACCTTAGTTTAAATTCCTTCTCGCATTTGCTGCGAAACCTTCGTTTCCGTCGCATTTCCTTTACTACCATAACCACCCTCCGATTTGGTATTTCAATCATGTTTTTTTCCAAATTATATGTAGTGAAATAAAGTTTAATATCGTTCATAGAAACACGGAATTTTAATAAATCATTTTTATGTTTTTTGTAATATATCCATTAAGAGTATCCTATTTTCTTATTTGGAAATATATTTTGGCTCATGCTCGCCGAAGGCTCTGTTCAAATTTCGAAATGTAACAATGTCGTTCCAGTTTTAAATGACCACGAGAAGCTTCCATCAGTATTATAATCGTGGGACGTTTGGTAAATGGAGTTGATCATTCACAGCCCCAGACTTTTACGATGTTTCCTTCTTTTCAATGGTCTATTGTCTGAATGAAGACGCATCAGATTTTAATTAAGAGACCTACAAATGATAAAAGACGTAATAATAACAACTGTCATTTACGTATGAAAATTAATGGGCGGCCGAAGAATGGCGAACCCTTTGCCTACAGGTAGAAATAGAGAAAACAAAAAAAGGTTCGGCAGAAAGTTATAAACAAAGTTGTTGAAGAAACGACCCGAGGCACAGCGATGAGAGACAGAGTCAGAAAGAGAGCTAGTCAGCAGTCTTAGTAGAAGAGAAGGACGGGGCTTGTCTTTTAACCTAGGTAGGATTAACAGGGCTGGTACAGCACTTGTTTATGAAGTTACTACTACTTGTAGAGAAAAGTAGGCAAGTGTTGAAAAATAAATAAATAAGTGTTCACTTAAAACGAGGGCTTAGAATTTGAAGCCATGGGCTTGTCTATTCTTAGAAATCAGAGAAGGAACAACCTGGTTGGCCAAATCAAAGAGAGTGGTTGGTCAGCACCAGTATCAAACCATGAGGGGAATTATTAGAATTGAAAAATCAGTGATGCATTTTTCTCGGTACGGAGTCGGCGTCCTGAATTTGACTTGTCAAAGAGGGAAGAAGCCAGCCCACTGAATTTAACGAATAGAAAGCAAAGTATAGGTATGACACCGTTGGTGAATAATCCCACCTTAAAAGAATTCAGTAATGTTATAATTCGTTAATAAGAAACGAAAAGAAAAGAAAACTGGAAAAATTGCAGAGAGATATCTGAATCTTACCGGACAAAATTCTCAACAAATGTTTGATAAAATGTCCCTATCTTTTTTGTGCGCCTCTTGTTAAGAAAATTTATTTCGTGTCTTATTCAAATTGAATAAGAACAATTTTATTTGAGAGACAATACGTCGAGTATAAAGTGTCCATGTGCCGATCCAGTCTAGAATTAAGTGATTTAAAAAAATAAACAACATTACTAGCATTTTATTGTCAAAACTTCGAATATAAAAGTAAATTCATTGTGCCGCGATGTAAATATTCTTTTAAGAAATTTATAGAAGAATTAATAACGAATTACAACAATAATATACGAATCTTAGTACTAAAAGTCGACCCTTTATTATCTCAAATTTTCTCATATTAAAATAAATTCTTATGGACATGACTAATTTATAATAACTTTCGTTTTACTGAACGAAAATTACAATTTTAATTTCAAAATATAACTGCGGAAGTGACCTATGAATTATAAAGATTTTTGGAAATTTAGTAGCAAAATAAGTGAATGGTGAAGCTTTAAAGCAGGTTCAAATGATAAACGTCTAACTCAACCATATTTCAACACTGCTGTGTTTGAATGATACATGTGGAAGTATTATATTGTATGTGTCTGCTTAAGATATCTTCGGAAAATATTCTGTTTTTGAATCAATAAATTGCCCTCAGAGTTCCCATCTGTAACAAATTATTGAGAAAAGAAGCCAAAAGAAACAGAACGAGGCGCTGATAAAGTGCGTGATCGAAAGAGGAGAATATTGGAAGAGAGTGCGTGAAAGTGCAGACACCTTTTTGATCTATTTAAAACCCCAAATATTGTAACTGGAAGCATAAGTGAAGATAAGGGCACTCATTCGAAAAGTGGACCTTCTAGCGTTAATGTAATGAAATTCAATTCATTTGCAGCTGAGTCAGCAGGTGTCAATGTGGCCGAAAACAAAACATCTGAAATAATGTAAAATGTTGACGGTGAAAAGGTGTCTTCGGCTGTAAAAAATGTTTCATCTGAAATTAGAGAGCCAACCTCAGTTGTCTACTCCAAGACACCGTGCACCAGTGAATGAAATTTAGTGTTTCGGAGTTACCACTCAAATCAGAAAACTGATAATAAAGTTGCCAAAATGTCTTGTTTTCGAAAACATGTCTCAAACAGATGGTGATTGTTTTACACCAGGGAAAATGATTTGCTTCGCTGCTTAGTATGCATAGCGTTCTTGAGCACCTCAGAAAATTCTACATTTATCAAAGGATTAACTGACTGTCGCCATGTGCGTACTCGGGTATGAAATATTTGACAGCTTATTTGGTTGAGCAAAAGAAGTCGAACATTCCTCATATGCCATCATGATACAATTGAAAAAAGACAAGTGATAGAAAGAGGTGTGGAGGTTGTTAAACTCAGTGGACAGAGCTGCTCAGTTACAAAGGAATCAAAGAGGAAGCAGCACACACGTTTGACAATGATGATATCGATAATGGAAAATTCCTGGAAGTTATAAAACTATTTGGGAATTTCGATTCTTTACAGCTAATCATCTCTGCGAAATTGTTAGAAAAAGTAAAAAGTCACATGAAAAAGAAAAAGGCTCCCGAGTTTGAGGCGCTTTGATAATTTGACTATGATTATCTACATTGAATTCTGCAATCGTGATAATCCGGGATAAGATACGTCAATGGATTTCCGAAGAAATTACAAACATGTTTTCTGTTGAAATTGACAGTACTCAAGGCATTTCAAAACAAGACCAGTGCACTGTTATTGTACGGTATGTTGATAGCTCTGGTGATACACAAGAAAGGTTGATAAACATAGTAAAATGTGATGAATTTCCGGCGAAGTTTTCGTGCTACTTGGTTCTGAAGTAATGTCAACACTTGATCTATCTACATCGGAAATTCGATTGACAGTGCAGCAAACATGTAAGGTCGTTACAAAGGCGGCATCACCCTTTTATCAAAGGAATCTTCAAATAACTTACATATGTGGTGCCAGGCACATATGCTAAATTTGATTGTGACTGAAGCTGCAAGTGTTGTGGGGTACTGCTTCATCATTTTGCTCACTACTGTATGACATGGGAGTATTTTTTCGAGAATCGTATTAGAGAATGAACAATTGGACTCAGAACTCCTTTAGTGTAAAACGAATCAGAATGATTGGAGATACCAGATTGTGGTTCAAGGAGGCTACTTTGTAAAAAGGTTTTGGGTTCATAAAATAATCCAACTGGAGCATTTTTCAAATAAATAATCGCAACTCTTAATGGCGTTAAAAACAAAGTGTAGATGTGTGTAAACGTTAAAGCCAAGAGACTCTCCTGAAATCCAAAAGAGTTCTCACTGCTGAAGTATATCTGCTGATATTTTCTTATACTACAACACTTTCCAAGTATCTACGAACTGTATAACTCGATTTACTGACATGCCGCGTTACTTGCTTGGTAATATGCAGAAGATTGGAGAAGATTTCCAAATTTTTCCTGGTGCAGCTGCAAAGTGTGCTCAATGGGCAAATGATCAAATGGATGAAACTGACGCTGGTTTCGCTATGGAAGAGACTCTTTCTTTAAACCGACAGAGTCGGCGCAAACACTACTGCAGAAATATTTCTTTATGAGGTTAAATCAGCCTCTACTCAATTTGATGCAACTGATTGAAGTGTACAGCCGGATAGTGCACACTACAGGAACAGCATTAAAAACGGTTTGATGGATCATCAAGTTCAAAATTGTACGCTAATTTGTCATTCCTTCATCCACGAAATTTGGAGAAGTCCCATCGGCATCATACATGGAAGAGTTTTACAAGCATTTACAAAGATTTAATGAGAATGCAACGGCAGAAGAACTACGCACAGAATTTTGAAAATTTGTGGAACAGTGGCCAACACTGCAGCACTCGGGTGATGTATGTTTATTCCGTACAGGATGACAATTACGATGATACTGATTTAAGAATGATTTAATGATTTAATCGATGGTGTTCTGCTAGCAATGAACAGCGCAGAAACTTACTCTCTTAAGTAGATATTACACTTGCGACTTTTCTTTCTCTCTCTTTTCCAACAGTAGGCCTATAGATAAGCGAGAACACTTTACATTAGTTTTTATGATTTTTCCCCAAATTCTTCGTTTGAATTTAATAAGTAGCTTACTGAATTTGAGAAAGGAAACTTGCAAAAGGTATACGAACTGAAAATGTGATTGTAACAATGAAAATAAAGCAGTTATTTTACAAAAACACACGTTATTTACTTCGTATTTTCTTTGCTGATGATGCGAATCAAGATTCACTACTTTGTTTACCCGCGTGATTATAACATCCAGTACGTTTAAGAACTTGGCAAATTGTATTACTAAGCATAAGTTAAGAAATAGCGCTTTAAAGGTCCGTTATATCCGCAAAATTTTCATATATAGAATATATCCAAGAACTTGTTAGACAAGTTGCTAATTTATGCCGATTTTATTTAGAGGGGCCGCTCTGTAGATAATGTCCGGGCCGTTTTAAAGCTCAAGTCCGCCCCTGATTAGGGGTAATAGAATATTCTGTGTGTATGCATGTCCGACAGAAAGAAATTGGATAAGCTAATCAGCAAGAGCGTCTTGGGGAGAGACAAGGAGAAACATTACGGGTAACAGAAGGCAACACACTGATAGCCAGAGAGAGAGAGAGAGAGAGAGAGAGATAGAGAGAGAGAGAGAGAGGAAGAAATACAGAAAGTTTAATCTTACACCTTTTCTTCTCGCAACGCCGAACTTACTTCTATTGCATATATATATATATATATATATATATATGTGTGTGTGTGTGTGTGTGTGTGTGTGTGCATATAAACATATATATATATATATATATATATATATATATATATATATATATATATATATATATATGCATGTTTCATTGTAGAGCAGAGATACTTCTTTTGTCCTCTTATATTCCGTAATTTTCATTTGTCCTTCTGTTCTTTTTTTATTTTACTTTTGTTAGTTTGCAGAGATCAACGTGTTCCTTCCTGGGGCTAACACTTGATTCTATTACAGTTTAAATTTATATCCGAGGGCTCTTTTAAGAATAGACACTGTTCCCTTTATAACTGCTATCTGTATTTCCTTACAGCTTCGTTTTCCAGGGATGCTTCTAAGTATTTTTGAAGGTTATTTTTTATTATTAGGCCAGTTGCTCCTGTCACAACTGGTATAATGTTTATTTATTGCAGAGACAATGTTGGTTTTAGATCATTTTTTTGGTCCTGATATTTTATGATCTTTTCCCGTTCTGTTCTATTAAGGCCAAAGCCGTTTGGAACTGTGACGTCGATAATGAGTACAGTCCATTTGGGTTTGTTCCATATTACTATATCTGACTTGATGTCCTTGTCTTGAGTGTAAAAAAAAAATGTGTCTTAGTACTTAACAGTTTCGAATTTCATGGGTCGTCTTTAGACGAATGATTAGTTTTAAAAAATATGCTTTAGTTAACTTACTGAAAAAGGCGATTAAAATTGTTTAAAATCATCCGAAGACTTAAGCGTTCCCCCAATCATATCGCGAATAAGTAGGGCGTCCATGATGGGAAAGCGTATGTGACGGTGAGACGAGTAAAATGTTACCTACTAAAATGCTTCCCAGACAAATACAATTTATTAACTAACAATGTATTTATAGGTACTTTCTAACATAAAACAAATCCTTATTAATAACAACTTTCCAAAGTATATCATCCATCAACAAATTAAACACACATTATCTGCAAGTACAAAAACAGTAACGATGGTGATAATGCTAGGATTAGCATATTTATTGTAACCAGATTCACGCTAATTAAAACATCGTCGAAAACATTCTAAACTAAGATACTTCATTTATTAAAAAATAACTAATTTACTAATAAGTATTAACCAGACACCTGCCGACAATTTATTAAAACGTAGCAATGCTGTGTATATTTCAGATATTAATTATAAGGGAGGGTGTCTCCAAAAAATAACTCGTACATCGCCAGCTTACATGATACTTGTCTTCCCCTTACAGAACCATCAACGAAATCTTTGTAGCACATGACACTCCAAAAAATTAATTTAGAAACATATTAATAAAAAGTCACCACCATTTTCGTCGACCAACATTCTAATCAATCTTGGAAGCCATACATATTCGCCTAAACAAACCAATCAGGCTCAATATAAATTCACTAAACGATTTCTTTTTCCAATTCATCACTCGCCTGAAGACAACTCAAACCCTTTGGCTTTCATGGAGGGGAGACTAACACTTCCTGTTATAATTCAAATGAACTGATTAAGGGAATACTTTATTTAAAAATAAAGGTACAAGATTCAATTTGAAATGTATTTATCTTCAAAGTACACTTTTATAAATTTTACAAAGTAAGGTATAAAAATGTAATTTAAACTGAATCAAAAAATTACTTTTGATTTATTTTATGTAATGTACATCCTGATGCACTTTTCAAAAAAAATCAGTGAAAATTTTATATCTATATCATTAATTGCTAATGAAAGATAATTACATAAATACATAAAAAAGGAACAATGATAGAACATATCAACGTTGTCATTACTATTTTGCCTTACTGTATATTTTTTACGTATTTAAAATCTTTCATTCGATCCAAAAAAAAAAATAGTGCCAAGTTTGCACGTACAAGCGACAACAGACCCGCCAAGAACATGTCGTTTTATGAGGATCTGTAATGGTTCAATAAAATATTGTCATCCCCTCCTAGAAGTTTCACCATCGCAATTATGTCAGATATCCTAATAGTAATATGTTTTGCTTTCATGATTTAGACGTCTTTCAAAACTTCCCAGCTGAATGACATATCGGCCATCTTCTTGTCGTTCTCGCGTACCAACAGGTTTTTTTGGTTCACATTAAATAAACGGTTTAAAATACGTTAAAATACACTAGGAATGTAGACAAGTCAACCGTCGAGCCTTTGGTAACATTAATTCATATTTGCTAAATCCCCGCAATGTTTTATTTGCTTATTAGTTCGAAATGCACATTTGTAGCTGTATCAAATATAACAATAGATAAATAATAATAATAGAGTATGGTAAATAATGTTTAAAATTAATTAAAGTGGAATTTGAAAAAAAAAAGACTAGAATAGTCTACGTGTCTCAGCAGTAACGTCACAGAGAAGGATAAAGAATGAAAGAATGCGATAGATGCCAGACCCCCATTGCCGATAAGTGGTGAAATATTTCTCATTCGATTAAACAAGCAGAGGGAGAGCAATGTCAGTTGGTTTCTGACAGTTACTGACAAAACTGTTTTATTCGTATACTAGTAGGAAGACGCGACTTTACCTGGGATTGAATGATGATCAACGAATGGTTTACAGTCTTGTATTTTTATTGTTACGAAATCGTTGAAATCGCCCATTTTCAACGAAGTCGATTGATACTCTGGTCTAGTAAAAAACCCATCGAGATGCATCAGGAGGAAATTTCACATGACTTCTCGCAGTGAGTTATACCACAATACATGTTTGTCAACATTGCACTGTAGTTAATCTACTGTTAATTTCATAAATTACTAGCGGGGTACCCGGCGTTGCCCGGGTGTTTGGATGGGTGTTTGGTATTAAATAAAAAAGAAACGGGGTGGGGGTGGGGGGTAAAAGTTGGTAGGATCGAACCCGAAGCCCTGAGGCGAAGTTTGAAAATAAAATCGGCCAGCCAGAATGAGTTACTGAAAGATGTTTGAATTTATTTAAGTCGTCGAGCGTTACGACGACGACGATGACGACGACGACGACGACGACGCTTAATAAGGCTGTTTTGTTATTAAAATTTTAAAAATCGGTGAGCACCCGGGTGTTTTTTGGTGTGTGGTCGAGGGTGGATAAGCGAAGTAAAAAATAACAAAAAAAAAAAAAAAAAGAAAAACGAACGTTACGTGAAAAATGGCTTAAATAATACTGGTTCAATATTTAAATTTAAAAAAATAAAAAAAAATTAAGACATCTCACACCACGATTATAAACCAAGACGCCTACATAATGAACAAAAGCGCTAATCAACTGACTTAACGCAACGTACATGAAATTTTGTTTTTCAACTATTTAAAGTAAATCAGGTCATGACGTCATCTGGCGCATGAGTAGAACCGCTCGTCGTCACGAGAAGACCGTTTTTTGTTGACCCCCCTGTCGAAAATTATCGATTTCCGGGTGAAAAAATGAATGTTTTTGACCAATTCTTCGATATTTTTCGAGCGAAGGATGGCGCTTCGATATGATACCGAGTTTGTGTATTTTCGTCGTGTCTGTCGAAAGTTTTTAGCAGACACACAAACATACACACATACATACATACATTTTCGCTTTTATATATATAGACTAGCGGGGGTAACCGGCGTTGCCCGGGTGTTTAGAGGTCCGTGTTGGTGGGGGGTAGATCAAAACAACACTGTTAAAAAGAAAAAAAAATTGGCCGGGTGTTTGGAGGTGTAAAAAAAAAAGTGTTAGTAGAAAGTTAGGCTTGAACCCTGAACCTTGGACGCGGAGGTCGAAAGGAAATGCAAAACAACGCTGCGACCTATTCATCTCGACCACGGGAACAGATGAATTGATAAGTATGTAAAGTTGACATTTATAAAGTAAAATTAGCAGGTGCGAGAAAGCCCCCTGATGTTTGACCTAGTTTTGCGCTGGAAACCAGTTTCTGTTTTCCCCGCTACGCGGCGATCACAAATATCTCGATAATAGATTATAAAAGTCGGGTAAATTAAAGATAGCTGCGACCCGAGTTCCTTAGTCGTAGATATTATTATTTAGACAGCATATAAAAAGTTTTAAGAAGAAGCGAGTCAACCGAGAATGACGGCCAAAAAAGCCTTTTGTAGACATACAGAAAAAGCGAACACACATACATACATACATACATACATACACACATACATGCATACATTTTCGCTTTTATATATATATAGATGTTCTATATTTAATGGCTTGAATTACATTTTGAAATGCAAAAGTAAAGTACCATGGTGTAATTGCGTGTTAAACAGAAACATCCATTTACAACGCACCTCATCAATATCCAAGAACCAACTATTGATTTTATATCGCTGGCAGTTAAGCTTGTGTAGTAATAGCACTTCTCAAATAACTTTGTGTTAGGCTTTATTGAAAATCACCTGTTCGTTTTTCCTCAGATAATTTCGATTATCGAGTATTGGTCTTATTGAAGACATTGTGATAGAAAACATATTTTAGAACACTTCCAGGCACATAATCTACTTTTGTGTGAAATTTTATAAACATTGGCCTAGCCGTTTTCGAGTCCATAGGGTACACTGTCTTTCACAGATATATAAAGTCCATTTATATAAGAGTAGCTAGTTAGATAGATAGAAAGATAGATAGATAGATAAGTATCTATATAATATTAAAACTACAAAACGATTAAGGACTAAAGGTATGAGAAATAACAGGGAAGAAAAAAGGAAGATTGAAACTTCTCACTCCGAGAACATAAAGTTGGCCACTTGAAGCTGTCGACGAAGTGGAGGCATCATGGAATTTTAGCGAGAAGCACGCACGGTGTTTATTGAAGAACATCCCGCCTACGCTTAAAAAAGCAGCACTCCCGCAACAGCAAGGCAAAACGGATACGACAGGATTTGAACTTACAATCTATCGATTTCATTTTTTATGTCACTAACAAGTACGTTATCCATGTCAACCACTTCGTATTTATTCATTTTTTTTTTCGTTATTTATAGCTATCATTACTTTTCTTTCTTTTTTGTAAACATTTTTTTTCATTTCCTGCTGTTTCGACAGCTTTCAGCATATACTTTACAGGAATATTTCTTCGTTATATTTTTCGCGTTTCTTTTACTTTATAGCAAGCAGTAGTCATTAGATTATTCCCGATCGCATATATATTCGCTTTTTCATGTCTAATCGATATAAAGATAGAAATCGATCTCTGCTGGAAACAAAGTAGCCGTCTCGTCTATTTTACGAATATGAGTATTGAATATGTCAGACCTAATGCAAATCAATCTCGAGCAAGCGAATTCAGATTTTTTATGAGTAGTAAAACCTAGTAAAAGAGATGTTTGGAGTTTTAGTGTATAATTTTGCTAAATTATTTTCTATATACTAGTGTCTTTCTAAAAAGTAAAATCGTATATTGTTTAACTGCAACAGTTGAAGACCTACGCAGACAGCGTATATTTTTTCTGGTTGTATTGGCTACTTTCTACACCACGTCTCCATACCCGAGGAACACAGGGTACCCCCTCTAGTTGACTATAAATTGAAGCTCATACATCGAGTTGTGTGTTAATATGTCCGCAAAAAGTTTCGTCAGCCGCATCGTTACGGGCCGGAGTAAGTATCGTTAGAAAGAGCAATATGCCGGAAAATAATACTGAAAAATTAGAAAAAAAACTCTGCGATTATTTCCTACAGCGCAACAGCAAAGGACCGATGATAAAATTTGACATTGACCATATGAAGCAGTGTGCAGCATCTCTAGTTCAGAGACAATCACCATGTCAAGTTTGGCCAGAATAGGTTCAGTTAAGTTAGATGTAGGAAAGTATATATCCATAGGCTATGACTTTGACCTTTAAGTTAACCTAGAAAAATGTTGGGCAACATCCCTAACTGAGGGTTGTAAGAGAGTTGTGCACACAGACACACACAGACGCTACTATCTTATATATATATATATATATATATATATATATATATATATATATATATACTAGCAAAAGTACCCGTCGTTGACTGGGTTCAAAAACAGCCTACAGAAAATGGACTCTGATTTATGAAAGTATGATAGATATGAAAAGGAAGGGTTGAAAAGAGATAACTTCGAATTTGTGGATATCAAAACCAAAGCAAAGTATGATGAAAGTAAAAATAAAATAGATAACCCCCATAATTTATTATACCATTCATGTTCACACTGAAACACTTATCACAATATTCTGTGGATCTATATTAACAAACCTTGGTAAACTTTGTGACATATTTCCATTCTATGGAGGTCAGGCTCGAACGAACACCCCATAATTTTATTATACCATATTTCTTCAAACTGAAGCATAATTATCAAAGTATACTTAAAGTGTGTGCCTATTTCTATTCTATGGAGGACAGGCGTGAACGCACACCCCACAATTTTATCATACCATCCCCATTTAAGTTAAAACATACTTATCAAAAGATTATTATGGGCATCAATATCAAAAACACTTGTAAACGTTTTTTTTTTTTTTTTAATTTTTAAATTTTTATTTCCATACTTTGTGGACCAGGCTCGTACGTAGACCCCACAATTTTAATGAATAATCATTATGCCAGATCAAACATACCCATTCATATGTCTCGATGCATCTTTTATCATTATATGTGATCAGTTTTCTATAATAGTCAACCATATAGGAGCCTATTCGTGGCCAGACACACACACAAACGTTCAGCTTTATATTCTAGATATGTATATATATGACTACTTCATTTAATCACATAAATTAATATACGAAAGTAGAAATTTATGCGTAAATTTATGAGTATTTACTTTAACAGTGCTCAATACATAAGTAGAGCCAGGTAGTCAGTTATTTTATGTTTTACTATATATCTATATATACTCCTATAAATTCCTGTTTCTTTTGTGTGCATTGATATTCATATTAAACAACCTCTTTTCTATTTATTTAATATATTTATTTGCTTCCCCACAAAGCAAATTAGGCCCAAGGCCATGTTAAATGTGGAGTAAAAACTAGCTCCCCTAAAAGTAGGAAAAATGGGACACTCTGGGTACAAAAAATAATAATTGCCTCAGTATAGAGGGTTTCCCCTCCGTTGACTGGTACAAATTATCTTAAGTGCAGCATCTGCAGAACATATACTGCACTTTGATCCCGACACGAAGACCAAGGGCAACAGAAAAAGGCAAGCCTCTTATCTATTTGTACCTATTTGCTTCCCCACCAAAGCAAATTAGGCACAAGGGCGTTTTTAATGTGGGGTAAAAACCAGCTCCCCTAAAAGTAGGCAAAAAGGGGGCACTCTGGTTACCAAAAATAATAATTGCCCCAGTATAGAGGGTTTCTCCTCCATTGACTGCGACAAATTATCTTAAGTTCAGCATCTGTAGAACAGATACTGTACTTTGATACAGGCCCGAAGGCCAAGAACGTCAGAAAAAAGGCAATCCTCTTCTCTATTTATTCAAAAGAAAATATAATGTTCTTATATCGTGGTTATGGAATTGCATTCACTAGCCAACGCTCTAGCTAATTTGCATATTTTTTAAACATTTATTTTAATTAATTCCTTATTAGTTGCTTCGAATTTTTAATGGGATAATCATCTTTAGTTAACTATTACGTGTAATTATATTCATGCAAATATTCTACATGATTTTTACTTGCATAATATTTGCGAAAAAAGTTTATAGTAAATACACAATTGTTTCCATATATATTCATGTATACGTACATATTTTTTTATTAAATAACGGTAACTATCTATCTATATATCTACAAAAGTGAACGTGTCAGTGTATCTGTCTGTGGGTATGTCTGTGTTTGTAAATTTTCCCTACGCAATAAATCTGTTAATTTTTAGTCTACAGACTCGACATTTGATATATAGGGTCCTGAGATTTGGGAAAATTGATGGGATTGGTTTTCGGTTGGAAATTTGGATGTTAAGCGGTCAAAGTTACAAATATTTAACTTGTGAGGTCTCTACCAAACGCCTCTGACAATGTTGGGTCTAAACACTTGGAATTTTAGATATAGGTTCCTTGGACATGGATCTAACTTAATAACTTGATTTGAGTCCTAAATAATAAATGTTAAGGGGTTATAATAGGGGTCAAAGTCAAAATAATTCACCGTTTTTGTTTGTTTGTTTTTTGTTTGCTCAGTATACACCTCACATCCGGGAAACGCCGGGCACCCATGCTAGTACTCCTATGAATTCGCTTTCCTTTTGTATGCATTGATATTAATATTAAACCCCACTTTCTATTTATTTAAAAAAAATACAAGTTTCTTATATATGGATCGTGCAATTGCATTCATCTGCAAAAGATCTAGTTAATTTGCATATTCTTTAAAACATTCATTTTAATTAATTCACTATTAGTTTTTTTTTAGTTTTCTTATGGAATGATCATCTTTAGTTAACTATTACGTGTAATTGTATCCATGCATATATTCTACATGATTTATACTTACATAATATTTGCGTAAAGTCTTTACAGTAAACAAAAAAATTGTTTCCATATATGTTTATGTATACGTGTATACTTTTGTTTAATCTATTTATCTGTCTATCTATCTATTTATCTCTCTCTCTCTCTCTCTCTCTCTATATATATATATATATATATATATATATATATATAAGTGGATGTGTCTGTGTTTCTGTGTGTCTGTGGGTTTGTCTGGCTGTGTACATTGGGAAAATCTACGTGATTTTTTTTTGGCCAGAAATTTGGATGTTAACGGGTCAAAGTTTAACGATTTCACTTTTGAGAACTCTACCAAACTCCTTTGACAATTTTAGGTCTACACGCTTGAAATTTTAGATATAGGCCCCTTGGACATGGATCTAGCTTAATAACTTAATTTGAGACCAAAACAATAAATTTTAAGAAGTCATATTAGGGGTAAAATTAAAAAAAAATGGACCCGTTTTTTTTTTTTTTTTGCTGAACATACACCTCCAAACACCCGGGCAACGCCGTGCACCTATGCTTGTCAATATATATATATATATATAAGTGAACGTGTCTGTGTGTCTGTCTGTGTGTCTGTCTGTGTGTATGGCAGTGTACCTTTCCCTACGCAATACCACTATCAATTTTAAGTCTACAGACTCGAAATTTGCTATATAGGGTACTGAGATTTTGGAAAATCTATGTGATCCGTTTTCGGCTAGAAATTTGGCTGTTAAGGAGTCAAAGTTCCAGGTTTTGACCTTTGCGAACTCTACCAAACTCGTCCGATAATTTTGCGTCGAAACACTTGAAATTTTTCATATAGGTTTTTTGGCTATATATCTAACTTTATAACTTGATTTGAGCTCAAAACAGTAAATTTTAAGTGGTCACAATAGGGGTCAAAATTAAACAAATTATCCCTTTTTTTGTTTGTTTTTGTCTCCGCATACCCATTTAAACAAACGGGCAACGCCAGGCTGAAATATATATATATATATATATATATATATATATATATATATATATATATATATATATATATATACATCAACTTTGTCAATCGCGTCATTGTAGATTAGTAAAATATCAATATTTTACCAAATATAGGTCACTAAAAATAAAAATTGTATAATCAAATGACTGTTTCAATGTTAGTTTTACCCAATATCTTTTCTTAAATTCATGCGATATTAACAACGTTATGACATTTTATTCTTTACCAAGGGAGTTCTACTGTCCGTTGCTTTATTGCGGGTCTATTTAAATGTTGTATTAGGGCAAAAATACAATGTTTAATCTTCAAAACTTTACTTTTTATTATATTTTTCTGTTAAGGAATAATAAAAAATAGCACATACTAGGTGCTAAATTTCAAATAAATGATTTATCGATATATCCACCATTTTTTTGGAATAACTTTAAAAAGGAGTTATGATTCTGGCGACATCAACTACTTTCCTCCACAAAGTATCATTTGAAGTAAATTGCTCTCCTTCCTCATAAACACCTATTTTCAATATTGACCAGAGATGTTCAATGGTGTTAAGATCCGGAGACCACGGTGGCCAACTCATGATGGTTTCCCCAAAGAAGACTACAGATTCAAGGAAGGCTGCAGTCGCCCTAGCTGAATGGGATGGTGCATTGTTATGCACATAAATCATTTGAAAGCAACGTGACATTGGTGACTCATCTAGCCATGCTGACGAATGTTTATCCCAAAAAGTCGTGTACATATTGCTGGTAAGTTTTCCATGCTCTGGAATTCAGAGTGGTCCAACCAACATATCCCCAATGATTCCCGCCCAAAATATGCTGCCTCCATCTCCTTGTTGGCGATTAACTCTGAAAGGATTGGAGTTCCGTTCGAGTTCCAAACTTTGGCCCATCCAACCGGGCCATCAAGTGAAGCACAGGTCTCATCAGTAAATAGGACACGTTGGAAATCAAGTTTCATGTAATTCTGTGCCCAAGCCATTCGTTTTTCCCTGTGTTGTTTGCTAAAAAGAACCTTAGGAATAGTTTTGATGCCTCCTGCCATCTCATTCAACACATTACATCAGGGCTGCCTGGATCTTGGAGCGATTCCGGCTCTTGCAATAATGGAAGCAGTGTCGTTTTGGTTTCGGTTGACTTTCTCAGCGTATTTTCCGAATATCACGATGTGAAAGAGTTCTCCTGGTACTCTTATCCTTTCTGGATTTGGTGTTAGGGTTGTTCACTAATAAAACTAAATTTTTCTGTCCCCTTTCCACTTCCATAGCGAAATCCTGGATGAACAACCCTACTGCGAGTTCAGAAACTATCGTTTCCTTTTCAATAATCGGTAATCGCCCCTATTTTCACATTTTAAAAGACTTGGAATAAAGCTTACTTACAAAACTGTTTGGACGTTGTCTTAAGAAGAATAGCTTCCCATCACCCTGGGAAATATCATCAGTATGCCCTGTATTAAAGAATTCAGGTGATCGCTCACCCCCTCTCAGTACAGGCCAATAAGTCTCCTGTACGTCATGAGTAAGTTGCTGGAATCTGTGTTAAATACAGAAGTAATCAACCATCTCAACAAAAATAACCTTCTTAGTGACACTCAATATGTTTTCCATTCTGTAAGATCTACAGCAGATATGCTTACAGTTATATCTCATAGGATTAGCAAATCTCTCTACGGAGACAACCTTTCTAGGGCAATTGACATATGAAAAGCCTTTGATAGGGTATGGCATAAAGGTTTACGTCACAAGATCTCTAGCTATGGTATAGCTGGAAATGCCTTCTCAATAATTAAATCATTTCTTTCTGATAAGTTCATAAAAGTAGTGGAGGGGCAAAAATTAGAAACTCACGGTAGTAAACTAGAGGACTTTAAAAGAACTTTGGATCCCATAACAAAAATACTTGTACGAAAACAAGAAAAATTCGAAAAAATTCATAAAAAGAAAACGAAGATCCTCTTCAATAAAATATGCGCGCATAATGAAATTCTGCGTAAATATACAAAACTCAAAGGACATATATATATATATATATATATATATATATATATATATATATATATATATATATATATATATATATATATATATACCTCAATAGAAAGTGCGGATATAAAAACGCGTGACAATCACAAATTCTCGTATAAGCCTGATGAATACCTGCGTGGATGAAACGCGAAATATTCTGTGTAGCTTAATCGCCACATATACTTTAAAACTTACTACCTCGCTCTACCTACATATTGAGAACGTTTGAAGCAAATACTAATAGTTTACGCATAATTTTATACATTTGTATATTAATTTATGTGATTTAATGAAGTAGTCAAATATATATATATATATATATATATATATATATATATATATATATATATATATATACATACATACATAAATACATAAATGTATATATAAATGATTAAATTTATTTCTCGCGGTTAACCGTAGCCGAAGGGATTAAGTTGTTGCTAATTCAGCCAGAGATCGCTTCTGTTGCCGGGTCTGAATTAATCGACTGGTGTTAATTTTAACACCCTTCCCTGATGATTCCTAAAAGCATGAACTACTATATCCATAGATAGTTATAATTATTGTAATAAACAATATCATACATATGTATAAATATATATATATATATATATATATGGTGATCCATATACAGTACTGATTCGTTGTACCACATCTTATTAGTGGAGTGAACCTACAGCCATCATATTGATAGTTGACAGTTCTAACAACCCGACCAAGTGTCGGTGCTGATACACGTATTATCAAGTGTCTATTACATATAAATTCGGCTCATCGTATAGTAAATATATAAGGTAATTAATCTACAAAGAATTGCTCTAATTTTACCTTACGTATCGAACACTGACCCCATAAATACTGAAAATAGAGGCATAAAATATTACATATATATATATATATATATATATATATATATATATATATATATATATATATACTTTGGCAGGAAGTCATTATGTGTGTATGTTTGATTGAACACGACGTGTTCAATCAAACATGCATATATATATATATATATATATATATATATATATATATATGTATGTATTAGTGTATGAGTGTGTGTTTGTGTGTGCGCGTGTGTGTGCGTATGTGTGTGTGTGTTGTTTTAATTTTACGGTAATACATTCATTTATGTCCTTTCATCAATGATAGTAATTTTCATTGGTTACACATTCGTAAAGTATTTACTATATGAACATATACATCTGTATTCTGTGGTCCTTCTTACATTTTTGGCTGCCATATAAGTAGTTTGGATAAGACTGAACTTTAATTCACTGGTAATCCCCAATTTTTTTTAGTAGAGTTCCGAACTAAAACATTATTACCACACTTCCGAATCAAATGGGATTTTTAGTCATATTGTACGTAAGGAATTTACACAATGATTATGTGTAAATTACGTTTTATAGATTTTTACCTTATAAATATACGCACATATGCATATTATTCTACTAAGACATTGCATATTAATTATATTTATCTTTCGGTATTAGATTATCTATGTTTTTAATTTCATTTCACGTCAGCCGAAGCTCTCATAAAACAAGGTATCCCTTCGTAGTGTTTAACACTTGATCTCTATATGAGATGCATATGTCCCAATAAATGTCATTTATCACTGAAACACTGTTAGAGAAGTTCAGAATATTAATTTTCTCCTCTTAAATTGACCAGGTATTATAGTAAATCTTTATTGTAATCTCTTGGCCGTACTTGATTCAAGGATAAGAATTTATCTAGTCTGATGGAGTAAGCAACTTATTACTGTTATTCTAAGTAGCATTAATTCAGAATAGTCCATTACTCCTCGTATCAGCCAATGAGTGTTATCCATACTGATGACTTAAATTGCGTATATGATGTGATTGTAAGGTTTTAGTCATGGTTTGCTTATAGGGGAAAACATCGTCATGCTTGGTTATCCTCAGAAATACCTGTACAGAAATACCGTAGCCACTTCAGAAGACTAGCTAATCGGCATTCGAGTTCCCATCTGCAAGCATTCTATTTTTTCGCAAGTAGACATTAAAGTTATTTCCAGTTAGACTTCAAGTTCTCCAATAAGGCTTCTTCATGTCGCGAAAGATTTAAACTAATACATTCTTTTATGATCTTTAAAAATATCAGAGACTAAACTGGCTGTTCTTGTAATTTGATGAATATTTCATAAAACCAGCTTTAATGGAGACCTTAATTTATCGCCGAAAGCTATATTTCCTGCCATTGTTGCCTGCTCACTCCGGATTTAATTAATTCAAACTTTTTTTCCGGAATCGACAGCTTCAAAAAGCAATGATGACACCCGTTAAAATAAGCGTTTTGTTTCATTAAGGTCACACGCAAAAGAACTGGACAAATCATTCATTCCTAAAACGTTATTATCTAAGCAAATCGTATGAAAATGTTTAGACTTCATTGCGTTTGACAGCTCTTAATATTCAACGCGTTTAAAACAGAAAGAAAAGACGTTTTATCACCTTTGAGAACAATGTCATTTAATCCCTTTTGAATATTCTATCACACGTTAATAATTAGTTCGTATATCTGACAAGAGGAGATAATTTATTTCACTACTTGGGTTCTACATTTTTTTTTGTATTGAAATTATTTACCGGCCGTATTATACTTCTTCTGATCAACAAATTCTTTTCTAACCAAAAGAAATAAATCGATTTTACAGAATAGGGTAACATTGTTGGAAATGGCCGATTTACGTTTCTTTTTTTTTTTACAGTTCTTTGTGATTGATCTTATACAAATTGAAATGATATATCTACTATTATATAAAAGGAGTTCTGTCTTTCTGCGTGTGTGCGAGTTCGTCCCTATGGACTCGAAAACGACTGAGCCGATTTTTATGAAATTTCACACGAAAATGATGTATGTGCCTTGCAATGTTTATGTGTAGGCTTTCTATTGAAAGTCTTCGATTATTATCGATAATCGAAATAATCGGATGAAAGACGAAATAGGCGAGTTTTACCAAATTTAACGCCTTACTCAGCTTAAATCCCCAGTGCATTTGAGAAGTTTTGATTACCTCAGCATTCGGAATGCTCGACGTATAAAATCAACAGTGGATTCTTTGATATGGCAGGGGTGCGTTCGAAATAAATGTTTTTGTTAAAAGCTCAATTCACGATGACACGTGATTTATTACTTCTAAACTTAAATTGAAGTCATTATCACCGGACAAGCAGTAAAGCCAGACATATAAAACCGACTCTATGTTCATATGCGCTTTTGGAGAGAGTGTTTCTGTTTAAAATGCAATTAAACCCTGGCATCACTGCCGAGATGCATGCAAACCTTTCTTTTTTGAGCACGACGATGTCTCTAATAAGAGCAGGAAATCGATCAATTTGATTTAATAAAGGTTTATTTCACCGTATACTGTGAACAATGGACCCACGGAACATTCGTAGGTCATCACTAAATACCAGCAAACGTCGGATCTTCCTTCTAAGTATTCAATTAAAAGTAATTTGAGAAATGGTAAAACTGTTTTAATTGATCATCTTTTATGATGTTATTTTAATAAGTTTCGTTAACATTTCAACTTTAAGTACAAATTTAATACTGTATTATAGATATCATTCAAACTACTCTTCTCGTCTTTAGTCTTTTTCCTACAACTAAGAAATAATCACACGTAACCGTGTGGAAAATGTCGCCGACAATTTGTTCTATAGAATCGAAGTCAGGTTTTTCCGAGGCAGAAATTTATATAGTTATAGGTAAATTCTGGGGGTGGGGATTTACCTTCTATCTTTGAAATAAATATAATATTTTGGACTAAGTGCGTTAGGCGCCAGTGCTAGGCAATGTCTACGGGTCTGTTCCTGTATTGATTTTACGGCAATTTTATGCTAACATTCAAATTCGGAATAGTATAACTTGTGCTAAATTTTCTGCCGTGAATATGGATAAATGCATGTCACGTATTGATAGTTTTTTTTATACACATTAAATGCAGAGCGTCTTAAGTGACACTAACTCTAACTTAATCTAGTCTTGTAACATTTAGTTTGTGAAAGTAGTTTATTTTATAATTTTAGACATACCATAATAAACGAACCCAGTGCTTATCATAGGGATTCTCGTCATGAATTCAGTATTTAAAATAAGAAGTGAATCTCCCGGGTTAGTGCTGGTCGATGAAGCGGAACATAATTTAAGATATGCACTTATAGCTAAATAAGTTTGTAGTTATCTATAAAATATCAATATAAAGTGTAATTTGAATGTGATAAAAACAGTCCTAGAGAACAGGGTAATCTAGATTTTGACATAAATAAAACATGCATTAGTAAAGAAAACGTAACTTTTCACTAATCAAGGACATGATAACTGTAATCTGGTTTAAGAACAGGCAGTGTATTTCACTCTTAATAAAGTGTATCATTCGGTTGTATTTTTCATTTGCAATAAGTCATTCCTGGTATACGATATTTGTAAAATAAATTGTATTAGTGCGTCACACAAAAGTTTGCAGGAGTATACTGATCGCAAGGCAAACACTATGAGAAGCTTAAAGTATATTTGTGTGTATACAAAGGACATTTCAGACGAGATAATTTATTGATCCGTTTACAATACCTAATGTCAGCATTCGATTTAGCAAATTGAATATATTTGAAAAGCGACCAACCTTAATCGAAAACATAATAAATAATAGTCTGGTGATATGAAGTTTCGATTATGTCCGAGTAGAAAACTAAAATGAAAAGAGTGATGTATTTCACAAGAATTTATTCAAAACCCATAAAACGGTTTACTAAACGAACAATATATATATATATATATATATATATATATATATAGTTATGAAAATATATATGAAAATTAAGTTACACAGAATATTCCGTGTTTCATATTCGTGAGAATTCCTTAGGCTTTTGACTGAAAGTTCACCTGACAAATTCTCACGAGAATGGACACGCGGAGGTTATCTGTAGCTTAATACTATATATGCTTTTATAATCTACTATCTAGCTATACGTATGTTGAAGAAATGCTGAAAATTTACGCTTAAGTTTTACCTTCGTTTATTAATTGATATGATTAAATAATCATATATATATATATATATATATATATATAATGTGTGTAATTAATAAGTATATAAATAAATGAATATATATATATATATATATATATATATATATATATATATATATATATATAAAGTGTGTGTAATTAATAAGTATTGACTGAGATAAGAATCCAAAATCCCATGTAAACTTTACAGGAAAATCACTATTTTTATTTATATAATTATCTCAACCAAATAAAAGCGCTCAATACAATCAAAATACGAATAGAGCTTGTTATAAAGGACACAAGTAAAAGTGTGCATTTTAATTTACAAGAATTTATTGTTCGGCAGGATACTCAAATAGAAATGTTAATAATTCTTTAATCCACGAAGTTTCAAGGAAAGCGTTTTTTTCATCAGATGATCGAGTTTAGAAAATAAGTATTATAGCTAAGATCAGAACTTGCTGGTACAAGCATACACTGTATTGTGCATTAAGGAAAGTAATTTCTCTCTCTCTCTCTCTCTCTCTCTATATATATATATATATATATATATATATATATATATATATATATATAGATCTAACACACACAGACGCACATAAATATAAGTGTTTAATTTGGAGATGTTTATAATATTTATACTCAATATTAATCTACAAAACATAATGCAAGAATAACGCACCCTGTTTAAAAGCTTATAGACGTTTCGGCATAATTGATTAACAATTTTTCTAAAATAAAATATGAAATTCTTAAAGATTTTAAATTGATTTTGCTATCCCGACCACACGCTTCCCTCCATTTTTATTATACAAAGAAATATATGCTATATTCTTTGGGTGTACTTCACGTTAATGATTAATTGTTTATAGTTTTGAATCTAGGTAAGATCCTGTGAAGTATAGTCGATGCATATATGTCTAGTTTACGAAGGAATCTAATTTCAGGAACCTGTATTTCATAGTAAAACCCCTGGATATTCTCTTTACAGTAAAATTTTTCAAGAAATAATACGAATCTCATTGAGTAGTTTCGAGAATAAATTATCATAATATATATATATATATATATATATAATTATATATATATACATATGCATATATATGTATATATATACACATATACATATATATATTGATAGTTACATAATGATTATTCATTTTACCTACATATATAAATGTTGCATGCTTACGCAATCTTCAGTGTAGATAAGAATTCCTCCCTTACATGAAATTCGAAACCAGGCAGAACGCTACTTGTTCTCCATTCGCTGAGCCACTATACAATTACAACGGAAACGAACAAAATTATTCAAGTTAAGATCTATTTTACGTCTTAAATCTTGATAATAAGACATTAACAATATTATTTTCTTCTCCTCGACTGATCAGATAAATATTTTGTAACATATCTTTGACGAACGTGGCTCAAGCAACACGGGGGAAAGAACAAGTGCGCCCTGACTTTACGGGGCACCCGTAAACGTCGCTATTTAATCAGAGTGAGAGATCACCTTGGTGAGAGGAAATGTACTAGACGACGAGACATTCTAGTTTAAGATATAATGCACTACTGAAGCTAAGGGGCAGATCATATCATGCAACTACCGATGTACTTCCATGCGAAAAGAAAAAATCTTTACCATATCTTTTATGGGCGCCTGGTTACGGAATAGATATATTTATCCACTTAACTGCGCTTAAAGCATTATCTTTCTCCATTTCCAGGTACCCGTCAGGTCATCCCATTGAATATTCAGATGAGCAAACTTCTATGTGCTTAGATTGTTATATTTACATCATTTCCGGGATCCTTTGAACCGTCGGATTGACCATTCAGTTTAGAAAAATTTCCGCTTTAACCTTCACCTTTTCTACATTTTCAAAGACCGGTTGGCCGCGTTGTTTAGTCGCCTCGTTGTGTCGTCCCGCTGAGTCGTCAATAGAGCAAACTTTTCTGTGTTTTAAATTTCAGTCTTTCTAATTATCGGGGAAAATTGAACATTGTTTTTTAGTTTGATACCTGTTGAAGTTTATTTTACCCTAATTCTGGCTGATAATTATGTTTTTATTTCAGCGTCGTTCAAGTGTTGATTATTTTTATGATAAAAGAAATAAAAGTCAAAGAATAGGGAAAATATACGACAATCGAATCATTTGGATATGGAGTTATCACTGCTATTCTGTTCGTTATCTGTTTCTCCCTGAGTTGATTCCCCCGTTTTCTTGCTGGACTACCCAATCTATGCTCTTTTATTTTAGCTATGTTTTCCTAAACATGCGCACTGAGGATTACAAGGAAGCGTAGCACCCTGTTGTCTTAGACCCGAGGATATTTGCTAAGAGGCTCGATAGCTGGGAGTTGCAATATCTAAAGGGAATCATTCGGGTAGCGTATCTGCAAAGTAGTCCCTTGCCCTCCAACAAAAGCCGATGCACACGCACTAACCCAAAATCTGAGTGCTAGATCCAAAGTTAATTTTGCCCCTCGAAACCGGATCGAGGCTGTAATAACTATTTGAGTGGCTGGAATCTAGTCTAGCCGGCATAACTTTAAGAAAATCAACCCTTTTTTGTATAAGTCACTCTGTGTTAGGCATTGCGACCAAATCTTATAAAGGCCGAGAATACTGTGCGATTTTTAATATTTAGTAGGGGCCATTTGTTGGGAAAATTGTTTGTATACCAGGTTATCCTGACAAGCTACTGTAGGAATTTTAGTAGTAGTTTATATTTGAAAGCGGAATTGTATGATCATAACAGAAGATACATACTAACAAATTTGAGAGTAAGTGATTTGTGCAAATGTTTGGAAAATTCTATTGTTATACGTAATTGTATGCGCGACAATAGCTTAAATAATGTTTCAAATTAGTATTATTGAAAATGATTTATACCTTTTATAATATTACTGACAATAATGTTAAACCTTTTATAATGTAATTGGGAATGGTTTTATAGCTTGTATATACTTATTAGGAATTATTTATTACCTTTTATAGTATTATTAAGAATAATATTATACCTTTCATAATATTATAAAGAATGATTTTATAATTTTAATAGTATTATTAAGAATGATATTATACTTTTTATAGATCTATTAAGAATATTATACCTCTTGTAGTGTTATTGAGAATGATTTTATACTTTTTATATTTTTATTGAGAATTATGTAATTTTCTGTTGTGTGACATTTTCTGTACACCAAGGGTAAGAATTTGTTTGTTTTGTTATCTGTGTGCTAATGTGAAGACGCACCTTATTTATATGAAAGTCATACTACTCGAATATTAAACGAGATTTTCGGTTTTAATAACTTTCATTTATGTCACAGGTAAGATTTTCTTTGTTTTTTTCATGAGTACTATACTACACAAGTATCTTATTACTTTGATAGTATTTTTTGTACACGTAAACACATTAAAACTGACCACTGTATGTGATTTTTTGGAATATGATTATACGTATATACACACATATATAATACAATAAATTTAGAATGACCAGTTAATAAGTATAGGGGTGAATCCAATACATACAAATATATAAGTTTATACGTATACTAACCATTCATAATGATCGGTAAATTAGTTTAGGAGTGAATCCAATACATAGAAATGTATAAACATATGCACATAATTATAATTCATAATGATCGGTTAATTAGTTTAGGAGTGAATTCAATATGAACAAATATATAAACATATACACATAATTACAATTCATAATGATCGGTTAATTAGTTTAGGAGTGAATCTAAGACATGGAAATATATAAACGATTCCATAATTCTTATAGTATTATTGAGCATTATAATATACTATTATAGTATTATTGACAAAAAGAAACTTTTTGTAGTAGAATGTAGAATGGTATCATATATTTGTTTATGTTATAGAGAATGATTTTAACCATTAAATAGTATTAATGCGAAGGATATAATACGTTTTATAGTATTATTGAAAATAATTTTATACATTTTATAATATTATCGAGAAAAAATTATATATTGTTTGTTTTATCGATTTTATTCCAATTATAGTTATATTGAGAATGATTTTATATATTTTATAGTATTATTGAGAATTATTTTATAGCTTCTTTGTACGAATGAGCATGTATTTATACCTTAGTGATTAATTGTAAGCCTTTTTAAAGAATTATTGAAATTAAAATATACATTTTTTAGTATTATTGACATTTTTATACCTTTTAGATTATTTTTAAGAAGGAATGTTATATCTTGTTAGTACAATATAATATTATACGTTTATAGTAGAATTGAAAATGATATATCTTTTATAGTATTTTTAAGAACGATGTTCCTCATTTAAGCGTTTCATTGAGAATGATTTCATATTTTTTTCTTATTATTGAGAATTATTTTATACCTTTTCTTTTATTATTGAAAACTATTTTATACCTTTTATACTATTATTGGGATTGATTGTATAACTTGTTTAGTATTATTGGAAATAATTTTATACTATTTTATAGTAATTTTGAGAATCCTTTTATATATTTTAAAGTATTATAAGGAATGCTTTTATAAACTTTTTATAGTATCATTAAAAATTATTTTGCTCCTTTTTTTAGTATTATTGAGAATATTAATATATTATTTATAGTATTATTGAGAAGGCTAATAGTAGGTGCATTATTGAGAATGATTTTATACCTAGCATGGTATTATAGTTTTTTTTTTTACTTTTAATAATATTATTGAGAATGGTCTCATTACCTTTATCGTCTTATTGAAAATGATATATAGCTTTTATTGTATTATTGCACATAATATAATATCTTTAATAGTGTTCTTCAGAATTAGTGTATATCTTTTATATTAACAATGAGACTGATGTTCGACATTTTCTAGTATTATTAAGACTGGTGTTGAATTTTTTAAAAAAATATTAAGAATGAATACATACCTTGTTATTATTAGTGGGACTGATTGTTTTGAATTTATAGTATTATAGAGAATTATTTTATGCCTTTTATATTATAATTTTGAATGATATTATACCTTTTATATCATTATTGGGAATAATTTATACCTTTGTATTATTATATAAAGAATGAATTCATACATTTTCAAGTATTTTTAGTAAGAATGATAATATGCCTTTTATAATAGTTTTGTACATGATTTTATAACTTGTATAGTAATAGTGAGAATATTATCTGTTTTTATCTATTTCATGAATTATATTATTACTGTTTAAGAATTATTAAGAATGATTCTTTTCCCGTCACAGTGTTATTGAGAATGAATTCATACATTTATATTATAACCTTTTATGGTATCATTCAGAATGATTTTATCACTTATTATAGTAGGATTTTACATTTTATTATACCTCTTATAGTAATACTGAGAATGATTTCATACATTTTATAGTACTATGGAAAATGAAATAAAACGTTTTGGTGTATTATTGAGAATGATTTTATAAGTTTCAAATATAATGGAGAATGATAGTGTACATTTTATGGTATTATTGAGACTGAATTTATAGTATAATTTAAAATACTTTATACTTTTTTAGTATAAATGAGACGTGTATTATAACGAGAATAGTATTGTTTAGGATCATATTATACCTTTAAAGTATTATTGAAAATGATATATATCATATATCATTTTAGAATGATTGTATACATCTTTAGTATTATTGACAATTATTTTATACCTTTTATAGTATTATTGAGAATAATATACCTTTATCTTATTTTTGAGAATGATATTTAAACTTTTACAGTAATATTAAGAAATATTTTATACGTTTTAATATATTATGTAGAATTATGTATTTTAGAAGGATTTTGCATTGTATATTATTATTAAGACTGATAATCTTCCTCTTATAGTAATGTTAAGGCCGCTTTTATTCACTTTATACTACTATTTTCATAGTATAATTGTGAATGATAATATTCCCTGTATAGTATTATTGAGAAAGATTTTATAGACTTTGTAGTATTATTGATAACGATTTTATACATTTTATAGGATTTTGGAGAATGATTTTATGCCTTTTATAGTACTATTGGGAATAGTTTTATGCCTTTTATTGTGTTATTGAGAATGATTTTATATTATTTTTCACTTCCCAGAATATAATTTGCCAATTGGTACAATAATTAATTAAAGCATGAGTTTTGTAACACATTATAAAAAGTAAATATTATTAAAATAATTTTTTTCGTTCCTCAAAAATAATATAACAATTTATCAATCAGAAATACAATATTTTAAAGATTACATTATTTGACTGCAGAAAAAAAGACAAAAAATCCTTTAGCGTTTCTTTGTTTTTTTATTTATGTAATCAGAGAGTAAAATTATAAAATTAGGTTTGGTTGACAAAATTCAAGAACGTATTTAAATAAATATTACAACAATATAATTCGGTGATCTACAATCCAGATCTCGAAATAATGTTGGTTTCCTGCCAGTTTGTACGATATCAAAGACGGTGCGTACACTGGTAAAACCCATAACCCACATGTATCGGACTTTACTTTTACAGAGAAATGTGATTCACCAACAAAAGTGAAAGCATATGGCATATATTCGCAGTCACCAAATTCAATCTAGCTGAAAAGGGAAGAAAATTGGTGTTGCAAATATAACACATATAACGATTTAGTGGTTAAAAAGAAATACTATACACCTATAGCAAACAGACAGAAGAGATGGAAGTATTCCCCTCCAGCAATATCATAGAACTGAAATCTCCCATCTACAAAGTTTAGTTATGCTAACGGATTATTCAAACATATCAAAATAAGTTGAAGCATGTAGAAGACAGAGAAAGCTGAAATAAAGGTAACATTTTATTGGGTTACTAAATAACGTGTCTTTCGATACCACCCGAGGAAATAAAAGAAATGGGGTTTCCTCGACGAAATTGAAAATATATGGACAAGGACATTACTAATAGAGTTACCCCACATAATAACAATGTTTTGGCGCTGTAGCCACTTCTCATAATGTGCCAACCCTTATTGAAAACTGAAAGAGCGTTGTTTAGCATCGACAGAATTTAAAAAATTATGCCAAACTAAAACATAAAATATCTTACAAAAATCTAGAAATAATTAGACAATAAGTTCCTCGAAATAAGCAGGAATAATAATTAAAGAAAAAACAATAAAATGGAATTAAGTTTTTTTTTTCTTTTTACATGAATTGTTCTCCAAATTTAGGACCATTGAATGCATGATCTAAGAAAGTTCAACGAAATGAACTGCACAATAGTCATGAATTCTGCAAAAAATCTATGGCGGTGTGTACCAAGATAGAGTTTACTTACATATAAAACATCGTAGATACATTAACAATCTATCAGTCAAGCAACAAATTTTGAACAACAGTAAATCTAAAAGAAAACGCCAGACCAATAACATAGATGTAATAAACCATAAAAACAAACTATGTAAACCACTATAAGCAAGACGACACTCTTATGTTGTAATGATGTTTATACGTTGCCCGTGTATTGATTTGTCTAGACATTATATATACAGTAACTTACGGCAAAAGATAATTGCTTCTTTAACATTTTATTTTGCATTTGTGTAGATACACACTCTTGCAAATATACCACCGTG
Organism: Euprymna scolopes; assembly: GCF_053919585.1. Classification (NCBI taxonomy): domain Eukaryota; kingdom Metazoa; phylum Mollusca; class Cephalopoda; order Sepiida; family Sepiolidae; genus Euprymna; species Euprymna scolopes. The sequence continues at coordinate 129,355,388 of NC_136491.1, forward strand.
CTCTTTGATTTATCATGCAGCCCTAAAGATCGTAACCCCCCACACACACGTACGTACGCACACGCACTCACACACACACACACACACACACATATATATATATATATATATATATATATATATATATATATATATATATATTATGTCATATAATACCATTGGAACTTCAATAATAACGTCTCTTCATTATTACAAAATTGTTTCCTATGTAAATTACGTTTGCAATTTTTATTGTTTTCTTTTATTTAAACAGCTTAGAATATTTTCGCTACTAAAAATCGAATCGAATTTTTCCATTCATCCATATATAAAATCGAAGATCTGTAGACCACATATTGAGAGAGTAGTTTAGTATAAACAATTCCGCACACAGACAGACAAGTTACCATGTATATATATATATATATATATATATATATATATATATATATATATATATATATATATATATTTATACATCATTAGAATAAATAAATAATTATTATATTATATTATTATATATAATCATAAAAATACATACAGGCACTAGTGTTTCGTCCTTTCAGGAATCATCTGTGCAGCGTGTCACGATTACTGCCCGTCGGAAGATTCGAACCCGGCTGCGAAGCTATCTTGACATTATTAGCAACTATTTCACCTTTAAAGTACTCAACAATAAGGACCAAGTTCTTAACGGCTCCGACAAAATTATTACTATAATAATTGCTAAATACGTAAGAACATTAGTGAGTCATGCTTTCCGGAATAATAGAACAGTGTATCACGATTACCGCCGGTCGCGAAATTCTAACCACTAGCAAGCAAAAACTCACGGCCAACTTAACCGTGAGAAATATCGTTGAAATTTAAACGTTTATTTTTTTAATGCTGAGACGTCCGCCAAGATTGATCTAATTATTATAACAGCATGCGAACTAAAGTGGATGACTTTCATTTCAACTTTAACGTGCTCAATAATAAGAACGGATTTGCTGGCATAATTATTGCTATAATAAATTTTAAATATATACAGACACTAATGTTTAATCTCTTCGGTAATAATCAGTGCATCATTTGTACACACAATAACATATACATACACACATACACACACACACACACATATATATATATATATATATATATATATATATATATATATATATTTATATGCAGTAGCGTCCAAAACTAAGGGGTAACATTTTAAACCCTAATATGTGTAAGAAATAACAACAGTGAAACGCTGAGATTTTGACAACTGGCAGTCGTTATCATCTATAATTACATAATAACATTTTAATCATTTGTAAACGATAGAAAAATAATTATAACAATTATTTATTTATTTATTTTCAAAATAGGAGCATCCAAAAGTAAGGGACAAAATTGAGAAAAACAATGTAAACAGTATTGTATATTCAATTTTTTCCTCTAAAGAATAAGTCTTACTTAGTCACTTGTAAACCTTTCATCAGCCTGCACCATGGCGATACGCCCCAAACTTGATTACTCTGTAAGACAAGCTATTGTGAAGATACACAAGGAAAACCACACCATTACAGAGATTTCAGAGAAAATGAAACGTTCCCAGGGTGATGTAGGCAGGTTTGCGAAATTTTAAAATGATACTGGCAAAATAGTTAGTGCTTTTAAAACCGGCAAACCCCCAAAAACTTCGGCAAGAGAAGATCGAATAATGCAGGGTATGTCGTTAAACGGCCGAATTAAGTCTTGCACAGAAATTACAAGTTTTATGAACAGTACCTTATGTGTTAATGTGTTAGGACAGATTGTTTCTAGACGACTGCAAGGAATAGGGCTGTTTAATCGAACCCCAGGGAAGAAACGGCTTGTTAGTTCGAAGAATAAGAAGAGATTAGAGTTTGCAAACGTGTATGTAATTTGGATATTATGAAACCTGAGCAACAGTATTTTTCAGTGATGAAAGCAAGTCTAATTTATTTGGAAATGATGGCAAAAATAATCTAAAGAGACGTATTGGTGAAAAAATTAGTGCAAAACGCACTAAGAAAACTATTAAGTTTTGGAGCGGAAACGTCATGGTATTTGGAATGTTTTCTAGCCAAAGTGCAATGGCTTTTGTCCGGTTACACATTCGTGTAAACGCGTAGATCTATAAAACCATTGTTCAAGATAATGTTGATCCAATAATACAGAATTCAGGTTTCGATAGGGCAACCTTTATGCAAGATAATGCCCCGTCTCACAAGGCAAAGGTGGTAAGGAGTTACTTTAGCGAGGAAGATTTCGAAATTATCGATTAGCCACCGCATTGTCCTGACTTAAACCCAATAGAAAATCTTTTGAAGATGTTAAGAGTGAAAGTTATGGGAAGAAATTCCAGTAACACGGATGATTTGTGGGTGAAGCTTCGAGAAGTATGGTCTAAAATTAGTATCAAAGATTGTCAAGAACTGATTCGCTCTTGTAGTCGAAGATGTGCAGCTGTCATTGAGAGCAAGGGTTCATTTACTAAATATTGATTATACATGTATTTTATTGTTTTGTCGCTGTTTACATTGTTGTGCTCGATTTTATCCCTTATTTTTGGACGTTTCTATTTTGAAAATAAATAAATAATTGTTACAATTCCTTTTCTCTTCTTTGCAAATGATTCAAATTTTAGTATGCTGTTATAGATGATAACGACTACAAGTTGTCAAAATTCCAGGTTTTCACAGTTGTTATTTCTAACAAATATTAGGTTTTAAAATGATGTCGCTTAGTTTTGGACGGTACTGTATATCAATTCCTCAAAATGCAAATCAGTCAGTATATTCCAACTGTGGTAGATTCATAGTCAATTATATACAAACAGGCCGCACGGCATTGCCCGGTAGTAAATTACACTTAAATATTATATTTCGATAAATGCAGATTTCGGATGTATTATCATACAAGAAGTTAAGCGCGGCTTTGCTCGGACACAATGTACGCTTCATAACTTTATGTGCGTATATATATATATATATATATATATATATATATATATATATATATATATATATATATAAAAGTGTGACTCATGTCCAGGTAACCTACATCGAAAATTTTAAGTGTTTAGGCCCCAAAATCGCAGATTGATTTAGTAGAGTCTTCAAATGACAACTTTTTCAACTTTGACCTCTTTGCAGATAAATTTTCGCCCCCAAACTGAATAAATACTTGCTGCATGTCTGAATGCCCTTTATATAAAATTTCAAATGTTTACACCAAAAATTGGTTGAATTATATGCTAGAGACCGCAAAAGTCAAATCTTTTGAACTTTGACACCTTGGCAGCCAAATTCACAGCCAAAAACTGATTTTAAACATGCCTTAGTCTGAATACACTTCATGTAAAATTCAAAATGTTTACACCAAAGGTTGGCTATGTTGGTAGATACAGCAGAGGTCGCATTGTTTTGAGCTTTGACCCCAAATTTTACTCCATAACATGATTTGTCTTGTTTCATGATATCAATCAAGTGACTTAAGCTTTAATAAGTTATCAAAATTTCTTCTGATAAACATTCTATTCAATCTATTTCTCTTGCCCAGACGATTATATTCATGTAGCATACGATTTGTCATGCCTTGAATATCTATAATTGAGCCAAAACATAGATATACTTCTGCTTTAGACTGTCCGGATAGAGAGATGGACCCACAGCCTCTTATATTACGGACCATTTGTCTTCGGTTGTTTGTGTTGATTTTTCGATAAGGGTCGTGTTAGAACTGTAATTTGAGACATTTTTTTATTTCACTTCGGCTGGAACTAACAATCAGGCTGAGAGTCTGTAATTGGCAAGAGAAAATAAATAATTAAATCGTGGAAAATTCAAGAGTTGTTCGAGTGCTTAAAGTGAAGAGTCGAACTTTTTGTATGAGAAAACAATAGTGGCCGACATACCATTGTGGGTCTGAACGCCAATGTCACATTCAAATAGGAAAATCTCAGGAGGACAGCATCACAACCATACATATACACTTTTTCACTAGTGAACAGTCAATTATCACGTATGAGAGTAACTTTGTTTGTTTCTAGGTGTAACATTTTTATAAAAATCGGTTCAGACAAAATATTCAGGTATTTTACATAAGGAACAAAATAATATTTCAAAAACAAAATCCAGTCAAACATAAGTGGAAGATAGAGAAATAGCCAGCAAGAAAACTTCAATTCATCCCCGTGCATGGCGATTATCCTTTATGGAATTTAAAAAATAAAGGAAAAACATAAGAGAATCACGTAACTAGAACGTTTAAACCAACGCCATTGTTTAACGTAACTAACGAGAAAATCAACTGAACATATTCACTTATCGTACAAAGTCCAAAATACATAGTATTCACATGATCGTATATCTCCCGTAAATATGTTTACCAATAAAATCGTTTATAATATACGGAAGAACCATACATTTTTATTGGAAAAAACATATGTAATTGAATAAAATCGTTATTGCATAAGGTTGTATTATTTTCCTCGTTATAAACAAACTACTTTATTTATTGGGCAATTTGTGTTCCCCTTTGAAATATAATCAATCGTATTACTCGGTTAACAAAAGCCCCTATACATGTATGGGCTATCAATGAGGCGAGGATGAATATTACCCGATAATGTTGGATAGTGTGAGATAGTTAATATTTATGATATATGCTGACTTCGATTAATTTAGGGAAACCCATTCCAAAAACTGTTTTTTTTTATCGAATTTTCTGAATAGCGTGTTAATATGCACATAGAATTTGACTCGTTACAATGTATTTTAGAAGATGAAAGCGTTTTTTGAATGTGAATTAAAGCGCATACAGGGCGGAAGTAATGTAATTTGTTTCAATGAGCGTTCTGCTTGTAACTCAGAAAATTAAACAAATAAGTGGACTTAAACAAATGTCTATCCAGGAAAATTAGAACAGTGTACTGGGGCAGACTTTCTGCGTGTCTACTATGAGGAGAGTTAAGGAAAAGTTAAAATATCGATATTAAATTTTATCCAAGACATAAACGTTATATGAGCGGTGGTTTGAATTATTTATCTTCCTTCCAGGATACAGGGTCAAGTTTGACTTTTCTGAATGCGTATTTGAAGGATTAACTATGTCCGAACTAGGCGCATCAATATTTTAAGTGCTCACCGTTAATCACTTTAAAAGACGAGTGTGTCTGAAGTAAAGTGCTAACCGGGACAAGTCTTATGTTATCTGTATCCTTATTTACACACCTCTTATTTGATTCCATATCATTTCCGCTTGTATAGAACAAATTTAACGATGCGCAACTTCACAAGTACGATATAACGAAACGGTCTACTGTACAAATTATCTTTAAGATATTTCCAAGTTTCATAGAAAACTGATTATCTTGTCCACATCTGCACATTTTCATCGTGTGCGTCTGCTTTGATCTTTAGGGATCTGACCTTTTGAGAACCTGCTTGTACCATCGGCAATTTGAGCGACGCTGTTTACGCTAGCGAAGATATCAGTGAGCCGTTGAAGCGATCGGACGAAGCAGAGATAATGAAATTTGACAGACAACACGATCCTCGGGGATTCAAATATCTGATACGTTCAAATATGAACGGTGTACACCTGCTTTTTGAGAATGTGATGATTTCCAAGATTTTTCTTTTTTGGAACAGCTGAGCAAACTTGCTTCCAGTATTCCTATATTTACTGAGAACACATCTATAACCAAACAAATAAATACACAAGAAAATCAATCGTTCGTTGAAATACAATTCTTTGCAATCACTTTGATTTGATGAGTTTTCGTTATGTTAAAATATTCGGCAATACTTCTGAAACACTAAATAAAATTAACTTTTGTATTCCATGTACTTGCTGTACTTAAACGGCATTTCCACGGTGTAATCACGCTATTATTTATCTATTTGTAAATACATCACAGTTGATTAAGACCTAAAATCGATATTAGAATAAGAGTCTTGTTTTATTTTATTTAAGGTGTTTATTTTAGTTTATATTATAACTCCGTTAATAGAGAATATACATATTGATTGGAAACAACAGAATTTCAATGCATTTCGTTTATTTTTGGAAATATCTTCAAGGCACAGCGACGTATATATATATATATATATATATATATATATATATATATACATACATATATATATATATATATATATATATATATATATATATATACTAGCAAAAGTATCTGTCGTTGACTGGGTTCAAAAACAGCCTACAGAAAATGGACTCTGATTTATGAAAGTATGATAAGTTATGAAAAGGAAGGGTTGTAAATTTGGGTTGAATTTGGGGGTATCAAAACCAAAGTAAAATATGATGAAAGTAAAAATAAAATAGATAAAGCCCATAATTTATTATATCATACCTGTTCACACGAAAACACTTATCACAATTTCCTGTGGATATATATTAAAAAAAAAAAACTTGTTAAACTTTGTGGCATAATTCCATTCTATGGAGGGCAGGTGCGAACGAACACCCCATAATTTTATTATACCATATATCTTTAAACTGAAACATAATTCTCAAAGCATACTTACGCAGATAGTTATGAACAGTCTTTATTAAAGTTTGTGAAAATTTCCATTCTATGGAGGCCAGGCGCGAACGCAGACCCCATAATTTTATCATATTATCCTATTTAAGTTAAAACATACTTATCAAAGTATTCTTATATACATCTAAAGCAAAAACACTTGTAAACGTTTTTTTTTTTATTTTTCAATTTTTTATTTCCATACTTTGTGGACCAGGCGCGAACGCAGACCCAACAATTTTAATGAACCACCGTTCTGCCAGATCAAACATACCCATTCCTGTGTCTCGATACATCTTCTATCATTATATGCAATCAGTTTTTTTTTTTTAATAGCAAACCATATAGGAGCCTATTCGTTACCAGACACACACACAGACATTCAACTTTATATATATATATATATATATATATATATATATATATATATATATATATATATATATATATATATATATATACAGGAGGTTTTCCTCAACAATTATATTAAATGTTACGCAGGTATTTATTCATATTCAATGATAATTCTGTTCGTAATAAATAAATTCTAAAAAATAAATTATAGTAAAGCATTGACAGCTGCCTCACTCTACATTGTAATCGATAATCCCTTCACTTCCTTCGATTTTGTAAAATTATATATATATATATATATATATATATATATATATATATGTCTCGGAAATGGGTATATTTGCCGATAATACCAGGCTCTATAATAGACACTAATGGAAAACAAATGAACACATATCTAAGGCAATTGCGACAACCATAGAGGATAACACCCAATCTCTAGTGGAATAGGGACAAAATATATGATGCTCACATACAATGCTTCATTTCTCTCATAAATACAAGAAACCATCTCAACCACAAATAGCTATGGCTAATGATACATTACGTTAAAGTACTTCGTTCAAACTCCTCAGCTTAACGTTCACAGTGGACATGAGGTAAAATAGAGACGCCGCTGCTGCGAAGTAGGTAGGGTCTCCCTACGGTATCCGGCTGAAAGTAACCTGTATCTCTACAACGATATTATTCGGTCATTTGCATTTGCATCTGCTACTAGTCCTTCACTCCTGGACAGGGTTCAAAAAGAGTCGCTTACCTCATTTGTCCTAAACTAAGCGTCAGCCTCTATCCCATCGATGAAATTTATCATCCTTCTACCTGTTTTACAATGATTATAGTTGTAGATGCTCGGATGAACTAAATACCCTTGTACCCCTCGACGTAACTACCCCGACAAGCAACAAAGTATCACACCTGAACAGTAGAGATCCCCAAATGCCGAAAAGTCTTCTATGCTAGTATTTTATTTTCCATAACTGCTAGACTTTGGAATTCCTTTCAGGTTCCTGTTTCCTCGATTCTACTGTCATGCAGAAGTCCAAGTGTAATTTAAACAATTTTAATGACAATAAATCAAACTAACGTGGATGTAATTTGAACACTTTACGATATGTAAACGTTTCATAAAAATATTTAAGTTACTACATTTTAAACGTCAGTCTACTTCTTTTTAATATTCCAATGTAAGAAAAAGTATTATATATTACGTGAAAACACAATTTGTATGTATGAATATACGTTTTGTAAGATATTTTTGAAAAAAGAAATGAAAGAAACGTATCACTTTTTTCCAAATAAGAATTACGCGCAATATATTGTATCTCAATACATTCTTGGTTTCATTCGCATTCTTCCAGTTCACCTTTATCACAAAGCATTCGCAATTAGTCATCTATTTTAGGACTGACCAGGTTAAATGACACTTAACTCCAGTAAACTAACGGTAACTAGTGTGTCCACGAGACTACGGCCAATGTTATGTATCTTAACCAAATGAAAGAAATAACTGATCCAACGTTTATATGTATGATGACAACGAATTCATCTAAAACTAGTTCCCAATAATATGTGTGTATGCAATATGCATTTAAATGTGTAGTATCAATACATTAGCAAATAAAAGGAATTTGGTTTAATTCATGTTTAATATTAACATTTGTTCATCTTTTATTACATTTGCATAGTGTACTTCAAATTGAATATCCATATGTAAATTAAATTCAAATTGAATATATATATATATATATATTTATGTGGATATTAAATTCAAATTGAATATCTATATCTAGATATTAAATACTAATAGTATACATCAACTGTAAAAAAGAACACCGAGTACGAAGTGAACGGTATGCTTTGTACTAATGTGTCACTACATAACAAAATTGAAGACACCTTAAAGTAAATAATTCATGAGATTGTTAGCTTGTTATTAATCTATGGATTACAATAAACAAATGGGTAAATCTTTTCTTACATTGATACATTTAAGCTCTATATTTTACTTATTGCGACAAAATTTTACTTTCGATGAAATAACTAGTAATTTTCCATAAGTGTATTATGAACAGATTATGTGTTTGTCTAGAGAATAAGTAATTACAACTAATGTAAGGATATCCTAAATTCATATTTTCGCAAAATTCTCAATCTTGTATTAATTATTATCGATAGATATAATGATAACGTATAATAGATAAAATAATGTATCTTATAAGGTTAAAAGATTTCCTCAAGTTAGACATATAATAATCATAGCATACATGCATTAATTAGGACATAAAAATTAAGATTCCAAAGGAATTTTGATCTTAGACAAGTTTTTTTCTTGAATAAAAAAGCAACAGTTAAGATGTGTGACTATCGTGGCTATAAAACAGGCCTGAAATCGATACTTTAAACAAAATGAAAGATATCGGCAAAAATAAAACAGATTATGTTATACTGGCCTGGGACGCTTATGTATCTCGAAATAAGATCAATTTTAAATTAAAACGTCATTTATAGTTTGATCAAGTCTGGTTACGAATACTCGAAAGTTAAGGTGGTATGTGAAACAAAAGCAAACAAAAAGTAAGTTCCCCTCCCCAAAATTATACTACCCTATTTTGTGTTCAAATTTTAATCCATAGATATATCGGGTAAATTGTTGAAATGAGATAGTATTAAATGATTATTGGGTTGTCACAAATAAATAAATCAAATGTGATAATATCTAAATAGATATAAAAACAGTTGTTATAATCAAATGTATCTTTGGATTAAATTTGAACATGCGATAGTGCAGTACATTTCTTACATTAATTAAACGTTAATAATCATCATTTGGAATCATAGGTGAAAATATATTAAAGAGAAAAATGAACATAAACAGAAGTCTAGCTTAAAATATCCTAACTGATATGCTAACTGCAATATTAAACAAGTAAAATTTTAGTTTATATTAAAAATAATCGTAAATAGGTGGGTAGGAGAATATAAAATATTATGTTATAATAACAACATTAACAACTCCAAAATTATAAGCATAATAATAATCAAACAATTAAATATTATTTTAAATACCCATGAAATCAATTTAAATACTAATTAATTATATGATAATATAAATAAAACACAAATACAAGTGGAAATTGGATTTATATCAGCTTAAAATGAAAAATTGTACACGATTTTATAGCAAGTTTTGGAAATGTATACTTTATTGACTAACATTTGAATTCATAATTACAAAGATAAATACTTTTTATGTTAATCACTCAGATAATTAAATTAAAATAATTAGGTAAATAAATTAAATAAATATGAATAGTAGTAAGTAAATAAACAAAATTAAACACAACGCTAATAAGGTCATAAATATGTATTATATCACATCAGAATACAATTTAGTTTTTTTTTAAATGGATATAAATACAAACCAAATAAAAAATAAAAACAGCAATAAAAATTAACACGATATACAAACTAACTAATATATGATTTATTTAAAAGCAATACATCGTAAAAACTAAAATTAACTCATATTATTATGGAAAATAGCTTAAAACGTCTCAAATAATTTATTATTACTTGATATTTCACGGGCAAAATAGAACATAAATTACATATTTGATGTGATTTTAATATATTAGGATACAGTAAGAAGTAATAAGTATTCAAATATATTTTAATTCAATAAATTAGAGCGGATGAAATATAATTATGGTAAATTAGCTCTCAGACATACAAAGTAATATCTTTGATAATATGAATTAACTTAGATAATTGATATAGACAACTTACAAGTATTGATTAATTAATTCTGAAATGTTTGCAAAGTTAATGTTTGATTTTGTAAAATGATATAATTCGATTCATAATACTAACTGGAATTATGAATTTATATGAGAAAAAATAAGAATAAAACTAGATAAATATATTATTTATGAATATAATAAAAATCGTTTAATATAACAGAGTTTTGTTAAGTGAAACAGCCTATTTAAAGTTAAATATAGATTATCGAACTTTTACTGTATATAAATAAATTACGATAAAATATTACCAATGTACATTCTATACAAAATTAAGACAGATTAATGAAGAATAATTAAATGCCTCTATATAATCATATTTTATGTAATAATATCTTGAATTAAAATAAAACAAAACTTAATTAAGTACGGGTAAAAAATTAGATAAACCCAACAATTGATATAGCTGGAAATGGAATATATATTAGATTAGTTAAGAAATACTTCCAATTTCTGACGTTCAACTTCACTTCAAAAACGATTTTTGCATCAATAAACACACACACACACATACACCACACACTTATATGTATATATATATATATATATATATATATATATATATATATATATATATATATATATATATATGTATATATATATAGTAAGTTATAAAATATATATGGCGATTAAGCTACACTGAATATTCCGCGTTTCATCAACTCTATGACTCTTCAGGCTTATGTGCAAATTTTGTGGTTGTCTTTCATTTTTATATACGCGCCTTCTATTGAGATTTTAGTTAGCCAATCAACTTTCTAGTATCCACCACGACCATCCTATCCGCCAATGAACATGCACTTACCAAAAAGACAAAGCCTATTTGACCTCTGGTTGACTTGTCCTTTCTGTGTGCTCTATTTATCCTGGATATCTAGTTTCTTGACCTGTTTTAAATCTAGGTTATGGAGTTTTATGTTAGTTTATATATATATATATATATTTATATATATATATATGTAAATATATATATGTGCATATATATACATGTATACATATATCTAAAGGATAGCGATGCAACATAATTTTAAAAATAACAAAAATAATAGAACATAAACAAATAAATTAAATAAACATGAATATACATAAACTATCACACATATATGTATGTATAAATATATATATGTGTGTGTATACATATATATATATACATATATATATATATATATATATATATATATATATATATATATATATATATATATATATATATATAAACCCTAACCTTGATTTAAAACAAGTCAAGAAACTAGATATCCAGGATAAATAGACCACACACAAAGGAACGGGTAAACGAGAGGTCAAATATACCTCTGTCCGGTAAGTGCATATGCATTGGCTGATAGGAAGGGCGTGGTGGATACTAGAAAGCTGATTGGCTAACTAAAATCTCAATAGAACCTGCGTATATAAAAGCGACATACAACCACAAAATTCGCGCATAAACCTGAAGAGTCCTACAGTGGATGAAACGCGGATTATTCAGTGTAGCTTAATCGCCATATATATTTTTAAACTTACTAACTAGCTCTACCTACGTATTGAGCCCTTTGGAAGTAAATACTTAAAGTTTACGCATAAAGTTTTACTTTCGTATATTAATTTTATGTGCGTAAATGAAGTAGTTATATATATATTATAATAAAATTGTAATAAAAGACAAAATGAAAGTTAATTGCAACGTTTTTTCTTATTTTCGGATGTTGTAATTATTCCCGAATGCATGTTATTTCCTTTTAGTAGATTGATAGTTGTTATTTCACTTGCCCAATATATGCGTACGATACAAAAAAAAAAGAAAAAAAAAGAGTTTAAGCTATTAGGTCACATTTTTATTTATTTATTCATTTATTTTTCTCTGCTTATTTATAAAGTGATTTTATTTCCTGTACGCATAATTTCTAATCCATTACCATTACTACTAAACGAACGTCGGAACTTATTTCAGTTTAACTACAACGACGGCGCCGACGCTACGTTCTCCTTACGCCCTTACTACTTCGTTCCCCAGGTTTATTACGAGGCGCATTTCTCAGATTCTTTATTTAAGATTGCATAAAGCAGCGACAAAAACAAATATCCGGACATATTTGCATAGATCAAATTAATTGAAAGCAAATGACAACAATGCCACGCTTATCTAACACAATAGGCAACATATTTATTTATTTTATTTCTTCTTCAGTTATTTTTTGTTTCCCTTTTCTTTTTTTTTTAGTTACGAAACGCATTTACATGATAAGAACTATTTAATATTCCGTTATTCCTCTTATTAAACTATCACTGATAACTCTATTGATTTGCTGGCAGAGACGAATACAACGACGATCACGACAGCTACTCTTTCTAATTTTTACACACAAACAGACATCGGTTGTCAGAAATAGTATATATGTACGGTAACATATTCATGTACTTTGCAGATGTATTTCTTTTAGTGATGTGACAAGCACCGAATATAAAATATTCGGACAGATTTGCATAGATTTCATTAAATTAAAAGGAAATTCCAACAGAGAGACTCTTATCTAACTAAACTCAAAAGGTCACATATTTTATCACTTTTAAATAAATGCCAAAAAAAAAACAACAACCAAAGAACTAATCTAACAAAGCAAATAATTCACATATTTATTATATGATTTATTTTTTCCTTTATTGTTCACTGATTTTCCGAAATAGTAATTCGTTCTTACTAAAATAATAACAGGTGCATCTTCTTCGTTAACTGCGTACATTAACTAAAATAAATACATAAATTAATGCAGCATGATCCATCCTACATATATATTTAACATCGATTTATATTTAATGTGTTGTGCTTTTATTCTATTTACTGTTTAGTGATGTTTTTTTTTTATTTCGGTTCCTTTATAGGGAAATATATTCAACTAGCAAGGCGTACCCGGCGCTGCCCTGGTGTTTGGAGGTGGGGGGAGGTTAAAAAGTAAGTATGAGGATCGAACCCGAACAGTTGAGGCAAAGTGAAAAAAAAAACGTGCGACGTTAACCATTGCCCCACCGCGACATGCTTACGGAAACACGTTTGAATTTATTTAATTACTTGGATTTACCAGGTGCTCGTTTTAATGAGGTAATGGGGTCAAGTTTAATTGCGGGATTTCATTTACGACTGAACGCTTTTTTCCCCAAAGATGTTATAGGAAAAAGACTAACCCACATGCGGCGAGCGACAAATATTGAATATTTATCTTCCCGAAATCGGGCAAATTAAATAGGCAGGCGAGCTTCGTTGTTAACTGCGAGATATTACGATTTATATGTGATATAAAACGTTTTAAAAACTTGTGAAGCGAGCGACCGCTTCTCTGAAAGAAGCCTTTTGTAGACACACAGAAAAAGCGAACACACGTACATACATACATTTTCGCTTTTATATTTATAGATTAGGCATGGTAATAATAACATAATTAATAATTTCATTCAATTTTAGTAAGAAATATAACAACAAATATATACAACTAACAAACTCTGAAAGTGTGGCTGCCATTATCATGAGCATAGAACTAACAACCGTACTTATTTTTTGTACAGGTTCGAATAAGTGCCACGTGAAAGTGGAGAAGGAAAAAACCGAGTTATGCGAAATTTGTGTCGAGAATTGTCTAAATTTCCAACTTGTTTTTTTGGCTGTCACTTTAATAAGACCGTCAATTTTTTAGGTGAATTTATTCGACACAATACAATTCAACTAAAAAAATAAATAAAAGCTAACGTGAATTAAGATTAAATTAAGGTGATATTGTGTACCCTCACCTCTTTTAAAAAACCTTGTTAAACTTTGTGACATATTTCCATTCTATGGAGGTCAGTAGCGAACGACCACCCAATAATTTTATTATACTATATTTCTTCAAACTGAAACATAATTATCAAAGTATACTTGCGCAGATAGATATGGAAAAGTGTGTGCCATATTACCATGGACTATAGGCGCGGACGAAGACACCACAATTTTATTATACCATCCCTATTTAAGTTAAAACATACTTATCAAAGTATTCTTATGTACATCTATATCAAAAACAATTGTAAACTTTTTTTTCGTTTTGTTTTTCCATACTTTGTGGACCAGGCGCGAACGCAGACCCCACGATTTTTATAAACCGCCGTTCTGCCAGATCAAACATACCCATTCCTGAGCCTCGATACATCTTCTATCATTATATGTAATCAGGTTTTTTAAATAGTCAACCATATAGGAGCCTATTCGTGACCATACACACACACATACGTTCAGCTTTATATATATATATATATATATACATATATATATATATATATATATATATATATATATATATATATATATATATATATATATATATACTAGCATTTCAGCCCGGCGTTGCCCGGGTGTTTGGATGTGTATGTTGAGCAAAAAAAAAAGTTGTAGTAGGAAGACAGGGTCGAACCCGTACCGCAAAGGAGGAAAAGAACGGGGTAAAACCTAACGTTTATGCTGTCACGACGACCGCCAAACCGGAAGCGACGTTTTTTTTTTTAAATATTAAGGCTAGACAATCTAAAGGAGAGGATAATATTTTAAAATATTGGCGAAAAAGTGACTTCACCCTGTAGAAAAGTGCCTAGTTGCAGTGGAAGATATTAATGTTTTTAGCCAATTTCTCGATATTTGTCGTATGAAATGTCGAACTTTAGAACTTTTTACTGATCTTGGTAAAATCCGTCGCCTCTATTGAAAGTTACTGGCTGACATGCAAACAGACATACATTCATACATTTATACATTGGTAACTGAAAATTTTCGACCGAAACTGATAAAAAAAGCTTGCCCCATCTCTGAATACACTTATGTAAAATTTCAAATATTTAGACCAGAAATTGTCTGTGTAATTTGGAAGAGACCGGAGAAGCTATTTTTTAAAAATATTTTACCCCTATTATGCCGCCTTAAAATTTATTGTTTTGGACTCTAATCAAGTTATTAAGTTAGATCCATGCCCAAGGAACCTATATCTATAATTTCATGTGCGTAGATCCAAAGTTGTCGCAGGAGTTTGGTAGAGTTCTCAAAGGTTACATCAGTGAACTTTACCCCTTAATCGCCTAATTTCTGGCCAAAAACCAATCACATCGATTTTCCCTAATCTCAGTAGCCTGTATATCAAATTTCGAGTCTGTAGACTAAAAATATATATATATAGTCTGTAGACTATATATATATATATATATATATATATATATATATATATATATATATATATATATATATATATATATATAATTAAATAAGGGGGTAGTCACCAACAATGTGTATTTTTTAACATTATTTTATTATTCCGTGTCTTGGTTTTTCATTGAAAATTATATTTAGATAATTGTAATAATGTTTTTAAATCACTGAAATCATTTTTAACGAGTTTTAGACGTTCTCTGAAGCGTCCTCTTCAGAAATTATTTTCAAAATTTGTTGGAAATTTAAAAACAGCATTTTTGTAGTTCATTTGAAATTTTTCCAAGAGGTGGAAACGTGTAAGTGCCTACTATTCATTGGAATGTTCAATTTTTATCACTGTTTTTTTGGCTGTGGTCACTCCTGTGTTGTATTTCTCTCTCACACTCTCTCTTTCTGCTTGTGTTTTTTTTTCTTTTCCTTTAGGGTAGGCTGTGTGTGTGTTTCTTTTATTGGTTTGAAGAATGTGTGTACTGCTTTATAGTATTATGAAGTTATTTGCTTCCCTAGGAAGGTGACTGTGATCCAAGGTCGTTAATAATGTGTATGTGTGAGGAGGGGGGGAGAACCACCTCTCCTGAAATAAGGGGTGCTTTTATTCTATTTTGATATTTATTTTTTAGATTCTTAGATTTTAGTATTGTGATTTTTCGTTTCAGTCTTAGATTGTTCGGGTATTCTTTATATTATGTTTGTTTAGATAGAGAGGTGTATTTAAAAATATGTATAGGGGATTTTTTAATGTTTCTATTTATTTGTCACTCCATGTGGGTATGGCCAGACCCAGGATCGGTTCCTAGTAGTAGGAAGATCTCGTTCTCCAGAGGGGAGGGGGCCAATTGGAGGGGTATAGGTATGGGAGGGGGATGATAGAAGGGATGATAGTTGTCTCAGTCATGAGGCATTTCTCTTCCACTGACTGAAAGGAGAGCGAGGTGTTGGAACAGATATTATACTATGGTTCTATGTTTTTTCCTAGTGTTATTGGTTTCGAGGTTAAGTAGGGTTGGTATTGTTCACTGTGTTTTATTAGATATAGGTGAGTTATGTCTGTGTGTGGTTGTATGCGCGCGTGTGTGTATGTGTTTTAACGTGTCGGTTCCGATTTATATTTGGGTGTGTATATGTATATGGATGTGCATGCGAGTTTGTCTTGTATTTCATGTTTTTCTGTGTTGATATAAGGCTCTGATCAGTTCAGGAGTGAGTCTTGTGATGAAGTTTTTTTTCCTATGTAAGTAAATAAAAATAATTGTCTGTTTGGAAGATTGGCATTATTCTGAAGCTGTTTCCCCGAAACAAAATCTGCTTTGGCCATTTGTCTTTACTTTTCGCTTTCTTAAGCGATAAAGTAGTTACTTCCCATTTTTATTTTTTTTCAACAGAACGTATGCCTTTGAATTTACCTTCTTAACTGCGACTGAAAACCAGCGTTGCCCGCTAAAAGCATCACAGATCCAGAACAGAATCGTTTTAGGATCCCTCTTGAAAACGAATTAAAACAAGCTGTTGTTGTTGATGGTCAGTGCCGTCCTTGGAAATTAGCTGACACTCTTGGCAGTGGTCTAAATGAAAAAAATATGTCATCCACTATCGGGTACTGTTTTCCAGTAGCTGATTGTGTAAGCTAATATCTGTGATTGTCAGCACTGTTGGTTACACGCGATTAGTCTGGTTTGGAACGATAACTTGCAGGTACTGAATGACTATATAGAAAACATTTATTAACCGTTTTGATTGAGAAAAAACAAAGGTAGATAACAGTTTTCTTCCAAAGACAGTATCTTTCAAGTCGCCCAGTGTTTTTATTTTCGGTATACTGCAAGCATTTATTTCTAGAATTATCTCTAACACACCTTTAAATAATAAAATACTCCGCAGAAAGTAAAAGTGGTAAAAACACAAGTATACAGCAAGTGTTTCACTAGCCAATAAAATGCACATTGGAACCTACCATCATAATATTAATGTGTTTTAATGTGTATCAAAGGGGTTAATCAGTTCCATAAGAAAGTGTTGACATGATTTGTAACAGATTTGTAGCCTAGGTAAACGGTCAAGATTATAAAATTAAATTTAAACAACAACAAAATTAAAAACAGTATCATTAGCGTCTTCATAATCATACAAAACTGAAAGATTAAGTATTGCTACCCGTAAAATAAAATAAAATGTAGGGTCATTATTGGGTCAGGGTGTAATGATGTGTCGTTATTGTGTGCCTACTTGCATTTCTAAACCAATGCTTTGTTTACATGTTTAGAGTAGTCCGTCCGAGCAAGGAAAGACCAACATGTATTTGGTTATATTGTAGTTCCGTGTGCGAGAGAAAAGAGTTTGCAATGCATGTAAAAATGCCAATAATCCTGAAACCTTTTGTTAGAGGTAATGGTAGCAACATTGTTAGGATGCCACTTTCTTTTGTTTATCTATACTTCCAGTAAGCTGTATATCGTTTTTAGCAGAATTTCATCATGTGTAGAAGTTGATTTATTTTTACATGTTTGTGCTATTATCGAGTATTATAAAGGTTACGTATATTTTCGTTTTACTTATGCATGTATCTACACATGTAGAATTGTTCGAAATATGTTACCAGTATTTATGATACATTATGATAATATCCAGGTTAATAGTAGTTGAATTTCTGGTTTGGGACGATTATTATGATGGTATTTGTAGTTTACTACTAATGCGTCCTGTTTTTTTTTATTCATCGCATCTGTTATCAAATTATTAGGTGAAAGTGTGCACTAGTTCCAGAACACTATTCCCTTTTCACATTTGTGATGTGGTGTTAAATAACATTTTCATTTTAGTTTTATCCAGTAAATGAATGTGTCCAAAAAACATACAATCAATGTCCAAAGATGAAAAGTATGTATATAAAAAATTTGGAGAACACTGTTTATCAAACCGCGGCATATATGTATTGTGCAAACATTGTTCTCTGTTTTTAGGTTATCAGACTGAAAAAATCACTTTTTTACTAATAAATTAGTTAATGTGTATTGTTAGCGGTTTAAAACCTATGTAAATGTAATACGCAAACAGAAATTTGATTATCAATTGTTTTTTAGCTATAATAACTCGGGATTACTGCATATAAAAATAACAAACACACTCTACATAGGAACACAAAAAGAACTATATTTGTAGACTTAATCAAAGGAAGAATACACTTTAAAACAATAAAAACACACATCGAAAATAACATTTGACAATAAAAAGAAAGAAATAATAACAGTAAAATGCATGGATGAATTCCGGCAGTATGTTTTCATTTTGACGAACACAAAGAAATAAAAAAAAAATCAAAGAAAGACGAATGTAGAAGATATATTTAATACTATGTTTTTGTATGCTTTAGTCTTAGCAACTAATTCGTTCGCTCTTGTTATATGTTGAACATTGCCTTTCTATTAACTGAAACTATATCGCGCGAATGAAGAAATAAATGAAGAAATAAATAGAAAAGGTGTTACGACGGATGTAGAAGAGACATTTACTGTGTTTTCATTGCTTTTCTTTGTTTTATTTCTACCAGTAAATTCCTTCGCTATTGTTATATTTTGTGAATTATAGCGATGCCACATTGTAATGCTTCCTAGGGTTCGTTTAAATTATCTAATTGCGGAATAAAAGAAATATCACTCAGAGGAAACGGACTTTCACGAGAGAGACGTAATTATTCATTGATTCTATTAAACATAGAATTTGTGGTCCGCGTAGATTTTTATCTAGTGTCTAGTTGTGTGTGCAGTATGACTAAATATATAGAGGGAAAATGTATTTATAGTATTTTAGTAGCAACAGACAATATGTCTGCAGAGGTGGTTAAAGCTACATAAAATAATGGCTATTAGCCTAGCTGTATTGAATTTGTATGTAGCATCTGTTATTGCAAACCTACGATACTTGGGTCCAGACAGAAATTCCTGCAGTCACTGTATTATATATGGAGATTTATTTAATATTCAGATAGTTATTTTATTGAAATATATTTTTAATATTTTTACGTGCATGAAATTTCTCCATGGATACGTTTTTTCTGGGCCTCACCAATTATCAGTATGGCTACATTGCTGCCCACGCATAAAACTCAAGTCAACACGATCAGCAATCTAGCGGTTTATCATTGTGCAACTATATCTTGCCAGATTTTATGCTCGAACATATGAGACCTGTTGTTGTTATTTTGTAATAACAATATAAGCAGTTGCTTATTTGTATAAAATTTTCACTTTTCTTAGCAGTGCATGAGTCACCACCTACTTTATTCAACGGAACATATTTTATTATTTATTACATAATCAAACCCTCGGTTGTCTAATATGGAATACTGATCAAACATGTTCCACCCTCTAACACGTTTATTGTTACCGAAATCAGTGATCATATTTTATATCAAAACGATTGGTTACCTGCTTTCGTTGAGGACTCTCGTCAGTGTACATGACTGCATCTCCGCTTATTCCCAGTGATTTTGTTCATAATACATAGTAGTCTACACTGCACTATAAAGAATCTATTGTTGATTTGAAAGTAATTACGTGTTTACTTTTTTAATATACCATTTTGATGTTTCAGGTTTTTATACTAAAGTAAGTAAATCTTCATTATTTTTTAAATCTGTTTTTGTTTCTTTGTTTTTCGATATTTAGTCGATATTATTTAGTAAGAGTGTTTAGCAGAAAAGCCAACAAACGACTACCCAAAAAAATAAATATACAAGTAATAAATGCTACCATAGTCAATAAAAGTTCAGTTCACACTTTTTTTTGTTTTGAAATAGTTTTCAATGCTCTGTACTTGAAATAATTTATGCGAACCGAAATTACAACGAAATTTGAGGCGATAACTACTTTAATAAATTTTTATATAAACTACACGTGCCATATCGAATATTCCTCAAGCCCAAAATAACGGAAAACATGTTTATATAAATATGTTTATAAAATATGTTTATAAATATTCTTACGTTAACGGAACTCACTTAAATTGTTAACGCAGTATTGAAAACGGGGCTCTCTATTTCCAAGTCGCTGTCATTTTGATTTTTTTTTAAACCGGTTCGTGAATTAAAAAAAAAATTACAAACTACTTAAAAATACAAACCAATGTACTTTTCTACCATAAAAGTAACTTTTATTGACTATGGTCACCTTTATTTGTTGTATATTTATATTATTATATACATAACATTTACACTTTGTAAGGAAACACCATTTTATTGGTCATTCTTGGCTACGAACGGAAAAAATATAAAAAAATAAAATATATTTTCGCGAAAATTATCTTTACTTTCATCATATTTTGCTTATATATTTATCTTGGCTACGAACGGAAAAAAATATAAAAAAATAAAATATATTTTCGCGAAAATTATCTTTACTTTTATCATATTTTGCTTAGGGTCAAATTTTGGAGTATCAAAACCTATCTCTTTACAACCCCTTCCTTTTCATAACCTATCATACTTTCACCAATCACATTCCATTTTCTTTAGGCTGTATTTGAACCCAGTCAACAACGGGTACTTCTGCTAGTATATATATATATATATATATATATATATATACTAGCAGAAGTACCCGTTGTTGACTGGGTTCAAATACATATATATATATATATAAATATATATATATAACTATATATACATATATATATATATATATATATATATATATATATATATATATATATATAGTAAAAAAGGAGATACACACTTTTAGATGATATTTATTTTGAATAGAATTTAAAGGTAAATTAGAAAACTTTAAATACCAGGAAAATGATAAAATCATTTTTTCATTATTTACTTTTGTGTGTGTTGAAGATCCAATATTCCGCTAAAAATAGCTTCATCAGGGTTATAACTCCAATCCGTAGATTTTTTTCTCTTCATTTTGTTGGTATTAAGGAGGTAATTCCTTGGAGAAGAAAATTTAAATGTACGTGCTGAGTAAATAAATAAAAAAAAATGATCTTACCATTTTCCTGATATTTAAAGATGTCTACTTTCTCATTATATATATATATATATATATATATATATATATATATATATATATATATACACAATCACCAAACTTTTTATGGTTAACCGGAAATGACTAATATATGAGTTCATTCAAGTCGTTTTTGATCTCGCAATGCCCCCAAAAGTTCAACAGTTATTCTGGTCACCAGGAACAACCCTCAGAAATCTGGCCCAGATCGTAAACAGGGGGAGAGAGGGTTTG
The DNA here is from genome assembly GCF_053919585.1 of Euprymna scolopes. Classification (NCBI taxonomy): domain Eukaryota; kingdom Metazoa; phylum Mollusca; class Cephalopoda; order Sepiida; family Sepiolidae; genus Euprymna; species Euprymna scolopes. Next base: position 129,377,528 of record NC_136491.1, read on the forward strand.
TGAAGATTTCTGGATATTCTTTTTAAATAAGATAGTCCGCAAATCTAGGAAAAAAAGGTGCGGCCGCACACCACGTTGTGATTGTTTTTGTTATTCTGCGGGCCACAGCTCTTTCCCAGCGCTGAAGTAGATGGTCCTTAAAAAACATCTCAGGTTTAGCGTCTGGTCTGGCAGCCATGTTACCAACCTCGCAGATGCAATAAGTCAAAACTCCAGTCGTTGATTTTTTATGAAAAATTCTATAGCCATAAACTCTATAACTACAAATTGCTTATCTAATACCACCGTAAAAAGATAAAATCATAAACATTTGAAATCACTCCAAAGTCCAGCATGTCGCATCCTCTAGAACCGATAGTGTTTAGTATTACTACAATTCCTGTGTATAAAAATAAGTTCATAAGTAATTTAAATTAAAATTACTTCAGAGTCTACGGTTTAACACGTGTCGCTTCATCTGCGAAGGACAGCGCTTTTACCTAAAGAAACAGCTAACCTAATCCTGGGTTCAATTTTTGTAAATCGTAAATCCTGATAGGTGTGATTATGAACTACAAAAGTAAGCGCTCTCTCATTCTTTCTTTTCTTTTTATGTTGTCATTAACAGTCTGCAGTTTCGGGTACGGGATGGGGTAATTTTTCAGCGATAATAGAAAGCGATGAATTATCAGCGGCAAAGGGTTTTAGCCAACCACAAATCTATTTGCTTGAGCAAAATGCTATATGTTACAAAAGTATTTAACCAGGATTATTCAGGTTGCGGGAAATGGAAAGATGTTGACGCGCTCGGCGTATTTTCCTGCGGTTGGTAGCATCTATTCAACTCACGGTCAGCTCAAGATCACTGACCAAAATCGCTCGTGCATAGTTTTACATAATGACATTATGCGTGGGCAAAGGACTTCCCGTGTCCAAACAAGCCAATCAGGGGTCGTTTCAACATAGCACTTTCCTTCTGATTGGCCCTGTGACAACCGTGCATGATAGGTTATCGATGTAAATTCCAATCGAGCGGTTCTCACGCCGCACATTCTTGGAGGATAACGTCAGGCTCAGATACTGTACTCAATTCTAGCCCAACCGACTTTGTATACCATTGTCTCGAAATCAATTGTTTTCCTGACAAAACAATGCTATTATTTACGCATTATTATCAATCCCAAATCTGCTTACTGAAGCTACTTTTGTTTTGGTTTGGTTGTGTGATTGACAAAACAAATGGGGTGAGCAAGGTAAGTGAAGATTGCTCACATAATAAAAGCTCTAACTTAGCTCTATTTAAAATTTTGATTAATGTAAATTCGACTACCATAGATGCTTGAATCACAATTGTTTTAGAAAAAAGGCATGATTAGTTATACGTGGTGAAAAAGGATAGACATAAAGAAGACAACAATTCGCTTCATAAGCACTCGATTTACAATTGATTTATTTAGACATCAATGTATGGTAGGACAATTCGATATACATTTTTATGTATTATGCTTATTCTCAGCATATGATTAAGTCCCCGTCCGAATATAGTCTGTGAGAAATCGACATATAATCGGTTTTCTGTTGATCCCTAGCATGGTTTTAGAAAAACATGTTCATTCTAAACGTGGTGAAATATTTTCTTCGCGTTCGCCTTCAGAAAGTAAACGATAACTCTATTTCATCATGAAATCTGATCTCTGTCAAGGAGTCTTGATTTTAATTAATGGCCGGAGAGTTCAATGATAGAATAAAAAATAATGCATGGCTTTTACCTGTGTCTTAAATTAAGGGAATCGAAAAGACTACTGTATTTTATTTGGCTTTTTTTACATATTGTCCTAGGACACTGAGATGATTGGTGGCGGTCGAATAAGTGGAAGTAATAATACCTGTTAGAGATCTGATATCCTTTTGCATTCCAAGTTATTTACTCGGTGTTTGTGCACCGAAAATGAAAATCATGAGGTCTTCCAGGGTGTATTACGGAACTTGCCAGACTAACGATATCTGGATTTTTTTTTTATATCTAAAAGTTTTCAATCATAATTTTTTAAATGTAGAGACATCAGTACATTTTCAAATTGTATCGTGATCATATCTTAGTTAAGTTTTCAATATTAATACTATACTCAGAGCAATTCCAGTTTGATCTAGCATTACGGGTTTAAAATATTGTAAAATGCCGGATATATGGGAACAGATGTCGCATTGATTATAAACTGTAAAGTGAGTTTTCATGTTTTTATTTTCCGTTCTATTAAGTTTTCAAATTCACATTTTTTTCATGTATTTTTATCTATTGTGGAACTGTATTAATCATTGTTCATTTCCGGAATGCTGCTGCCATATCTGGGTCAGGAGCTGCTAAAAATAGTCTATCCTGCCTTGACAGATTACAAAATAGACTTCGTGGCTTAGTGGGGAATGCCCTTTTCTCTACCCTGCAACCTCTCTCCCACAGAAGAGACGTTGCGAGCCTATCCTTGTATTATCGTTATTTCCATGGCAGGTGCTCGTCTGAACTCCAATCTCTTGTCCCTCCTCGCCAATCTCTCATGAAAAACACCCGTCTAGCTGAATCCACTGTGAAAAATTTCCCCCCCACTCTTTATCTGTGTCTAAATCAAAACGTTGATTCCATGAACAAAGCTTCTTTCTTAGAACTGCAACCCTGTGGAACTCTGTTCCGTCTGCCTGCTTCCCACCTGACTAAAACTTGGATGCCTTCAAGTCCAACGTTAACAAATTCCTAATGAACAGCCCCCTTAAGTAAACACTTCATCAAATATTCACACTAACGTATTGTACTTGCAGTAACCCTTATCCCTGAGTGGCTTCCGGGCCTTGATAAGTGGTGACCACCGTGTAAAATAAAAAAAATCCTTGATAACTATTATACAACAATACATTTATATATATATATATATATATATATATATATATATATATATATATATATATATCATGTATATATTGTCATTAAAGGAGACAAACATGTTGTGTTATTCATGATGAATCCATGAGATGCTGGCACGCCAGTTTTGGCATCACTATTCTAGAGCGAAGCTATATTACCCAAACAAGGGAAATCTACATTAAAATATATATAAAAATCTTATGTTCTAACGGGGATTAAAAATAAGGGGAAAGCCGTATATTGGGGGCACACTAAATCAAAATAAGTTGATCATAATATTCATACATATAAACATTACGTCAGTACAGATAACGATGCATACCACCATTTCAAGCATTATAAGTTTCAATATGAAAATCATTAGATGATTTTCATTGTAGAAAATTTATGAAATTAAAGCTTTTTAACCTTAAATAACAAATTAATAAAATTTGATAGCTTATAACTATGAATCGAATGCAATGCAAGTCTTATGTATATAGATAATACATTGTCATAAATAAAATTAATATAGCACACATTTATAAATTTACACGAAGAAGTATTGTTTTAAACTGCACAATGATCTGTTAATTTGTTTAAGAGAAAGTTATGTGCATATAAATATAAACATAGATGCATACCTAAGGTTTATGCACACGCAATAAGTCTTCAGACGTACCTCTCAACCGTACTGTATATCGACACTCTACGGTTGATTGGGATAGCTTCCGTACACTTATATCTAATCTAAACCTGCATTCCATGTTTAAAAAGGATGTGTCCTCCATAGTATAAGACCTGACCGAATGATTAATTGTAGACATAGCTCGATTCATACCGTCCAAAAAATTCCAATAAAAACCTAACAGCCAGTCATGGTTCTCCCCTGGATGTGCTGCTACCATCAAACACGTAAATCACCTTTTCCATAGCTACCAAAGTAATAGATGCACTGTAACTAGAGCTGTTTTTAGGACTGCCAGTAACCACTGTAAAAGAGTAATAAAATGCAAGAGAGTTATATGCTCAGTCCGTTAAATCCAAAGTAGCTTAGAAGCAGTTTGGTTCCCACCAGTTCTGGCAAATAGCAAACAGGATCCTGAAATGAAACGTGCGTTCTACCCCAACCATCATGATGGCTATCTCATCAGCATCAGACAAGGCAAAACTATTTGGCAAGAACTTTGCAGTTAATTCTACCCTATGCTATGAAGGTCATCAACTCCTGGTATTTCCTACTATAACAGACAACACACTATGAAACATACAAATATATGTGCGTGAGGTCGCTAAGCAAATCAGGAACCTTGCTTCCAGTAAGCAACTGGCCCTGGCGGCATCCCAATTATATGTTAAAAAAGCTTCAACCAGAACGTGTCCCCATACTTACAAAACTGTTTAAGCGTTGCCTTAAGGAGAAGTACTTTCCAACACCCTGGAAAACCTTATCAGTATGCCCTGTATTTAAGAATTCAGGTGATAAATCGTCTCCCTCTCAGTACAGACAAATAAGTGTCCTGCGCGTCATGACTAAGTTGCTGGAATCCATATAAAATAGTCAACCACCTTCGCAGAAATACCCTTCTTAGTGACATGCAATATGGTTTCCGTTCTACCAGATGTACATCAGATGTGCTAGCAGTTATATCTCATAGGATTAGTGAATTTCTTGACAAAGGCTTCCTCTCTAGGGCAAATTCTCCTGACATATCAAAAGCCTTTGATAAGGTACATAAGGGCCTACACCCCAAGATTTCTAGCAAGGTTGTAACTGGAAATGTTTTCTCTATGATTAAATCATTTCTCTCTAATAGGCTCATAAGAGTAGTAGTTGTATATCTATTTTGTATATACAGCTATTTTATATTTCTGGGATTGGCTTATACAAAACTAGCAGGGGTACCCGGCGTTGCCCGGGTGTTTGTAGGTGTGTGTGGTGTTAAATCAAAAATAAACCGGGGGAATCGAACCCGAAGCCCTGAGGCGAAGTTTGAAAATAAAATCGGCCAGCCAGAATGAGTTAGTGAAAGATGTTTGAAATCGTCGAGCGCTTCGACAACGACGACGACGATGACGATGTAAGCATTGTTATAAGCGAAGTGAGAAAAGAAAACAACGTTTTAATTAAGCGGGGGGTAATCAAAACATAAAAAAACACAAAAAAATCTAACGTAAGGCAAACGAACGTTGAAAACAGAAAAAGAACACGTGAAAAATGGCTTAACTGAGCCTGTTTCGATATTAAAATTTAAAAAATCGGTGGATACCCGGGTGTCGCTAAGAATAAGCGAAGTACAAAAAAAAGAAAACACCAGGAAAACGAACGTTACGTGAAAAATGGCTTAAATAATACAGGGTTCAATATTTAAAATTAAAAAATCGAAAAAAAAAACCCATCTCACACCACGATTCGAACTCAAAACGTTTAGATAATGAACAAACGGGTTAACCAACTGCGCTAAAGTGACGGAGATGAAATTTACTCAGTTTTTCAACTATTTAAAAGTAAATACGCTCACGACGTCATGACGTCATCTGACGCATGCGTAGAATCGGGCATCGTTACGAGAAACCCGTTTTGGTTGACCCCCCCCCTGTGGAAAATTGTCGATTTCCGGGTGAACAAGTTAACGTTTTTGGCCAATTTTTCGATATTTTTTAAGCGAAGGATGGGGCTTCGATATGATACCTAGTTTGTGAATTTTTGTAGCGTGTGTCGAAAGTTTTTAGCAGACACACAAACATACACACACACAAACAAACATACACACATTTTCGCTTATATATATATAGATATTTTCTCCCAACTATAGTTTGTAAGACTGTAAATGCAAGATTAATTAATCTGTGATTTAATATATCTTACTGTTCGGATTTCTGTTTAACTCTAATATATTCTTTGGGTTAGGTTTTCTGTCCCTCCCAATATATGTGACAAAACATACATGCCTCTACCGCTAAAAAGCATCCACCACCTTCTAAATAGGCATATATATATACACACACACTTTTACGAGCTGTGTACATGTTTCTTATAAATGTCAGATGGAAAGTCTACTACTTTTATTATATTTTAACACTATTGCAAAACACAAATTCCTCACCTTAAATCTCATCAGAAAGTATCTGGCAATTAATTGATACTGATAACAACTTTCAAAATTTACTGACTGAAAACCAATGCTCACCGTACATATAAGCCGGGCCTGAAGGACTTTGAAATTATTATAATGAGCTTAGTTAAATAGAATAAATGAAACTGAGATATAAGCACCAACTGAATATTATCACCGGAAAATATACAAATTGTCAACTAAAGCAAAACTCGCACACCTTTGGTTCAGTAAGTAAGACTTGAAATTACTATAAATTAGACTACCCTATCTACAAGAAAAGTATCTACAAGGAATTAAATAAATCTTACAAATCTGTTCAAATTAATTCGTTAGATAAAATATGCATAAAAGCAAAAAGTTACTTAAAAGAATGATATCAATGATTTTACAGAAAATATACCTCATGCACAATTTTCAAGAAATATACCTTTCAAGATATCTATTCTATTACACTAATTTCGATCAGTAAGCAAACATATATTAGACATAATCATCCTCTCTATAAACGAAACCTAAACTTTCCCCTCTGACAATGCTGTTACTGTTCTAAAATGTTTCTTAAATATCCAAAAGAAACAAAGTATAAATTTCATTACTTTTGATATAAATGATTACTATCACGTTATTTCCCCAATGCACTTCACCAAAGCCTGGTTATTACCTTAAAATGTTCAGATACTACCGACTTGGAAATAAAATTATTTCTGTTTGCAAGTCGTTACTTTATACAATTTGATAGAAAATATTTGACAAGAAAGATGCCCGTAACAACTTTGACATGATGATGGATCCTCATATCTGCGCAGGTTTCTATTGAAAGAACAACGAAGTATTAAAAAAGTTGAGGGGAATAACACACCATTCGACAACACTTCTAGACGTAGGCAGTACAATAACACTATCAAGAAACTACAGGAATTCTCTTAAAAATGCGGTCAATCTATTAAAGCTGATCTAAATAGGAATACATCTAATGTTTATATATTTCAATGTTTAGCTACGCAAGCTTACTCTCCTTGTGATAAACTTATTTGAATTTATTTTATGTTCATAAACACTTCAGTCATCCAAAGCCGATTATAAATTCAATAGTGCTATCTATTTCAATTAAGATCTTAAATCAATCAGCTGACCAAAATCTTGACCAATTTTTTACGTTTTATTACAACACTTACACAAAATTAGGAAAAGCGGATGATATAGAACACAAAAAGAAAACCCCTTAGATTCGCAATTTTTAATTAGTAATTACCCATGTGAACCAAAATTCAAATAATATAAGGCAATCTATTCTTAACAGAAATAAGTCGTTTCAAAACGTGTTATTACTACTATTAATTAAAAAAAACAAAGTGAAAAATAAAAGTAACCAACTAAGACAGTAACATGTATATATAATCCGCCTTTTAGATCAAAAGTAAAAACTAACATAAAAAGGAGTTTATTAAATAGTCGAAAACCTCTTTAAATACTCACATAAGTGGTGTACAATATTTAACAAAAACCCTATAAACATCTCACTCAACTATGCCTAATTTACGATAAAACCATTGCACCTAATTATAAGGAAATAAAAACAGATCAAACCCATTCCTCACATATGTTCCGTATGAATAACTGTAACTGCCGAAATAAATAGGTTATCCTTTGAATAATGATTGCAGATATAATCCTAGATTCCAGTAAAGAAATTGCCCCTGACGGAATCCCAATTATAGTGTTAAAATGCTTTAACCAGAACTTGCTTCCTTACTTACGAAACTGTTTAAGCGTTGCCTCAAGGAAAAGTGTTTCTATCACCCTGGGAAACCGCATATGCCCTGTATTTAATAATTCAGGTGACAAGTTCTCCCTCTAAGTACAGACCTATAAGTCTCCTGTGTGTCATTACTAAGTTGTTGGAATCCATATTAAATAGAGAAATAGTCAAACACCTCAGCAGAAATAACGTTCTTAGTGTCACGCTATATGGTGTTCGTTCTACAGCAGATGTGCTTACGGTTATATCTCATAGGATTAGTTAATCTCTTGACAAATACTTCCTTTCTAGAGCAATTTTTCTTGCCCTATCAAAGGCCTCCTACAAGGTATTGCATAAAGGCCTACTTTAAATCTAATATGATCTGCTAGCGGGAGCATTTTAATTCTGAAATGTTAACATCATTTTTCAAAAATGTAGTTATTTTTTAAATATTTCTTGCTTATTTTAGTACTAATTATGTATTTAATCTGCTTACTTTCTTGTAATCTAACTAATACTATTTTTATTATACCTTATTATAATGGATTACTCTGGTTTTATATTACAGCTTCATTTTTTATATCCTATATATTTTGCTCTATCATCATATCTCATTTTTATGTTTCATTTAGTTCTTATATTTACGCTTTATTTTATATGACTGATATATTTTATTATTTATCTAATATCAAGTCTATTATTAAACTTTATATTATCTTACTAAAACTTATTTTTCATTGCTTAATTAGTTGTAGAAAAATATTAAATCGTAGGAAAAATCTAAAATCATTAAATTATCAATAAACGTTGTCCTCTAAAAAGATGATTATTAGATTAATTTTTATTTGTAAAAGAATAGAACACTATTCCTAAAACATATCAGCGAATTATCAATATATTGTTATAAAACCGATTATTGTTTTATTTTAAGAATTATAATAAGTAAAAATGTTTTATTGCATATAAATTAAATAGTATACATAAATCATGTCGAATGTACATGAATACATTTTTAATAATGACAACATTTACTGATACTTGTCTGATTTTGGATATTATAGTTGTTTTTCTTTTGTCAATTAAAAAGAATTCAATTATTCTTTTTATAATGACAAAATGCATTCATAATTTAGTGATTTAAAATTTCTCAACCCATGTTAGTTTTTTTTACTTTTAAAATCAATAAATTTCAGATCACTTTCATAAATAATCATTTTTTTACAAAATATATTTACATAATGTGCTAAAATGTATTTATCTAATTGGAAAATTTAGGATTTTTCTTTCTAATGCTTTATATGTAATTAATTTTATTTATTCTGTAAAAATAATAACCATTATAATAATAGTTTTTTTTATAATGAAAACATTCATAAATATTTTAAATCTTAAATGTGCATAAGGCACATCTGATTGAGTGTAAATAAAATACTTTTTTTTTAATTCTATTATTTTTCTTTTTTAAAGTTTCATATTAATAGTTTTCAGTAAAATAATTTTCCGGGTGAGCATTTTTGTTGAATATTTTTTTTCTGTTGAGGCAGACACATTTTTCAAGAAAATAAAAATACACACACACACAAGCACAAACACACACACACACGCACACTCATATATATAAATGTTGTACGAATATTACATTACTGTTTTTAGTATTGATCACATCTATGTTTTTAGCGTGTGTATTGGCACATAGATTAAACAACTACCTTACTAAAGCGTCCTTAAAAATAGCCCTCTAATGTAATCTCTTTTATTGTACATTTTATTTGCTACAAAATCAGTATGAGAACCTTGTAATACAAGCATATCGTTCCATCTCTGCAGTGTCGTTTTGATATATGTTTAAAGTTATCACACAGGCAGCAATAAATCACCCTGGCGTTTAGATGTCAACACAAATACTCATGTTCATTTTTTGTAAAGCAAAAACAATCACTTCAGAGTATAATATCTAGATTATTAAACATTTACTTATTTATGCCCTATTGTGTATTAGTAAATGTGTGCACACTATTCCAACATACGACTAAGATGATAATAGAATGCCAGAGAAATCAGTTACTGGTTTTGCCCCATTATTCTATCTAGCAATTGTCAGCACGTTGGTTACAATGCACATAATAAGTAACAGAAATACGTTTCTATTGCACGACACAATTTCAGGTAAAGTACAGTCGAGACTTTCTAGTTGTCAGGTTACGTTAGTATCAGAGGAAACTCCGAAGCAAAAACTGCCATACGAGAAATTGAAGACAGAACGTTTAATTACAACGCAACAGTCCCGAAATAAAAGGGAAACAGTCACTGCATGTTTACTTATATGAACAAATGTTTTTAAAAGATATAGTTTATATAATCTTTAACCAGGAAAACATAGGAAAATACTTATTATTCGTATTTTAAAAGAAAATCTCAAATAAATATTTTAACAGAGTAAATGTTATTTTTCTAACGAAAAATTTAAATTGCAGTATTTCCTGTGGCTTACAACAACAAATACACATATATTATTCGCATTTTGCCTTCCTGCATTACTATGTGATATAACGTTGTGTCAGTAGTTTAGTGGTCACAGCGGTCTAGTGGTCATGGCATGAACCACGTAATCCAAAGTTCGAATCTAGTTCGTTCGACAAAGAGAACTTTCGCTATGATGCTGGAAACCTTCGCGTGGTGGCTCACATTCTCCCTGATGAGTTTCTAGAAATTATTCTGATTCGAAAACAATCGGAAAAACTAATGACCATTATAGAACCATCGGATTTGTACGATATGATAATAATTATGGTCGCACAACATTAAAAGTAAACTTTTACCTGGTTTGCTAAGTTATCCATCTTGAGAGCATTAGAATACGCCGACTGCCCCCCCCCCTGCACAGAGTAAAACTCCCTCAATTGGGGTCCTGAATATGACCTTAAAATATATCCAGTGGTGAGACCCTAGCTTGTGGGCTTTGGGGAGTGTGGAACGACTCTTTTAATTATTATTGCTCCCAGGTCCACTCTGACCCGGAGTGGTTGTACCTGTTAGGGTCCCAACTATGGGTTGAATAGAAAACAACGTGAAAACAACACATATATTCTATTAAAAAATGTTTTCTTCAAAATCTTTGGATTCGGCATTAAATAACACGAAAAGGGGTGATATGCCGTAATACAAAAACAACCAACCAACCATCTTGAGGGAAAACGAGTACTCCTATACCTTGAGATTACGTTTTGAAATAAATTTGGGTTTTAATGAATATAATGTATTTAATACATTTTACAGTTTCGTTAATTTTTTTATATCACTCTTTGCTATTGAATTCTCTTATCGGCTTCGTCTGACTGTTAAGATACATTTTGAAAGATGCCGATACGAAGGTGCGAACATCTGTTGTGTACCAACAATATGAAAACATACATATGTGTACACACTGCAAATTGATATAATTGCAATTCTAGTTTACACATACAACAGAAAGGTTTAGCAATAAAAATGTGTGGGATGAAAAGAGCTAATATAAAGGAAATAAGACGATATAATGTCAACGTAATAGAATAAAGCAAAGACTGTTTGCACAAACGTTATAAAAACGTAATAAGTGCTATTAATTTCCACTGTCGGTTGTTTAGTTAGATAATACATACATTAGTTAAACTACATTTGTCCTGGTGTATAGAGAAATATCTAATATCTAATAGTAATGATTAGTTTATGATTTACTTTCAACGAATAACTGCGATTACTGAGTATTGTAAACGATAATGAACATTGAAAATGATACAAGTTCGATATTAAAAACATAATTGTTGTTCAAGTTTATGGACAAAACTGGAAGGGAACCCGGATCTGAAGCAACACCAAAACAGACTTGCGTGAACAGCCAGTTTTATTCTTCTGTAGTTCACTTAGATCCACTCCCTCGACACCAAGCTCGGGTCTTTGGCCGCAGGTCGGCGAGGGGGAAAATGTGTGTTAGACAATCAAAAGCGGATTATTATTAGGTTGAGAAGAAAGTTCTTGTGGAATTTATAATATTGATTTCAAATGATGTGTTTTCAAATAAGTGTTCGTTATAATAGCTTTACTTTATATATCATTAAAAAAGCGTTGGTCATATTATTTAATCGTTTAAATAAGTATACTTTTAAAACAAGTATGTCTACTTTTCAGAACGTTGAATACAAGATGGAATAAAAACAAATGCACACAATTTTGTTATCTTAATTCAAGTTAGGCGTAAAAATTGATGAAACAGCTCGCGATATAAATGAAGCGTTAGGCCGGGGAACAACTACTTAACGCACCGAACAATGGCCTTTTAAGAAATTTCGTAGCGGCGATGAGAAACTTTAAGATGATGAATGAGCCATCAGATGACAACGATACATTAAGTGCCTAAGTCGAAGTAAGTCTACACACAACTGTTCAAGAACTTGCTTATGAATAAGAAATAACGTATACGATTATTTCCGACCACTTCAGAGCCATTAGAGAAGAAAAAAAATGATAAATGAGTGCCTTACGAATTAGTCGAAAACCAAAAGAAACGTACTTATAAAGTGTCATCTCCCTTTCTTTTAGGCAGCAACAACAACGACCTGTTTTTCAACAGGATTTTAACTTGCGATGAAAAGTGAGTTGTTTACAACAACCGGTGACGATCAGTTTTATTGTTAGACGCTGAAGAAGCTCCGCGACACTTCCCGAAGCCAAGGTTGCACCAAAAGAAGGTCATGCTAACTGGGGGTATGCGACCGATATCATGCATTACACTCTTTTGAATGCAAGCGAAACTATTATGGCGGAGAAATACTGTCAACAAATGAATAAAATGCATTAGAAATCTCGACCAAAACACCCAACATTAGTCAAAAGAAAACGCTCAATTCTCCTCCCTGATAATGCCCGACCGCACGTTGCGAAAATGAGTCTGCAGAAGTTGAACGAATTGGCCCATGAAACCATGCCATACATGCTATAATCTCAAGATCTGTCACATAGGGACTACTACTATTTCAAGCACCTCGACAACTTTCTGCATAGGAAATGCTTTAAAAACCTAAGCGATATTAAAAACGCCTTAAACGACTTCATCGCCATCAAAACGCAGCATGTTTTCGTTACTGGGATAAATACACTTGTTTTGCGCTAGTAAAAGTGTTTTGATTTGCATGATGCTTATTCTGATCAATTTGCTTTTTGGTTTAGCCGGGATATGTTCCTCTGAATTTAAAGCCTTATCCCGCAAGAACTTACTTGTCAATCGGATACTAATTCGCAAGCAACAAGAAATGCGGGGCTGCATTACAGTGCCCAACTACACATTACTTGCTCACGCACTCTTGAAAAAAACAAACACACAAGCAAACAATATATAGCCACAGATGCGCGATTCGAATTGATTATAAAACAAGCAGTTCTGATTCATATACATGATTTTATTTACTTAACTGTAGATGAATATCTGGCCTAGCCAGGTCGTAAAATACGATTCAATATATTTTAATTCATGGTGATTCTGTATCTATTATTACAGAGCTTATTCCTTTTAGAATATTATATTGCACCTTGTATATATTATGAATTTAAACGATTCCGTTGGTGCCATCAGCTAGAATTTAGGCCAAACTATTTAGCATTCTCGCCACGACTCTCATCTATGTAGCTATTGATAAATAAGTTTGAACGGTTTATTAATGAATGACATGAAAATATTAATTGAATTTTGGCATGCACAGAATAAAGAAAAATCTGCCGTCAAGTTGAGATGAGCATTGGGCATGTAATCTTGCCTATATATATATATATATATATATATATATATATATATATATATATATATATATATATATATATATATATATATATATGTGTGTGTGTGTGTGTGTGTGTGTGCGGGTTATTCCTCCATCCAAACAAAGATTTTTATCATTGTAATCAATTCTTGTTTTATGGTTGTTGTTTCCTGCTGTGTTATGAAACCAGTATTTATAAGGTTGTCGGTTAAATATGTTTCGCGCACACATACCTATATTGCTTCATTTATATAGATGAGCAAACCAGTTTCTTTGTTCTGGGAAGTAAATATACACGCTCAACGTTTAATGAAAAAAACTGATCCTGTTAATGTGGCCCCGGTAAAAGATTTAGTGAACAGAAATTTAAGAAAACGTTGCGCACTGTTTAAAAGGAAATGTCGAAAAAGGTATGTGTTGTTTTAAAGTTTTAATCAGTTTCTGCAATCTAATGAGGAGAATATATGCCTTTTCATTTAGTGAAAATAACGTTATGTTATTGTACCTATTTACTATGCCTCCCCACGGGACAGAATTAGACACCAGGGTCGTTTTTTAACGTAGAGAAAAGGTACAAAAATAAAAATTGTCTCAGTCGTGAAGGATTTCTCCTCCACCGAAAGAGAAAATTAACGAATTACTGGTTTGCGATTAATGCGTGTAGTTTTCAAGGAGATAACTAGGATGATTTTGATGTTGTTTTTCTTACAAGACCTACTAGACAAACTGTAGTTAACACTTTTACAGAATTTTAACCGATTTTTGTATTTGTTTTAATTAACACTACCCAAACTTTAGTTTGGAAAAAGTCGGTTTGCTATTTAAAAGCATATAATTTATTTATATCTTCTTTGTGATATTTAAAATTTTCCCCCGATACAATCTTCAAACTTCTTCGGGCAAATCATATGTACATCCTTCAATCCATACTTTACAATGTTTACGTTATTTTGATCTGAACACTTTTATGTAATACATGGCAGTTTGTTTTCGAAATGCTGTCCCAGGAATGCTGAGACGTTTAATATGCCGAAACTTTTAAAAAATAATAACGAAGATTAAAGCATGGTTTGAATAATTCAATCAAAAGGCGTACTTTTACAAACCTGAACTAAACCAAAGTGCGCATTTATGTTTTTACATAACCATCACGACTTAACAAGGGCAATAGGTCACTCCAAAAATAAGGGTTAAAGTGTGTTTAGTAGAAATTGGACAATATAGTAATCGTTAGTAAATGGAAATTCGGTAAATTTCTTATCACGTGGAACGGCTTATAAAGAACTTGTTTACGTTAGACTTGAATATAACCATATTGCCGTCAGCCGGAAAGCAGGAAAACGGAAGACAATTTACCAGGCGTGCAGTTCTAAGAAAGAAGCTTTGTTCACGGAATCTCCGTTTAGGTTTAGGCACATATAACGAGTGGGGGGGAATTATTGATAGTGTTTTCAGCTAGACGAGTGTTTCTTGTGAAAGTTTTGCGAGGAGGGACCATAGACTGAAGCTCAGTCGAACACTTTCCATGAAAATAACGATACAGCAGAGACAAACTCGCAACATCTCTTCTGTAATACAGAGGTTACAAGGAAGAGAAAAGGATATCTCGTACGAGGCTACGAAGTCTATCTTGAACTCTATCAAGCAGGACAAGTCCTTTCTTGCAGCTCCTGTCCAGATGTGACAACAGTATTCCATTTTTGGACGTACCTGGCTCTTATATAAATAGAGAATTGCATCAGCAGTGAGATGTCTACTGGATCGATAGAAAGATCCCACCATTTTCCAGCGGCCTTGGCAACAGATGTACCTGTTCCATTTAAGATCAGGAGTAAAGGTCAAGCCCAGAAGCTTGTCAAAACTTGAGGCTTCCTCAAGACGAGAGCCAATCATTTCAACAGATGACCGATGGGGATCAGAACGTTGCTGATGTAAAGAGAGAAGCTTGGTTTTAGATGCCTTAAAAGTAACCAGTCACTCCTTTTCCATTGTACCACGTGCTCAAGATCAGAGGAGACAGAATCGGAGAGAACTTAGTCGTTTACTGTCTTAGATGCGCTACCATAGATGGTAGTGTAATAAGCATAAATGTATACAAATGATGTAAGGATGTGATGTGGAAGATCATTAATGTAGATAACGAAAAGAGATGAGCCCAGGATGGACCGCTGTTAGACTACTGCATTAATACTGCCCGTTTCTGATTTCTGCCCATCAATTACTACTCTAGAAGTGTAAGCCATGTTTAGTTTCAGAACAGTTTCCGGTGGTTCGTTGTTCTACACAGGTCCTGCGAGGTCACTGGCTTGCAGTAGACAGAACAGTTCCCGATAGTGCGTTGTTTCACACAAGTCCTGAGTGGTGACTGGTTTGCACTAGTCGGGTCCACAGAGCAAAAGATTCTAACCGTGTGGAGACGGCAAAAACACATGCGAAATTGCTACAGAAAAGGTTTAATATTTATGGAGCAATTCTGGTTTCTGATTGGTCGGTAGCAGAACGTGAATTAATACGAATCGTAAGTTCCTAGCAGCATCGTTTATAAATAGAATTACCCGACTGCATGGGATCATACCCCATTATACATCTTTTATGATGGGATGTGTCTCCTAGCGGCTTCGGCTGCAGGGAGACAGGGTAGTACAAGTCAAGGATTCGTCACTTGACACTCAGCCCAACAGGTGAGGGGCCAGGAACTGATGGACTGAGGTACGTTGCCTGGGTAATACCTACGAGGTCCACCCTCCCAGGCCTTACCACCGGGCTTTCCGGTGGGGAAAGTTTATTGCTTGCTGCCTGAGGCGCCCCGACCGGGGAATACCGACGGGGTTATTCAGGCAATTTTTAAAATTGCAGGATTGCCCCTTCTTTAGGGGAGCCTGCGGGGTTCCCACTTCCGGCCTTGTGCCACATAATGCTGATGTGGGCAGCATTTAAATATATACCCCATTATGAATCTCTCATGATAGGATGTGTCTCCTAGCGGCTTCGGCTGCAGGGAGACAGGGTAGAAGTACTCGTTAAGGATCCGTTCGTGACACTCAGTCCGACAGGCGAGGGCCGGGAACCGGCCCAGCACCTGTCGTACTGATGTACGCCGCCTGGGTAATACCTAGAAGGTCCACCCTCCCAGGCCTTGCTCTTGGGCTTTCCGGTGGAGTAAGTTTATAGCTTACTGCCCGAGGCGCCCCTACCTGGGAATGCCGACTGGGTTACTCAGGCAATTTTTACAATTGTAGGAGTGCCCCTCCGTTAGGAGAGCCTACTTGTTTCCCACTTTCCAGGCTTGTGCCACATTATGCTGAGGTGGGTAGCAAATAATCTCTACCCCATTATTAATCTCTCATTATGGGATGTGTCTGCTAGCGGTTTCGGCTGCAGGGAGACAGAGTAAATTACTCGTCAAGGATCCGTTTTTTACACTCAGCCCGACAGGTGAGGGGCCGGGAACCGGCCCAGCACCTGTCGGACTGAGGTACGCCGCCTGGGTAATACCTAGGAGGTCCACTCTCCCATGCCTTATCACTGGGCTTTCCGGTGAAGTAAGTTTATCACTTACTGCCTAAAGCGCCCCGACCGGGGAATGCCGACGGGATTACTCAGGCAATTTTTTCAATTGCAGGAATGCCCCTCCTTTAGGGGACACTGCTGGATCCCCACTTTCCGGCTTTGTGTCACATTTTGCTGAAGTGGGCAGCAAATAAATCTCTACCCCACTATGAATCAAAAATATTGCAACATCCCCCCTATTTTTTTTTTATAATTGTGAAGTCCCTTGTGTCAATTCTGCTCAAAAATAAATATCTGTTCTTATATTCAATTATACATAACAAAAATTAGAGTATTTGGATCCTAAAATTTAGCATGTAAAAAGACGCCATTTTAAATTGTGTTTAAATCTCAAACATATGGGTACAGAGGAGACAAATAAAAGAAATTTAACGTATTTTACTTTAAAAATGGGTGTGTATGTGAAAAAGAAACATCTTCTAATTTAATTATGCAGTTTTGTTAAAAAGCATACATATAAATAAATACACATAAAAATAAACATACATGCAACATGCACCCGTTTAATGAGAGGGTTTTGTTTGCTTGTTTTTGTTTTTTGTTAATAAAAACAGTGCAAAAATAGGACATATTTGAAAAATAAGAAAAAAAACTTATGTGCAAAAAAAAAGAAGTCAATTGTAATTTATGCGCGCCTTAAAATAAGCATGCACACTGTATTTGTCGAAAAGAAAATCGAACAGAAAACGTTTGCAAAAAAAATGATGCAAAAAACTATTTGTCAAAATAAAATTTACAAAGAAAAGGTTTTAAAATTGACTTCTTTTTTATTTTCTTTTTTTATTTCAGCAGTAGTATTAGTTAGTATTTTGATGATGTATCTCGATTGATTCATCGTAATAAGTCCTTTGCTTTGAGTAAATTCTATCCCTCCAAACCAGGATATTTGCCAAGATCAGTCATTTTGAATCTTTTACTTAATTTGTTATTAACATCGGTCAGCATTATGTCAAAGTTTGATGCGATTAAAATATCATCGACCCACAAAACCAAAATCAGTATTTTATCGTTTTTGTGTTGGGTCGCAAAGGATAGAATTAGCTGCAAAGGTCTTGGCAGAGAGGTTGACTTTGCTGATGCTGACGAGATTACCTCAGACCCATTGATAATAGTTGGGATAGAGCACACGCTTCTGTTCAGGATTCTGTTTGCTATTTGCAAAAACTGGTGGGAGCCAAGCCGCTGGGCAGTTACTTTGAACTTGATGAACTGAGCATACAACTCTCTTGCGTTCTTTATTGCTTTCTTACAATATGTAATTACTAGGACAATAACAAGAGAATATTATTTTCATTTTTTGTACTCTCAAGTATATATCAGACAATTTCTCATATGTTTTTTAGATATTGATGCGATTCTCTGTTGATTAACTGTGTCTAACTGTGTTGGATATATACCCGACAGTCAAAACTATTAAAAGAATATTCTCTTGTCACAGCCATAGTGATTGCCTATTTTGTATTTTTATAATTAAAAACAGGGCGAGTGAATCGAAATGAAACTATTGTAATAGGCCTAATAAACCACATCTAAGAGAAGTTGTAAATGTAAAAGTTTTCAAATAGAAATACATCTTCTTGAGAATGATCTGCTTGTGTTCGTTCGCATCTTCTTGAGAATGATCTGCTTGTGTTTTAGGTAAAAGCGGACGAAATGAAAAAAGACGTATATAAGATTATATATCCGAACAATCTAAATATATTCGTTTTGCTGTTATAGAATTTGACACGAACCAAAATAAGAAATTATGTTCAAAAAATAAAAAAAAGATCTCACATGGTAAGGTTAATCTCATCTATTGTAGTACAAATCAATATACGAGTTAACTGAAAATAACAAACGATGACAACGTTATATTAGGACGAATAATACTATAAAGACGATTAGTTCTCTTATTTAATATGTAGTCAACGAAAACGGTTTCGAGTGTTTGATTGTGAAGCCTTTCAGTCCTGGTAAGATATCTGGATACCTGACACAAGGCAAAATAGACAAAGCAATCAAAATTTGTCGAACAGTCAGACTGACAAAATGAGTGAGTGCTTTTGTTTGAAGATGAAAGAACAATTCATTCACATATGCAGAAAAATTTAAAACATTACGAACAAGATTTATACATGAATTCAAATTTATTTAATATTAATTAAAAGAAAAACTACCCGAATAAATTCCAAAATAAAAAAAAAATGTATAATGCTTCGGCGTGAACAGACAAACAGCGTTCTTTTCCATGGTTTCCAAAGACAAAAATGAGTTTATTATTTTAATTACGAATGATTTGATAACAATTTGTGCATATGTATTTAAATGAAAACTAACCATAAAACAATAGCAATACATATATATGTACATAATATTAGTATGTATACATAATACTTGTATGTATATGTGTGCTTAAAATATTAGTATGCCTGAAGGTATGTTTGTATCTATGCATATAATAGTATATATATATATATATATATTATAATATTAGTATGCATATATACATATACATATTATTAGAGTGTATATGCATATATAAAATTAATATATATGCATATAATATATATATGTATATAATATATGTAAATATGTGTTTAATGATATGACTAGAAATGTATGTAATTATTTTTGTGTGCAGTTTTAGGGATATACTTTTGGTTTGACCTCACTAAAATAAAGCTAAATTAGATGTGCTGGGCTTCCCTCGTATATTAGTACATTATATCGAAGGCTTTATTTGTGGATCGGCTCTCATATAGCAAAGTGCTCCCCGGACCCCTAGGGACATCAATCAATCACCGCTAGCAAAAGCGGTTACTATGTAGACATATGAAGTCTAGCATATAAAAGATCACTCATCTTTACAGTACCATTCCCATACTCGACGCTTAAGTTCTAAATAAAAACAAGACGGTTGCATCTTAAGAACGGTCATCGTATATCAGAGTTATTATTTGTAATAGAATAAAAGAATATGCATCATTGATTTTAAAGATTTTGTTTTTTTCCTTGGTTTTATTACACTATACCATGGGTAATATAAGTATTAATTATCAAACTGATACAAAACGGATTCTAACACATGACATAGTACTTTCAATCAGGCAACAATGTTTCACGTTTTCTGTTATTCCATTTCCGTTTATGACAACTATTTTCATTACTAATTTTAAACATCATTCAGCCAAAGAATTCTAGACAAAGTCAGATCGAGTTTTTTTCTTTTTTTTATCTATATGAGTTAACATTGGATTTTTACAATAATTTCAAAAACTAATTATTATGGAAAGTATTGCTTGAATGAAACTTCAAGACGTCTAAATTATCATTAGTAATTAATCGTAGTTTTTTTTTGCATTGACAATTGATGGTACGCGGAATGGTTTTATAAAAACAATTAATGATAAAACAAACTACACACGTATTTCCGAAAAAAACAGACACCATCAGAATAGAGGTGAACGTGATGTATAATTAATCAGTTGGATGAGATAATATTTTAAGCATATATTGAATAATAATCTGTTGAATTGAAATTGTCATAAATCCTAATTTAACTTGTAAATTATATTATCTTGTAAGTACAAATATATTCACTTCCCTACTCTGACGTTGTAGAATGTATATATATATATATATATATATATATATATATATATATATACATTTTACCTTGCACTTTACGAATGCTTACTAATATATATATATATATATATATATATATATATATATATATATATGTACTAGCTGTACCCTGGAACGCGTTGCTGTGGCTCAAATTGGCGCAATGGGAAAAGTTCCAAAATGAGAAAAAGCATGTTTCTTATAGGTTTAATTTTCCATTTTGCATAGGTACACAGTTTTTGTTGTTCCATTTTCTTAGCTGATATAGAGATTTTCCGGTTTGGTGACTCTTGAATATGTAACATAAATTGTCCATGTGAAAAAACAGTCAGTGTGTAACTGTAAGGCCCACAATTGTAAAAATTGTTCCCTGTGCTTTGTTGATGGTTATTGCAAATGACAATTAAATTGGAAAGTGCATTTTCCTAAAGTGTAATAATGTATTCGGTGGAATCATAGGAATGCGTGGAATGAAGATATATTCATCTGTGAAAGGTCCTGTTAAGATTGTTGTTTCTATGATAATGTTTGTTATTTTTTTTTTTACTGTAAGCTATGTGCCATTGCAAAGCTTGGATTGGTTTATATTTCACAACATGATAATTAGCCACGCAAATCCTGCAAGGATCGACCAAGAGCCTCAAGTGATTGTTTGCGTACCATTGTGCATTCATCCTAAATAATAAGTTTGCATTTCTGCAATATTTTCCCCATATTGAATGTTTTGGAGATGTTTAACATGAGGTTTTTGAAAAATTGAATGTTTTAAAGTAGAATAAATAATTCTTCTACTTGGCAGCAAGGTCGCAGGTATTCCTCATGCAGCAAGGGCTAAGGCTATGTCACTTTTTACCAAATGACTGCCAAAATCAATTTAATTAGTAAGGTTTTACCAGTTACTTTTGGTGCTGTTCAAGGTAGCAGTAATTTCCAAATAACTTCTATTCTCACAGTCAAATTACAGTCAATTAGGTGACTAAAATATGATTTATCCATGTTTTGACAATGCCTTATTCACTGTAATTAAATTAGGAGACTAAAATAGGATGAGGGATTAGAGATGGGCAGATAGAGAGGAAGATATATAGATAGAAAAGAGAAAGTGAGAGGAAAATAGAGAAAGAGAAGGAGATAGAGAGATAACGGGATTGATAGATAAACAGAGAGAGGGTGAGAGTTAGAAACAGAGAGGGATGAGACAGAGGAAAGGAGAGAGATAGAGGGAGTTAGAGAGAGAAAGGGGCTCAAAGAGAGATGGAGAGGGTGATATAGAGAGAAAGATAAATTGAGAGAGGGAGAGGAGAGATTGATAGAGAGATATTAAGAGAGGAACAGAGAGGGGGAGAGAAACAGAAGGTGAACTACACTTCACCGTTTTTTTCCTCGTTCAGTAGAGGAGAAATATTTCGAGACTGAGGCAATTTTAATGTTTTGTTATTATCCAGAGTACCCCTTTTTTGGGAGGGGGTAGATTTTCCTCACATTAGAAACCGACCGGGTTATCTGTACTTTCACTTAACAAATTAATAAAAGAAAAACATATTGTAAAATTTGAATTTAACATGAAAATACTTTTGTAAAAAATAGCACAATAACATAAGTGCATAAGTGCCACTTTAAGTACTCCTTGGGCGTTGAGTTCCATGGCGAGCAGCATAATTATTTAATGGTCGCTCCCTTTAGGCCCCCTAGTCAAGGCTAATGCATGCGCACGTAACATTTTTTTTATTTACTGACGTTGGCTTAGTAACTAAACGATTTATAGATAATTTCGTAACCCTTAAACGCATACCGGAAGATTTAAATTGGTTCATTATTGTTGTAATGAAAAAAAGTCTCATTCAACACAAAACCAAAACCACATATTAATGATAAATGATTTATTATTCTATTAATTGAAATTTACTAATTTTTCAATAAAAAAAAGTAAAAAAAAGTTAATAAAAAATAGTTGCTTATGTGCGCATAAAAAACTTGTTTTTTTTGTTTTGTTTTTAGACTAGGTCCACCTTATAATCACCCACCACCTCCTCATCTTATGAACAGCTTCCAGAATAAACGCCACTTTTGGAGGGGGGCTATTTGCAAAATTTAACTGATATTTGTTGTCAGCATACCCACCCGAAAATACTATTAAAAAACAAGGAGGGGTTCAGTGCCCGTGGCAGAGAAGTAGATTTATTTATCAATAAAAGTTGCGGAGAAGTAAATTCATTTATCAATAAAAGTCGGCACTTAAAAAAGAAAATTGTGGAGGTGGGCCTAAAAAGTAAAAAAAATTGTTTATCCGCGCATGTAAATTAAAAAATATTTGTAAAAGTGAGAAGTTATCAGTAAATGATTTAGTTTTTTTTTAAATTTATTTATTTATTTTTTTTTACATTAGGTCCACCTCCACAAATGTTAAGAACAGCTTTCAGAATAAACACCCTCAACCTCTCCATGTTTACAACGGATTTTGGTAATAAAAAATTTAAAAAAAGGTCGATAAAAGTCGTCATTTAAAAAGAAATTTAAAATAAAATGTTTGTAAAAGTGAGAAATTATTAATACATGTTTAATAACATTTTTCAGTGCTAATGCAGAGAGTGATCCGCGCTATTTTTTAAATCGTATTTCCACGTTTAATTAAAGTTTTTTGATATGTTATTTTTTATTCAATTGCAAGGTTAAAGTAGAGAATAGGTGCAAAACACCCTCTCCTCCCCATGTATTTTTTTTTGTCAAATAAATAAATTTCATGCAATTTTTGTAATAAATAATAGATAGCAACTTCGTTAATTTTACGACTCGCCCCAGCATATTATAAACAGTAAACACCCTAACTTCCACATGTTAAAACGGCTTTTGGAATAAACACCCCCAACCTCCCCATATTAAGAACGGCTTTCGAGGTTTATGGAAGGGCGTTTTTTTAACATGTGGAGGTTAGGGTTTTTATAATACGTTGAGGCATGTCTTAAAAATGAAACAGTTTAGAAAAAGTTGAAACAAACTTTTTATGTAAACAATACCGTGAAAAGAAACTAAACAATTAAAACATAATGTTTCATGAGTGAAAAGCCTTAACATAAATTTCGAAATTCAAACATTGGTAAGTACATAAATAAATTTAAAATTTTAAAATATGGGATTATTTTTTTGTGCTAATGCAGAGAGTGATCCGCGCTATTTATTTTTAATCGTATTTCCACGTTTAATTAAAGTTTTATGATATGTTTTTTTATTCAACTGTAAGGTTAAAGTACAGAATAGGTACAAAACACCCTCCCTTCCTCATCTTAAGAATGGCTTTTTAAATAATAACGGTATTATTTCAGCACGGATCACTCTCTGTATGAGTAAGTTTATTCGCAGTAATGGCTTACGAAAATATATATATTTATTTTATTTTATATTTTAATAATTCGCGAGGTAAATTTATTTTAATAGCATAAACACATACCTCGACTCTAAAGATGGGTTAGGTGAAAGTACAGTACTCATGCAGAGAGTGATCCGTGTTGTAATAATAACGTTAATGTTTAAAAAGCCATTCTTAACATGGGGAGGGGAGGCTGTATTTTAACCTGACAATTGGATAAAAAACATAATAAAACTAATTAAACCTGGAAATACGATTTAAAAAATAGCGCGAACAAAAAGAAAACTGTACTTTACCAACCAATCTTATATCGACATAAAAACTCAAAAAGCAAGCGACAAACTTTTTTTTGGCCTCATATAATAAATAAAAAATGTGTAAATTAAAAAATTTGGAAGATAAACAAATGAATTATGTTTTTTTTTGTTTTGTTTTTTTACTTATCGAGTTAAGAGAAAATGAAATCTTTCGTCAATTCGTGGCTGTGAAATTAATCGAATCGGAAGTTCAGTTTTATCAACAAAGCAGATTCGCACTAACGGTTTAAAAATATATTTATTTTATTTAATATTTTAATAATTCGCGAGGTAAATTTATTTGATTAACATAAAAACATACCTTGACTCTAAAGATGGTTTGTCTGAAAATTTCAAATGAATTGGAAACGTAGAAATATAGTTTTATTCGCTTGTAACGAACCAAATTTACATTTATATATATATATATATATATATATATATATATATATATATACATATATATATATATAAATTTTACCTTGCACTTTACGAATGCTTGCTAAAATCATATATACACCTGCCAATTCTTTTGTCGTTATTCGTAGAATTTAAACAGAGAAGTTTTTATCAATATATAAGATTTATTTGCAAGAAAGCCTTTCGCCAATTGACAAAGAGAGTGAGGCGTTAAGTGCACGAGTTGGTTGGCATGTGTGATGAAAAAGAGATGTAAAATATGCCAATCACGCTCGCTGTTGTCAGTCTGAAATTTTCTATGTTATATTGTTTATGTAATCTCTTCTCTATACATCAATCAGTATTCCTTGGAATGTAAATATTAAGACATTACATTCTTCTTTTCTATTTTGCATTGCGCAAGTCATAAGTCCTGACCGGAATTGTAAACATTATTGTTTCTTTGATAATTAAAATTGTGATCATTTTATCGGACACAATAATGTAGATCAAAATCCATATATAGTCTGTGTCTGACAATCTTTAGCTTTTAAAATGTGCGTCGCCACGTTTCAATATGCAACACTGCATAAGTAGTGTTAGTACGGAACCGTTATATGCTAAGAAAACGTTCCCCTTGCTCTTTTACGTTGTCAAAAAGTATATGCTTATTTCGTGAACAGAATGCACTACATAGTATAAAAATGAGAGACTAGAAACTAAGATGAATAAATATTATTTAGTGCTGATGAGTATACATGTTGAAAATGTCTCTTTAGGAAAACATAAATTGTGTTCTATAAATAAAAATTACTCTCAATGTCTCCGTCTATGTGCAGATAATAAACATAATATATAATTCACGCATATTAACTCAATATACTCTTCTGATTCTTTAATATTTTTTCTTAACATTTATAAACTACGCATTTAACCAAGTAAATATTTAAGTTTTAAGTGAAAATGGGATCTGACGATATTAGCATTATAAACATTACTAGATTACTAATGTGTAATATTGCCTCAATAATTGTTCGACCAAACATACATCCCTATTAACGTATGAATTTCAATAACTAATATAATGAGGAGGTATGATTACAAACCCATAAATAACGAAGTATATACATATATATATTTATATATATATATGTGTGTTTGTATAAATATATATATATATATATATATTTATTTATTTATACAAAGGACGTCTTGCGATTGCTGTAGTGAAATGCAGGAGTAAAATCTCATCCTTAGAATGGATATTTCTTGGGCAGGGTTGCATATAAAGTCGTTTTTAATTAAGGCGTTCAAATGGAAAAGAGTTAAAATTACAGAACGAGACTTGAATCAGGATACTTGTCAGAATAACCTTCCAAGATCAATATAAATGAGAAAGGAGCCAAAGAGTGAAACGTAGAAGTAAACAGAAAAAGCAGAAATAAGGTCAAAGCAAGACTTGGTATCTTACAATGACACTGTTTATTTGTGTACTACTAATGGACTGAAACAGGACAGGAAAAAGTTAAAGTATATTGGAGGCAATTAAAATAGAGAGGCGAAAGAGTGAAGCCTAAGTAAAATGTGACTGATTACTTAGTGTAAGAGAATGATAGTTTGAAATAAGGGGGGACATGGTAAAAAAATAGATAGATACAGAAATAAATGAGTAAATTCTAACATATGTATAATTAAAAATTATATATCTCCATTAATAAAAAAATAAGTAAAGATAATATAGATTAATAAGGCGTGTATGAAATAACTGTTAAATTTGATAAAAGAAAATTAGTAAGAAATTCATATTGAAATATGCAAGACACTAAAACACATATGTATCTAGATAAAGGATACAGTGAGGCGAACAATTATAGAGCAAATATTACACTTTAGTCATCCAGTAATGTAAGCGATGCTAATATCATCAGACCCCATTCTCACTTAAAACTTAAATATTTATTTGGTAAAATGCACAGTTTATAAATATTAAGAACAACACATAATGCAGAATCAGAAGAGTACATTGAGTTAATATGCTTAACTTATATGGTGTGTATATTTTGCAAATAGACAGAGAAATTGTGGGTAATTGGTGTTTATAGAAAACCATTTATTTTTGCCTATGAAGACAATCTCAATATGTATAGTCATAAGCACTAAATGAATACATAAATCTTGGTTTCTAGTCTCTCATTTTCATACTATGTAGTGCATTCTATCCACGAAACAAGCAAATAATTTTGACAAAGTCGTAGAGTAAGTCTTACATATTTCTGTTTTACTTCCCCACTAATTTTGTTTTCTCAGTTTAAACAGTTCGTTCGCACACGGCCTATGTATGTACATTATTATTATTATGTTAAAATGCTCACTGGTGTATATATATTTTTCAATGATACACTTTTTTCGAATTTATTTTTTTATCTATCTTTCGTTTACAAATTTCCTCTTTATACTAAATTATCTGTCTCTCATACCAATTTACCTGACTTTATGCTTCCCCTTTTCCTTTTTCTCTGTCCCGTTTAATTTAATTATAAATATATTATAAAGTTTCCCTTCCGTTCACTTTTATGTTTTACACATTCGAACTTTTCTGATTTGCCGATTAAATCTTGTTCTCTATTTTTAACTCTTTTCCATTTCAAACATGTATTAAAAAAAACTTCATATGACTCTGCATAAGGATGGCATATTACTCCTGCATGTCACTACAGGATATTTTACACTGACTTTTAGTTTCTTTCTCTAACCCCGGATATTTTCTAAAGAGATTAAAAATGGTTATTGTTGTGGTGGCAACCACTTATTTGCATATGCGAATAACATAACACTATAAATGGCAAGCCTAGGTTGGCCTTGGTGTGTCTTACTCAAATGCCACCGGAAGTGACGCCGAAGAGCGTACATGTCCTCCCACCAAGACTCTCTGACTCGACACTGTCATTTGTACATATTGTAAATATACCTTTTCTTTAATACACTTATTATTGCGTTATCTTGTTGTTTGCGTCTTGATTGTATTTCCTTACTAATTATTGCTCAACCTTGCAACCACAACAGTTGGCGACGAGATATGAAGCGTCAAATATAACAGTTTGACGAAGAACTATTTAAAAAAAAAAATTAAAAAGTACAACACAAAGGTTGACCATTTTTTTACGGAATGCAAAGTGTTGACGAGCAAACGGATTTTACGCTAAAGAGAAGTTTCAAGTCAAGTGAAAAAAAAACTCTAACGTGGAAAAAGCGACAATTTACGCCGTTTTCTGGGAATCCGACTTGCAAACGAATGTAAGAAATAATTTTTGTTTGTCGCTACACGACAAATCTTACTAAAGGACCAACTTGCAAACGAAAAGCGAACTTTGTTCTGTCGCAAAAACGAAAGGTCAGACCCGTATTACGAAAAGCAAGGAAGTAACCTACGAAAAAAGTTCACAAGTGGATTCTAATTACTGTTCTCCGTAAACAAAACAACAACTAAAGGACTTTTTAATTAATGTTTTGGTTGACGTCGGTACTAAAAGGAAATACCACAGCTAAAACTAAAATTCAAGGAAAGGATTTTTTTCTTGAAGTTGTCACTGAATAACGGATAATACAGTAAAACGTCACGGAAAAAAGGGAATCTCAATTTAAGAGGTACTTTAATTACTAAAATACTAGAGAAAAAAATCAAAGAAATAAATGTACTGCATACATTTATTCAATTGTGACTCGAAAAAAAAAAACTTTTATTTTGTGGAAAGAGTTACTTATTAGTAAGTGCCTAAAAACGGAAAGTCAATTCCATTTCGTGATTCCAGATATACCTGTTTTATTTATTTTTTTTGCAGCTTGACTCGCAAAAAGAATATATTATTGCAAGCAGCGATATTATTATTGAAAACAGGAGCTTACAGCAATTTGCTTTTTTGTTGTAACCTAAACCGGTGTATATGGTACATGGTACAATATTTTTTTAACTACACACTAAAAAAAACAAAACAAAAAAACATGGAAGACTTATCAAAAATGTTCATGCAATTTTTACAAGCACAGGCTGAGCGGGATGAACGCAGACAAGCTACACAAAACGAGCCTTTGCAAACACAAATACAGTCGCAGGCTGACCGCGAGGAAAAGAGAGAGGACAGATTATTGAAATGGCAGCAGGAACAAGAAGAAAAGCAGAAAATGGCGCAATTAAAGCAGAAAAAACTGCAATTAGAACAGGAAGAAAGGCATAAGAAACTACAATTGGAATATGAAGAAAGACAAGAGGAACGTTTTGCTAAAACACTGGAACTACTAAAGAGTAATCGAGAAAATGTCGATAGTGTTAATTTCTCCCATACAACTATTTTTAATAGCATGGACACATTTCATTATGTGCCTGAGGAAGAGAAGAATTTTGAAGCATACTACACAAGATACGAGGATGTTTTTCAACTGGACTGTAAAAATTGGCCAAATAGTCAGAAAGTGAGCCTCTTACTCAGAAAATTGGGTACATCAGAACACAGAAAATTCGTAGATTACATATTACCTAAAAAAACTGCGGAATTAGAGTTCATGGAAGCTGTAAAATTACTAAAAGAATTATTTAATCAAAATATCTATCTTTTTCATAAAAGATTGCTGTGCATGAATCTAAGAAAGATGGACAACCAAGATTATTTGACATACGCATCAGTTGTCAATAAAAGCTGCGATAATTTTAAGCTTGCAGAACTAACGGTAGAAGATATTAAATGTCTAATCTTCGCTCAAGGATTAGTTTCCACGAAAAATGCAGAAATACGCAGACGAGTGTTGTCTAAGCTGGAATCTGAGCAAGATTTAACCCTCCAGAAACTAGCAGAGGACTGTGAAAGGGCCATTACACTAAAAAAGGATTTTAAAAATATAGAAGAATCCGGAGTGGCATATGTAAGAAAAGTTAGAAAACTATACGCACCAACCAAGAACTTTACAAAGAAAAGCAATGGAACGGGATATTCCAAAGATAATAACCATAAATATAGTACACATTATAACAAGCCTCTTCCTAGATATAACTGTAAGAGATGTGCAGAAAAGCATTGGGAATCAGATTGTCCTTATAAGAAGAAAAATGCTACATTTGTAAGAAGGTGGGACACAAAAGCGATTGCTGCAGATATAAAGATTACACCAGAAAGAGAGTACAGCAAACAAAATCAAATACAAAATTAGACAAAGATCGGCGAACATACGTAAAAGTGGAAATATTTAAAACATCAATAAAGTTACAACTCGACTCCCGCTCCGATGTTTCTATAATAAACCTGAATACGTGGAAAAAGTTGGGAAAACCGGCCATGATGAAAACTAGTAAAGCAGCCCGGACGGTAACTGGTGGTGGTATAACATTTGAAGGAGAAGTTGTCCTCCCGATAAAATTGAAATGGAATTTAAAAGAAATTAAAAATATTCGTACTAAAAAATAGTGAAAATTTGTTTGGAATAGATTTAATTGAGAATTTCGGACTATGGGATAAGCCAATCAATACATTCTGTAAAAAATTAGAATGTTCTTCTCCAACAACAGTAAATATAAAAGACGATTTAAAAGAATTATTTCCTGAGGCATTCACGACTAACTTAGGTCGCTGCAATAATTTCAAGGCCTCGTTTGAACTTAAAGAAAACGCCAGCCCAATTTTTAGAAAAAAGAGAAATGTTCCGTTCGCTGGGTTGGAAAAGATTGATAAAGAATTAAATGGATTGGAACAGACGGGAATTCTATCAAAAATAGAACACAGCGAGTGGGCAGCCCCCACTGTATACGTAAAGAAAAAGAATGACGAAGTAAGAGTGTGTGCAGACTTTTCGACCGGGGTCAACTCCCTATTAAATATCACTATTACCCCCTACCAAGCCCAGAGGAAATATTCACGTAGTTGAATGGGGGTAATATCTTCTCCAAGATAGACTTGAGCGACGCGTATTTGCAAATACCGGTCGAGGAGAATTGCTCAAAAATACTATGCATCAATACGCATAAGGGATTATACAAATACAACCGATTGCCTTTTGGCATCAAAGTAGCGCCCGCCATCTTTCAGCAAGCGATGGACACCATGCTAAGTGGTATTGAGTGCGCATGTGCATACCTGGACGACATTGTTGTCAGGAGCAAATCCCTAGAAGAACATAAGGAACATTTTAAACAAGTATTTACTCGAATACAAGAATTCGGCTTTAAAGTAAAAGAAAGTAAATGTGACTTTTGTATGAGCGAGATTAAGTACCTTGGACACATAATACACAAACATGGACGACGTCCAGACCCAGACAGATCTGCGGCAATAAAAAATATGCCAGCACCCGATAATGTAACAACCTTGCAGAGTTTCTTAGGATTCGCAAATTATTACCAATCTTTTATTGAAGGAATGCATAACTTGCGAGCCCCCTTAAATAATCTGCTTAAAAAGGATACACCGTGGAACTGGACGCAAGAATGTCAAACCGCTTTTGACAAAATAAAGAGCGCACTAACATCCGAATTATTCTTAACGCACTTTGACACAAACTTAAAAATAGTCGTCGCTAGTGACGCTAGCTCCTACGGCTTAGGAGCATGCATTCAACATATTATGCCGGATGGGTCTAGAAAACCAATAGCGCACGCTTCGAGAACGCTGATACCAGCCGAAAAGGCATATTCACAAATCGAAAAAGAAGCGTTGAGCATAATCTTTGCCGTGACTAAATTTCACCGATATTTATACGGTAGACAATTCATACTTGAAACCGACCATAAACCGTTAGTCACGATCTATGGATCAATAAAAGGATTGCCGGTATACACCGCAAATAGATTGCTGCGCTGTGGTACAATACTACTTAATTACGCTTTCCAGCTACAACATCTAGCATAAAAAAAGATTTGCCATGCGGATGGACTGTCAAGACTGATACCACAGAAACACAATCTGGAAGAATCAGTCATTGCAGCAATTCGGACAAATGTTGAAGCAAAAAATATGATAGCAAACATCATTAAGGAACTACCCGTAACTTTGTCGGACATTAAAAGGGAAGCCGAGAAAGACGAATATATAAAGGACACAAAAGAGAAAATTATAACGGACACAAAGGTGCAGGAATTTTTCTCCATATGTGACGATGTGTTACTGTACAGCGAGAGAGTGGTAATACCCAAAACATTGCAGAATAGGATGTTAAGAGATTTCCTAACAGGACATCCGGGAATAAATCGAATGAAGTCGTTAATGAGAAGCTACGTGTACTGGCGTAACATGGACACTGACATAGCGACAACAATTGATAAATGCAAAGGATGCCAGTTAGCGGCAAAATCTCTACCGAGCGTTAAAGAAATCCATTGGAACACCAACAGAAAAAGCTTTGCAACAATTCTTGCAAGTATATAGGATTACACCACATCCTAGTGCAACATCAAACATATCACCAGCTGATCTAATGTTTGCCAGAAAGGTAAAATCAGCGTTTGACAAACTATTGCCAAGGCAGGCAATTATGCGAAACACTACATACACGAGAAGAAAGAAATATAACTCGTGAGATTGAGTATATTTTAAGTGCTACAGAAATAACACATCTTACTGGGAATGTGGAGTAGTGGATAAACGCATTGGTGATTGTACATACATGATTAAAGGTCCACATAATATACATAAAAGGCACCTAAATCAGATAAAAAAACGTCATATCCAAGATGATGATACGACAACAGTCAAAGAGAAGGACACCATAGATATCATATACGAATCTTTTAATTTGGAACCACCTCAAAATGCACCTGAACCCCGAAGATCAGGTAGGAAAAGAAAAGTGAATGAACCATTAATGGTAAACCCAAAAAGAAAAAGATATTGAAATCTGTGTGACTTCAAATCTTGGGAGGGGGGTGTTGTGGTGGCAACCACTTATTTGCATATGCGAATAACATAACACTATAAATGGCAAGCCTAGGTTGGCCTTGGTGTGTCTTACTCAAATGCCACCGGAAGTGACGCCGAATAGCGTACATCTCCTCCCACCAAGACTCTGACTCGACACCTTCATCTGTACATATTGTAAATATACCTTTTCTTTAATACACTTATTATTGCGTTATCTTGTTGTTTGCGTCTTGATTGTATTTCCTTACTAATTATTGCTCAACCTTGCAACCACAACAGTTATCTTACGGAAATCTTTTTGGACTCACTAATCGCCTCACGTATTGCGAATTTTGGGCGTTACTATATATTTACAACTATAAATATTTGGCATGCTAAGTATTCTCTTTTATTCTATCTTTCAACTTATACTTTTTCTCGACTATTTAAAAAATTGAGCTAAGCAGTAAAGCTAGATATTATATACACTTAACTATCGCTAAAAATCTTCCTCTGAGAAGAGCAAACCTTCTTTGATACTCCGTGAAATGAGGAACCTTTCAGTTTTATTTCGTATTTCTTGGTTTTGAATAAAGTATTGCAAATTTTTATTCTACAACATCTTGTCCTTTTCTAATTATATTAAGTTCTCTCACTGATAATAAATCTTTTAAATAAGAATAGGGTTATTTTTCGTTATATATATATATATATATATATATATATATATATATATATATCTGTTTATATTTCTGCACTTTTGAATCCAAAATGTTTTAAGTAGTGTTGTTTTTACACTTTGCCTCCAATTTTTATCCCTAAATATTTATTGTTTCGGGCTTAAAGTGAATTAAAAAGTGTTATCCATGTCCAAGTACCTTACATCTAAAATTGCAAGCGTTTAGACCACAAATTGGCGAAGGAGTTTGGTAGAGTTTTCAAAGGTCATATTGTTCAGCTCTTACTCCTGGGTAGCACAATTTCTGGCCGAAAACGGATCAAAAAGTTATTTTTCCAAAATCTCCATACATCTTATGTCAAATATTTAGTATGTAGACGGAGAATTGACAGAGTTGTTTGGTAGGTAAATGTACACACTTAGATACAGAGACAATTTAACTTGTATAACTTATATATGTACTAGCATTTAAGCCCGGCGTTTCCCGGGTACTTGGGCGTGTGCGTTCAGCAAAAATAAAAATGTGATAGTAGGAAGGCAGGCGCGAACCCGTACCGCGAAAGAGGAAAATGGCAGTAAAAAAAGTGACGTCTTTGCTGTTACGACCACCGCCAAACGTAATGTAAATTTTAATATAGCCTAGCCAATCGAAAAGAGGGGACGACTTTCGAAAATATTGCGAAAATAACGACCCCTCCCTGTGGCAAAGTGCCCAGTTGAGGGTGAACAAATGAATGTTTTTAGACAATTTTCGGTATTTGTCGTCTGAACGGCCTTTACAAAACGATATTGATCTAGAGAAAATACACCGCGTCTGTCGCAAGTTTTAGGCAGACATGAAAGCATACATACATACATTTATATATTGGAAGCTCACATTTCCGACCCAAACCGATTAAAAAGCTTTCCCTATATATGAATACCCTTTATGTAAAATTTCAAATGTTTAGACCAGAAATTGTCTGAGTAATTTTGAAGAGACCGCAGATGTCGATTTTTTTTTTAACATTTACCCCTATTATGACCATTTATCATTTATTGTTTTAGGCTCAAATTTAGTTAGTTAATCAGACCCATGTCCAAGGGACCTATATCTAAAATTTCAAGTGTTTATACCTAAAATTCATGAAGGAGTTTGGTAGGGTTCTAACAGGTCAAATCGGTGAACTTTGACCGCTTATCAGCCATATTTCTCTCCGAAAATGGATTACGTCGATTTTCCCAAATCTCAGAACACTGTATATCAAATTTCGAGTCTGTAGGCAGAAAATTGAAAGTGTTATTGCGTAGTGAAATGTACACAGACATACAGGCACAGCCAGACAGTGATGTTTACTTATATATATATATATATATATATATATATATATATATATATATATATATATATATATGTCTATAGTAGGAGTTCAGCCCAGATTTGCTCGGGCCCTATGTACTGTTCGTAACTTGCCTTACGTGTGAATACACGTTATGTAAGATTTCAAATGTTTAGACCAAACATCGTCTGAGTAATTTCGAAAGCACCGCACAGGGAAATTTTTTATAACTTGAACCCCAATTTTGACCACTAAAGACGCATTTTTGGGCACGAATTTAATTAAAACGTTTGGCCCATGCCCACGTAACCTTCATCTAAAAGTTTAAGTGTTTAGACCAAAACTTGACGGAGGAGTTAGGTAATCTCCAAGGTCAACTCTGTAAACTTTAACCTCTTGCCAGCTAAATTCTCACCCAAAAACTGATCATTATACTTACTGAATTTTTGAATAAGCGTTTTATAAAATTTCAAATATGTCGACCCAAAATTGGTTTAATAGTTTGCTAGAGATTGCAAAGATAAAATTTTCTGAACTTTTACCCCATGGGAGTCAAATTTTCAGCCAAAAAAGAAAATCGATTAAAAAGCTTGCCCTATATCTTAATACACTTCATGTAAAATTTCAAATGTTTAGACAAGAAATTAGATGAGTAAATTGGTAGAAACCACATTTAAAAAAAAAAAACTTTGACCGCAATTATGAACCTTTCACATTAATTGTTTTGGGCTCAAAGCGAATTATAACCTAAGATCTCTTTCTAAGAAACCTGCATCTAAAATGTCCAGTGTTTAGACCAAAAATTGGCGGAGGTGTTTTTTAAACGTAAAGTCCTTGAACTTTGACACTTTAACAGCAAAATTTCTGGCCGAAAACCGATTAAATTTTTTTTTCCAAATCTCAATACCTCTTATGTCAAATCTCGAGTCTCTAGACTGAAAATTGATGGTTTATTTGTAGGGAAAGGTAAACAAACACACACACACAGACATTTTCACTTTTATAGATATATTAGCAGTTCCGCCCGGCTTTGCTCAGACTCTATCTATGTTCATAACTTTATATGCATATGTATATATTAAAAAGTATGGATATGTACGGTAATGCCTTTATATACAGTAGGGCTCATTACCTTCCAATAGAGAAAAGTAAATAGAGACAGCGAACGTAATCTTTTTTTTTTCTAAATTGACCTCCATTTTGACCACTTAACATGTATTGCTTTCGACTCAAATTGAATTAAAATGTTTGACACATTTCCAAGTAACCTAGATATAAAAATTCTCGTGTTTCGATCCAAAATTAATAATAGGATATTAATTAAAGTTAATGTTTAAAAGGATACGCAAATTAGCTAGATCTTTTCGAAATTAAGACAATTACAACAATCTTATATAACAACGTTGTATTTTCTTTTTAAATAAATAGAAAAAGGGTTTTCTATGAATATCAGTGCACAGAAAAACACAGAATATCGCAGTATTGATGATACACACGCATGCCCAAACACACACACACGCATATATATATATATATATATATGTGTGTGTGTGTGTGTCTGTGGGTGTGTGTGTGTCTGTGTATCATCAATAATCCATACATAGTTTGATGTCACAATAGGGGTCCCCGAACTTTGCACAAGTCACGGATCTTGTTGGCGTTTATATACTAAATGAACTATATAAAAACATTTCAGGACTTAAAGGAGGATTATATCGGGATGATGCATTGTTTTACATGAACTCTACTAATAGGTTATTTAAAAAAAAATTAAGCCATTCTTTTTATATGAATAGACCCAAATCATAAATGTGTAAACTTCTTAGATATAACCTTGAATCAAGACAACACTTATGAACCCTCTATTAAACCTAACGCAACCTTATTTTACATAGATAACAAGTTCGACGATCCGAACAGTATGAAAAAAGCAATGATACCTAGCATCTCAAAAAGATTATCTTAAATATAAAAAACGATGAATTATATAATAAAAATAAATAATATAATAAAAAAGGCATTGCTAGATCAGCATATAAAAAACAAATCAAATGTGTTAAGTAGACTCGAAATATTAATACACGTGTAGAAAGAACAACAAACAACGCAAGTGTAAAATCTTACAACATGTCTATGAAGAAATATAAAAAAGAAAAAGGAGAAAAAAGGAACGGAAAATAAAACATAAAATAAACACTAAAAAAGAAATACTAGACCATAATAAAAACGACGCAAAAAAGAAAAATATAAGGAAGAGTCAAACGTGGTATAATCCACCGTTCAGCCACGACATTAAAAATAACATCCCGAGGGAATTTTCCCGAATTATAGACAAAGATTTCCCGCAACGTAGTAAACTAAGTAAGATAATCAATACAACACTGTTAAGCTATCCTTCTCAAAATCTGCTTACTTAAAAATACCATAATTGGCTCCAACAACAAAAAAGTAAACATATTTTTGAAAAATAGAGATAAGACCGAAAATGAACCTAAGAACGAAAAAGAATGTAACTGCCGGAACATTACTAAATGTCTATTGGGAGGAAGTCTTTAACCTCAAACGTAGTATACAAATGTGAAGTTTTAATAACTAATGAAACTAAATATTTGAAAAAGTACGAACACTGGAAATTACTTTAACGACAGATATCCTAATTACAAAACATCGTTGAAACAAGACACCGAGAAGGACAATAACACTACAAATAACGATCACAACAACAACGCTAATAAAAACGAAAACAACAGAAGAAATGATAAAAACAATAGAGACAATCACAATAATGAAGATTGCAATAAAACTAATAGTAATAACGAAAATAACAAGAAAAAACTAAGGAAACTCAACCACATTAGCAGTATGAGTTAAGGAATTAAAGAAAAAATAACATTGAATATAAAATAAGATCGCCCATAGTAGATAGAACGAAAAATAGAAACCAAGCAAATCAAAAAGATCCAGCCTTTGTATACTAGAAGCATACCATATACAAATATCAGAAGAAAAATATTAAACAGACGACAAGTCGTAATTCCCGGATTTTTGCACATATATCGATACTTAA
This sequence comes from Euprymna scolopes, assembly GCF_053919585.1. Taxonomy (NCBI): domain Eukaryota; kingdom Metazoa; phylum Mollusca; class Cephalopoda; order Sepiida; family Sepiolidae; genus Euprymna; species Euprymna scolopes. The sequence goes on from NC_136491.1 coordinate 129,415,229, forward strand.
TTTCACGCAGGAGACCAGATAAAAACAAAAACAGAAACAGAAATATTGAGCGAGTAAAATAAAATAAATAGATGAATCGACCCTGTAAGAATAGGGTTAACACAAATAAAAGAACAAAATTGAACGTAATAATGTAATTAAAAAAACTGGATAAATATAATTAAAAATAAATAAAATGAAAAAGAAAGAAACAATGAAATAAAGAAAGGAAAAAACAAAACGTATTATATAGGTAAAGAAAAAGATGTAAAGAAAAGTAGCTCTAGTAATAAAAATATATTCCATGATAGTGACCTCCCTTTGAAACAAAGATATTAACTAATAAATAAGAATTCGAAACCAAACAAAATGAATATTAGAATAAACAAGCATAAATATAGAAATAAAAGTGTCAAAATAGGAAAGAATAAAAAATAGGAACAAAAAGTAAATTAAGGTTTGAAACAGAAATTTTGGTTATCATGACTCCCAAAATGTCCGAGGTGTTACAATTTCTTTTCCCCAAACACCAGGTTTTTCATGTACAAAATCAACTTGTTGTGGGTAACATCTGATAAGTTGGTGAGAGCAGAACATTTTAATGAACACATCAAATAATAAAATTGGCATCCCATTAACGAAACAGCTGAATGTAGAAATCTAAGATTAAATAAACACAAGTTACAAAAAAGAAAAAATGTAAGTTTTCGAATTTAAACAAAGTTCTGTACTATATATGTTGTGCATCTCTAAAATAGATACATTGAACTTCACTCGCAATTAACTGTGATTCAGTTTTTATGATAACAATCTCAACCTGTTAAACGAAAACGGTATACATTGAAATTAAGTTTCGTGGTTAAATTTTAAATTCTGAAAAAAGCGACATATAGAGACATATATTCGATTTAAGAATTTATTGTTTGACAACAAAATGTATGGAAGGGTTTATTTTCATTTCCTTAATCCATGGATTTAAACAATGGATCATATCATCAGAGGAAATGAAATGCGGTTAGCAAAATGTTCAGCAGCGAATGGGCGCTAACTTTGCTTTTCCGCACAATTATTGAAAATAGTTTTGTGAGTGATTGTGGATAATTATATGGAAAAAATATACGAAAAGAGAAGTTGATACAATCTGGACAATTCCTTATCGGAAGGGTTCCAATGTCGTTCGGGGTTATAAATCCAGGTGGGCAGAAAATAAGCCATGGGTAGAAAAAAGAAGTTAAAATTTAGAATTTAAAATGTAACCACAAAACTTATATATTGTTCTATTCTTAAATATTGAGTTTTTCCTTTTTGGCTAGGATCACCTTGAAAGTATTATTCAAATAATATCTATCAGGATTTTTCATCTGAATTCTATCAGTGTCTTATCTCGCTTATATATATATATATATATATATATATATATATATATATATATATATATATATATATATATATATATATATATAGCATGGTTGCTCGGCGTTGCCCGGATGTTTGGAGGCATATGATGAGCAAAAAAAAGGTCATTTTTTAACTTTGACCCCTATTATGACCTTTTAACATTTATTGTTTTGGGCTTAAATCAAGTTATTAAGTTAGATCCATGTCCAAGGAATCTTTATCTAAAATTTTAAGTGTTTAGACCCAAAATTGTCGGAGAAGTTTGGTAGCGTTCTCAAAGGTAAAATCGTTAAACTCTGACCCTTAACAACCAAATTTCTGGCTGAAAACCGATCACATAGATGTTCCCAAATCTCAGTACCCTATATATTAAATTTCGAGTCTGTAGACCGAAAATGACAGAGTTATTGCGTAGAGAAATATAAACAGACACACACACAAACTGACACGTTCATTTATATATATATATATATAGAGAGAGAGAGAGAGAGAGAGATAGGGAGAGAGATGGAAGTGTGTGCCTGTGTCGTTTTATCTATAGCGTAGAAATGAAGAAAAATACGCTAATTTTTCAAAATGTCGTATACAGGTGTTATAAGCGGAGATAAACACGAACTGTTTTTAAATTATGCGTTTTTCCCCGTTTTTGCGCTAAATGGAAGACATACTATTTGAAACTTAAACCTTATAGGATTAAGAATGTTCTCATAAATGTTGCTTGACAGACCGTAAATCAAGAGGTCTCATCACATTCTTACGGATGTTTTTATGTGTTTTTTTACTGTTTTTGTGAGAACCATATGCTAAACATATTATATTAAAAACCGTATTTAATTTCCATGGACGATTATCGTGTAAAGCCTTAAAATCTTTAGAGATTTTAACAGGAGACAGATTGAAAATATTTAAACAAGACATTCAGGAAGAGATATTGTTGAGTTATACGTTATTTTAGGAACTTTTATAAAAGCAGTGCAAAACATAATGTATTTAAAAGAACGGCTGAAAACAAACTTGAATTATTAAATAATTTTGAAGCAGATTTTACAATCGGACATGTATTAATCTGATAAGTAAAATAAATAGAATTATATTCATGTCATTCTGTGTTAGTGGTTATTCAAGTTCAATCTAGACATTGCCTAAGAATCATATATATGAGGTTCGTTTCAAAAGTAAAATCTTCATTTATTAACTCTAAATGCGATCTTGCAATATCAAGATTTATTTTTCTACATATTAAACACGATGCTTAATGCACTGTTGGCAGCAATGAACGATAGTTGTATATGGGTTTCTGGAGCACATATTCTCAAAAAGAGTCGTTTCAAAATTAAAATATTCTATCTTTTTTAACTTTTAATAGTAAAGAACTACGAAAATCTGGGTAGTACTATTACAGCGAGCGACATTTTGTGTTCCACAAATTGTTTTTTTTTTAATATTATAACCACCCTTCTCATAGCCGTATTTCTCATATTCGTCTCTGCTTCTGACAAACGGTCATGACAATACTTTCTTTCTTAGAGCCTCACACTGTCAATATCTGTAACAGTATGACGAATATTTCAGTTCATATGCGTATATAACAGTGCAATTTGAAATCCACTCTGATCTTTTCGTTCGAATTAAATCATAGGATGCATTCTTTTCGTTCGTCCATCATATATTAAAGAAAAAGAATTTCCGTTCTGTAAAAACAGAGAATTTCCAGAGTTTTCTGAAATTTACGTTCACTTTTTTGCTTGCGGGTGTCTTTCTTTCATCCTTTCCAAGGGCCAGGTTGTTATTAGTTAGAAAAAAAGCTTTGCGGTATTGTAATACACAGAATTGAAGTTATGGAAAATATAGCTTGTTCATGTAAGTTTTAGTGTCTTATAGTTGCACAGAGGACAAAAAAATGTGGTTGCCAGATGAGGGTTTTGAATAAGAATTGAACTGCGGATTGTAAAGAAAGATAAGCATTTTATCAGAACATATTTTATCAATAATTGTGGACAATGTCAGCTGGACCTGCTAATAAAGCATATTCATACATTTTATGGAACTTATTCGAAAACCAGTAGTAACCTTATCAATGTACTAATAATGGAAATACCATACTACAAGGATGGAAATAAATACGTTACTCCCGTAAAGTAGTGTTATGATACCGATGAACGGTAGTATCGCAAGGAAATAACTTCACTCGCACATACAGACATCGACTCAAATACATATATATTGTTAAAAAAATGTACACACCTATATATATATATATATATATATATATATATATATATATATATATATATATATATATATAAACTCTAAAATGCAGATATAGCAACTGCCACATCAACGGGTTGAACGTTTAGACACCTAATTAATGGAGATCTTGCCATCAGGTAACATATTGCCGACGTTAGACATTGATAATAATTTGGTAATACACTACATGAAAGTTTCGACTGCACAATATTATATATTAAATATATATTATTATTATAATTATTATTATCATTATTATTATTATTATTAGTAGTAGTAGTAGCAGTATTATTATTATTAGTAGTAGTAGTAGTAGTAAAAGCATATTTACATAGTCGCGACACTTATTTCGACAAATAGATGGTTAAAACTAAAAATCCATGCGAAACATTCAATGGTTGCACTACTAAAGAAACCAATTCTGGTTTTAACTGACAATTTTGTTTATCTTTTTTATTATTATTATTATTAGTAGTAGTAGTAGTAGTAGTAGTAGTAGTAGTATTAGTATTAGTATTAGTATTAGTATTATTATTATTATTAGTAGTAGTAGTATTATTAGTATTAGTATTAGTATTATTATTATTATAATAATAATAATAATAATAATAATAATAATAATAATAATAATAATTATATATATATATACACTATTATTGTTTTACTATAATAGTTAAATAACTACAGCCGTTAGTGTTTCATCCCTCCAGAAATCTTCAGTGCAGGGTGTCACGATTAACACCAGTCGACAGATTCGAAGCCGGAACCACGAGCTATCTAGCTCGATTAGCAAAGAACGTGTCCAATCGGCAACCATTAATCGCGAGAAATAACGTTGGATTTAAACATTGTATTTTTAAATGTTCTTTACGTCAGTCACAGTGATCTAATCGTTATGCAGTAATCTATGCATCAGAGCTAAATTGACCGACTTAATTCAACTGAAAGTGCTCAACCATAAGGTATATATACATATGCATATATATATATATATATCTATGTATGTAAATGTGTGTGTTTGTGATATATATATATATATATATATATATATATATATATATATATATATATATATATATTGTCTACAGATATGTATACATGTTTCAGTGCAATCTTAATTCAAGGAGACAATATCATCAAATCCAAAAAGGATCGATATTGACAAGAGAGTCCAGATTACATTCCGTTTTCTTTAAATAAATTATTCGGGTGTGGTTTCCGCTTCCGACTAAAGTATATTATGCATTGTGAATGTGAGCAGTAGGGGGTTTTGGAGGAAGGTGTGATGAAGGAAGGGATTGTCGCTGAGGGGATTGGGGGAAAGGGTGAAGTACGATTTCATGTTGGTCAGCAATAGTCACGGAGGGTTATTGGTGTATATTAACTTGGCGGTTGTTTTTAGGCCTAAGTTTTCGCTTTGATCAGAAGTAATATTATGCCCTCCCTGCTGTTATCTATCTCTATCTTTGATTTTTATGCTTGTTTTTTTTCCTTTCCCGACGTTGACTTTACTTTTATTGTTTTATTTCTTTATTTCAATTTTTATTTCATACCCCGCTTTTTTATCCGTTCACGTAATTCTCGTTTTCAATTCATTTATTTATTGTGTATTTATAAAATGTATGCACATATGGTTAAATAAACCGCCAGTACATAGATATAAAAGCATATTTATATGATTTTAATACAGGTGACATACTGGAAGATATTTTCAACTCAATCACGGTGTCTGAATTAATTACAACGGCAAAGGTTTTTAATCTATATATAAACATAATTTTAATGGTTGCCGTTCTTAATTTAGGTTGGTTATCTGTTATTTTATACAAGATTATACATATATTTTATAGGTTTTCATGCTTCATTATAGAGATAGATTTTCCATGTTTGTACACGTTCTATCCCCGAATGTACATTCTGTCAGACGGATTTCATTGGATTTTCCTCTAGGAAACCAATCAGGAAATCTAGTACACACACACAACTAAAAACACACACACATACAAACACACACACACACACACATATATATGTATATATTTATATATGTTTTTTTACACGGTGGTCACCACTTATCAAGGCCCGGAAGCCACTTAGGGATAAGGGTTACTGCAAGTACAGTACGTTAGTGTGGAGATTTGATGAAGTGTTTACTTAAGGGGGCGGTTTATTAGGAATTTGTTAACGTTGAACTTGAAGACATCCATAATATTCATATTTATTGAAGTGTTCAAATGATTGAAAGAAACATTTAAACATTTTCCTTTTGTAATAAATTTTTCAAATATTTTTTTGCTTTTGTTGTGCAAAGAATTCCAAAAGAAATATTTGATTGCCTCATTCGCAGAATATTTTAATGAAATGTACATTTCTAAAAGAAGAAATTCAATCCACTTACCGCATTTATTTAACAGATGGCAAAATTATTGTTTTCTTTTGTAGTTTTTGAAATACCTTAAGCGGGACCGTAAGTCAGCCTAATATGTAGTTCTAACGTTTTTGTTTTATGATACTTCAAAAAAGCCGACCGATACAACCTGGTCAATTTCACTTTAGTTTTATATATATTTCCTGTTGACTGTGCTTGTTTTATTTTTTTTAAATTTAAAGGTTGACAAGATATTTTTCATTCATTTACCAATTGAATAGTGTCGGTAAAAAAAACTTTTAAAATTTGCCAACAGATAAGCGCCACCTCTTTTTAAGTCACCAGTTTGAAAAACCACTGATTTTTAATATGATTTACTAGCAAAAAGAGCACTATTAAATATTTTTCTCTAAGGGTTAATTATTCAGCAACTTTTTCATGGATTGAGGTTGTTAGGCTGTTTTATACATTAATAAACTTCCCTCACAAATGAAAACAATGTAACCTCATAGCCTCTAAAATTTCGCAACAGTGCAAACAGGTAACTAATCATGGGCCTCGAAATTGAGAAACAGACACATAGCGCTTATGTATGTGAGGGAATAAGAGAACCCATTAGGATAAATAATAATTATCTTTAAAGTAGTTAATAACATTCTTTTATATCATATTAAATATGTTATGAATACTTCTATGAGGTTTTTATCATAAATTTGTAACAGCATTAATCTCATTTAAAACAAACAGTTCAAACATAATATATTATGAAAACGTCTATGACGTTTTTAGCATAAATTTTTGACAGCATTAATCTCATTTAAAACAAACTGTTCAACTTCAATATATATATATATATATATATATATATATGTGCATAAAAATAATAACTGAACTTTCAATATCTATTTTCTTAAATTAATTAATTGACTTAAGAAGACCAAAGGAGCGTACATTGATCTTGGGTTAAATCTTAACAGAGGCACCTATTTAATACATGATACGTGAGCGTTTTTTGCTCACAAATGTGTTAAGTATTACTGCTTCCTAGGTCGGAATACATACATGTGCCACGTCTTGTTGGCTATTTTGGGCCTTAAACTAGTTTTTACAGCTCCTCGCATAGGCCGGTGTCATATTTTGTCGTAAATAATTCCTATAATTTAAGCAACTTTTTTTTACTACCAATATATACTGTACTGTAGTGTACTAAGGCTGCATTCGCCCTAGGCAGAGTTAACGGGCTTTCTCAGAAATAGGAAATAGCATGTGAGTAGGACATTTACAAGCACTCACCAGTCAAATGTATATCATTGTTAGGGCAGATGAAAACAGAATCACGTTGACACTATTGTTTTCTTTGGATTCCAAAGTTAAACAACAGTGAGCCTGATGAGTACTATTTAGGATAGCAGACGCTATATGTAAACAGATGTTTACTATAACGATAGCATATATGACTTAAATTGTAAGATATATGTATGTTTCCAATCTTTCACGTATTTCTTAGCAGGCACTATTTTACCTCAAACTTACGAGCAACCGTTAACTTACAATTGGTTATTCGGTTAATCGTTTATAATATAAATACATTAATTTAGTAGATTTTAGAGTTAAAAAAAATAATAGGTCTGCTCTTGTCAGGCCTGCCTTGTTTGAAATAGATTAAGAAAATAATAATGTTACTCTGTAAAAAGAGTTTTATAAAACTTAAATAACGTTCAGAATAGATTACCTTTAACGTACATGGTGCTCAACACTAGATAGTTGAGTGATTTTGACAAGAGGACTATTTACTGTAGCGTATTATTTGAATGTCGCATGTGTAATATCTCGTGGCTGAATCGGTTAAAGCGTGCAGTACTTAATGATACATTCTTCCTGAACGTAGGTTTACATTTCGACGATAGGGTTACATTTTCTTTGGTGAAGTCTCAAAGATCTGAGCGGTTTGCCGCACTGGAACGTTTATGTAAATGCTGTAAATAATACCATGACAGTTATTTATATTAAATTGGTCAGTACAAATTGTCAGTTTTATTTCTTAATCCAGATATATACTAAGGTATATAATGGGTATGTATTTCAGTCACATAAATCCCTGATGTGCAATTTGTATTTTTTGTGGTTATTAAACAACGTTTTACTGATTTATTTATTATTTGCACATTTGATATTTTATTTCATTTAACTTCGCACTTACGGTATCACTGGTAGAATACTTAACATAATTAAATCCTTCTTAGATAAGAGAAAAATCCACGTTGTCCTCGACGGTCGTTCATCAAAACAGTTGGATATAAATGCGGGAGTGACTCAATGGTCTATCCTTGGACCTCTATTGTTCCTAATATGTATTAATGACCTCTAACTAAACATAATGCCAATGAATGACGTTTGGAATTAAGATTTTGAGGGCTGAATTTGAGTTTACAACACTCTAGATATTTTTTAGAGTAAAATATCTAATTGACTTACATTGCTTCGGTCCTCTAATTAATATGTTAAAATGTAAGATGTGATAGTTAGCGATTGGTGAATCAGGATAACACACAGTTTAGAATACTGAAATGGACCGATTTTTTAAAAGTTTTTACAATTTGTTCATGTGATGGTTATATCAATACAAGAGAGAAATGTTACCAATTTTTCGACGATCAACGCTGACTGGGTTTTTTTTTTGGTTACTTCCATTTTATGAGTAAAAGAATATAAAGTATTTTGCCTCCGTAAACAAAAAATATCGGTAACAAAAACGACAACGGTGGAGTAAACGGCATTTCGTCGCTCATGAAAACAGATTTCCAGAAATTTTATTCCCGACATACAAACACACAGCCGCACACACACACACACACACTTACGCGCATCCACCGACAAAAGAAAAAAAAAACACGCATATACTGACACACGAACATACACACACATAAACACACATATACTGACACACGCACTTACACCACAAACACACGCACACATGTTTACATTGGAAAATCAGTTCATTCATGGTGTTTCTTAGATTTTTACCTGTGGAGGCAGTGATTGTAGAGACTACTTCTCGTTAGTATAGTTGGCAAGATTAGTAGCTTGGGGTTTAGGATTTAGGCTTTTTAATGATATCTCTTTTTATGGAGCAATTCTTGTTTTCCGATCTAGGTTTGCTGATTACAGTCTTTAAAGAGGTACCTTGGTTGATATCTGCATTGTTTTTTTGTTTTTTTAATGACGAAATGTGGTTGGATATTCTCAATTTTACTAAGGAGAAAGTAGAACCGATGGAAGGTTAAATTTTGGGATTGAGCCATGTTGTTGTCGGCATTGTTGATGGGGGCTAGTGTTGCTACGGGAAGAGCTAGAAATAAGGGGGGTAATTAGTTTATCTGGAAGAGGGTTGTTAATATTTTTTTCTTGCTGGTCTTCCTGTGATTTGCGTTATTATTCAGATTAAAGGTTGTATTGTTGAGTAGGTCGGGTCGTGGGGGTTCATTGCGTAATGATTGGTATGGAACAGGTTTTGGATATGAGGGGGATCGTATTGGTATTGAGGGTAAGGTGGGGTGAGGGTTTAAGTTTGCAAAGGATTCAAGGTGCTTATTGAAGATAGTGTGCGTGTTACAAAGTTTGTCGCAGGAGGCTGGCTAGGAAGTGTCTCCGTTACCGTACAAGAGTAAATAACATCTTTATGTACATAGTGGTTGTTAAGTGGACATGCTCGTTTCCTTTGGTAATAACATTTTGTTTTATGGCGTAGGGGAAAAGGATCACCTGGGCATTTTGCATTGTGGGGGGGATTATTGTTTGTGCTAAATAAGGCATGGTGGATTATGATATCTTGACGGAATTTTGTGTTTAGCAAAGTAGCGTATTTATGGGGTTATTTAAAAGATTTTTCCAAGATTTCGTACACTCATGGGAAATATTTGTTTTAACGTTTGAGCTAAAAGAGGGGTTCAACTATATGTTATTTTCTTTCTTGGTCTTTTCCTCAGGCAATATTTATTGTGGTTAGTAGGCAGATTTGTGGTGTTGTTGGTTGGGAGGTTGTGAAAGTTGTTGTTTACGTCGTTATTCCTATTTTGATATTTCCTTTTAATGCGGGACATTTTGTGGGTCATTAGCTGGCGGTATAAAGGTTGTTATTGATATAATTTATCTTTTCAGTGTATCATAAGTTTCTTATGGCATTATAATAGAATATATAATTTTGTTCAAAAGTTTCTCCGTTACTGGATAATTTAGATATTCTTGAGGAGATGGAGGAGATGATTGCTTATTTAAAGTTTAAGTTAAAAAAAATGGAAAAACCTAAGGTAAAAGTCTCAATCCGCACTAACGCTTTTCTAACAAGCCTTCCCACAAAACTGCTTCCATGGCATGTCCCTAAATCACTTTGAGGAGGGTAACTATTCATTAGATTTATAACCCCTACAAACTAACCCTGTAACATTTACTAATCAGGCGGGGTCGAAGAAATAACTGCATTAGGACCCAGGCGCGGAGTAAACCCTCTCAGGGCTGATGGACCCAGTAGATCCTACCAGATCACCAAAGGAAAACGCTGAAACTAAACCAAAGTCCAGGGAGGCCTCTCCAGTCTTGGATGACAACCTTCGTAGAGCTGGTGACTAAAACAAATTACCGGTCTGCAAACCCAAATTGCTTAAGAAGTAGATAGGACCTGTTTATCGCCGGCTTCCATAGTCCTTCTTTGCCTATTAGTAAGGTGCAGAGACACTATCAAAGTAGTGTGGTAGATCTTTTTTCTTGTATAGAGCATTGAATGCCGTTACCCCACGCCCGACACATCCGACCCCTTAAAACTGGGAACTTGGGAGTGATGTAGTACAACACGTGCCTGTGCAATTAGATTAGGGTGATCTTCTTCTGATGGGCTTAGGGTACCGGATTGACAGTTCGTGGTTGCTGTTTCCGACTGGTAGTACATGAGCAATAACTCTTCGGTAGCGCTTAGAGCGGCTGCTCCATCAACAGTTGTATAATATCGAGATGTTTGTACTGCCATGTCGCGCATGGAAAGGGACCCCGCACTCATCCCCGATGGGCTTTCCTGAGGTCACAGTCATAGTTGAATAAAGGTCAGCTAATGGTCTACTTGTGTTGCATAATCTCTTGTTCAGCTTCCCCTTACCTAACTGAAAATATTTAAGAACATGATGATAGTAGAATAAAAAAAAAGCTTAAACCAGACGTAGAAACAAACAAATCCAACTTGCCTTCTCCCTTGAGTCTTGCATTCACGAACATCCGTGGGCTTAGAACTAATTTAGCTGATGCTGGAGCATTTCTCCTAACAAATACCCCGGATATCTTAGCACTAATTGAGACTAACCTACACTCCTCCGTCCCCTCTAACTATTTAACATGCCTGGCTATCTCAGACTATGCTGTAAGGACTCTGACAGACATATGCACGGACTTGGAGTCTACATTCGTAACACCCTCCCCTTGACCAGAGAAACAAACCTAGAAACGGACGATCAAACCTTTATGTGCTTTAGACTAAACATACAAAACAACATTAGCTAATTTATTTTCTCTACCGCTCTCCCTCGACCCAGGACTGCACCATAATAAACAAACTCTCGGACATAATAGACACAGCACTCTCCCTCGACACTAGCACACACGTATATGTATTTGGTGACTTTAATGTTCACCGCAAAATCTGGCGTGTATTCTCTACTCACACAGATGCATCGGGCAGCACAACACATAGTTTTGCTATATTTCACTCTCTATCACCAAGGGTTACGTTTCAAACTCGTTTCCCTGACCAGCAATAACAACACGCATCACTTCTAGATCTGTTTCTGACAACAGTTCAAATGCTACCAGCCCACTCGGGAACCCTGATCATGCAGTGATAATGGCAGAAATCGCCTTAAATTCTAGACACAAAACTGAAGAGCCAGTGCTCAAACAACGAGATATTATGAAAAGACTGACTTGGAAGCAATCAGAGATCTTATCAGAGATGCCCCATGGGGAAATATTTGTTTCTCTTCCTGCTGAACAGTGCGCAAATGAGACCACTGAATGGTTCAAAACAGCAATGGAAGTACATTTTCCCATGCGGAAATTTTATAGCAAGCCCCATTCTGCCCAATGGTTTACTTCGACTTACGCAACTGCCATTGGTCAAAGGCAGCCTGCATACCGCAGATTTAACCGACATATGTCCAGTTCAAACAGGCAGAAGTATATAGAAGCTAGAAGTAACGTTAAGAAAGAAATAGCGACAGCTAAGAGATTATTTACTGAAACCACTAAAACATGCGTCGAAGCACAAAAATAAGGAAATCGTGACTTCTGGAAAATCTACAACAGTGTAGTAAATAATGAGCAATAAACAATTCCCCCACTAAACAACAATCACGAGGTTGTTTGCTCAGCAATTGACAAGGCTAATATACTTGCCAGCCGGTTTGCCTCGATCTTCCAACCTTGACCCTTCCAACCCTCCCCTGCCTGACTTTCTTTTGCGGACAGACGCCACGCTAGACTATCTGAAAATCACCCTTGCTCAGGTAAACGCTATCATAAAACACCTTGACTCTTCAAAAGCATGTGGACCTGATCTCATCCCAGCTGTGCTATTAAAAAGGGGCTCAGCCAAAGTAGCTCCAGTTCTCCCCAAACTCTACAACAAATGCCTTAATGAATCATGCTTTCCGAGCTGTTGGAAAACTGCTTCTGTGGCACCAGTATTCAAGAATTTTGGCGAAAGAAATGACCCATCAAATTATCGCCCCATTAGCCTCCTCCCACATTTCGCCAAAATATTTTATACCATAATAAACCATGCTCTAGCCCGGCACGTTATAGATGCTAAACTTTTTACGTTACGTCTACATTAGAATCAACTTCTTGAACAGTTGCTCGTGAATTGACTTCAACTGCAGCTCTTGAGTGTCGTCAACATCCTATCGACAACCACTACGCTCATCGTCTTCAAAACCCATTACCGACACGAAATTTCTTAAACCACCATTCCGCATTGCGCTTAGTAGATATTCCTGAGCCAAACGCTTCCTTGATATCGCGAGCTATTTCGGCAGCCTTTCGGCTTAACTTGAATTGAAATAAGGACATTTTGTGAATTTACTTTATTTTTCATGTTGTATGCAATGTTCTGAAAGGAATACATATTTTTTATAACGATTGTAATTTATGAAATTAGATAAAGCGAAAACCTTCTTTTAAATGATATATAACGCAAAGGTATTATACCAACAACTTATTTTAAAATACTTCATTTAAAACAAAAATTAACAATTTTGCATGGACTTTCTTCTCAACTGAATATTATATAATATACTACATTACCGCTACGTTAACTCTATGTATTCATGCCTGTAAAGTTGTTTCCTATGTACACGTAAACAGCTGAGTCGTTTTTATGAAATTTCACACAAATGTACCTTATGTATTTAAACTTCAATCCGAGTCATCTATAATATAAATTTCACCTGTCTGTTTAAATGTATGTATGTATGTATGTATGTATGTATGCCTTAAACTTTCGAAAGATTGAAAAGTTTTTTAAGCTTGGTCATGCGGACGACAAATATTGAAAGATGGCTAAAACATTAATTCCTTCACCCTTAACCGGGAACTTTTCTACTGGGAGGGGTCGCTTTTTTCGCCGATATTTTTAAAGTCATGCCATCTTTTAGATTGACTAGCCTCAATTTAAACATTCGTGCTATTCTGTTCGGCGATGAGTACAACAGCAAAGATGTCACGTTATATTTTATGACATTCTTTTCGTCCTTTGAGGTACGAGTTCAAGCCTGCCTGCCTACTACCACTTTTTTCTTTCTTTCTTCCTTTTTATTTTTTTTTTGCTTGACACACGCCTCCAAACGCCCGGGCAACACCGGACACCCAGACTACTTATATATAAAAATAGGTTAATAAAATGAAGAGCATGCTCTCTACAGTGGAATGTAGAATATAATGTATTGTGCAATACGTCATACGTAGAGGCACGTAAAGCTTATTCTCCGATGCAACGCGATGGTTTTCCTACTAGACAAGACAATCGATCAATTTGATTGTAAAAAGTTACAATTTTACTGATTTCGATGACAATAAAAATATGGGATAGTGAAAAATTCATTGATAATAATTCAATCTCGGGCAAATTCAAGTCTCCCTGCTAATTCATTATATAAAACCGCATTGATAATAAGAAGTAAAATCAGAAAAAATCTAAGCGAAACTGCTATTGAATTTATATTATCCTCGTCCAAACATACAAGAGAGACGCCATGTACTCGAAAAATACAAACAATCACAAAACTTAGAACTACTTTTCGATTAACGTTTATTTGTCATACATTTCTGTTGCAGAAACCTTTTTTACACAAGAATCACCACTTATAAAGGCCCCGTATAGTCATGTTGCACCGTGCCTTGTTTGGAGAGAAAAAACGATAAAGCTCGAGATGACCGTGGCTTAGTCGTAAATTATTCAGCTTACAGATTCAGTGTGTAAAGTTCGACTCCAGTTCGTTCCGCAGAAACACTTTGTATTAGGATGTTGACAACCTTCACGTGATCCCTTTTCGTAAATAATCGATAATTTTCTAGATTCTGACTAGAAAAATATAAAAGAAACTAATTCCAACAATAGACCCATCTGATTCATACGAAATGAAGTAATGGGAAAGAAAAAGTAAAAGATTCAAAAATAGATTTTAAAATACCACGAAAAAATAAAACATAAATCAAATAAAAATGGAAAAGTTACAAAAAAAAGAAAAAAAAAAGAAAAAAGAAAAGAAAAAAGAAATCTGACAGAAGAAGATAATCAAACATTTGTTTAATCCAAAAAAAAAAGTTTTTTTATGTGGATTTAGACAAGCCCGTTCCACAGCTGACATCCTCACTGTAATCTCTGAACGTATATATCAGTCACTGGACAAAGCGGGGGGAGGGCAGAGCGGTAGCTCTATATATATCTAAGACTTCTGACAGGGGTCTCCCCAGGAAAATTAAATACTACGGTATCACTGGTAGAATACTTAACATAATTAACTCCTTCTTAGATAAGAGAAAAATCCACGTTGTCCTCGACGGTCGTTCATCAAAACAGTTGGATATAAATGCGGGAGTGACTCAAGGGTATATCATTGGACCTCTATCGTTCCTAATATGTATTAATGACCTCCCCGACAACATTGCCTCAGAGATGGTTATATCTGCTGATGACATCACACTCTATAATAGGCATGACAGGAAAACAAATGAACACATATCTAAAGAAATGGCAGACACACTCGAAGATGACCTCTAATCTGTAGTGGGATGGGGATATAAATGGATGGTCACATTCAATGCTACTAAGACTAAACTGGTTTCCTTCAATAATTACAAGAAACCTTCTCTGCCACCAATAGCAATGGCCAGTGACTCCCTGTCTGAGAGTACATCTTTCAAACTGCTTGGCCTAACGTTCACAGGAAACATGAGTTGGAACAATTATATTGAAAACATTGCCAGAACCGCTGCGGAAAAGGTAGGCTCTCTCTACCGAGCTAGAAAACTACTGACATCTGAAAGTATCCTGCACCTCTATAAGGCTACCATTCGCCTATGTATGGAGTGTTTTTGTCACATTTTGGTTGGTGCATCTTCTGCTAGTCTCTCGCTCCTAGACAAGGTTCAAAAGAGAGTCGCCAATCTGATGGGTCCTGAGCTGGCATTTAAGCTTCAGCCTCTGCCTCATCGACGAAATGTTGCATCCCTCTGCCTGTTCTACAAGAATTTTAATGGAGAATGCTCTGACGAACTGTAAGCACTTGTGCCCCACGACATAAACACCCTCGACAAACCCGACAGGCAGATAAATCCTACCCCTACGCAGTAGAGATCCCTAGATGTAAAAGATCTTTCTATCCCGGTAGTTTCTTCCCAGAACCGGTAGACTTTGGAATTCGATTCCAGGTTCCTGCTTCCCCAACTGTACTGACGTGCAGAAGTTCAAGTGTAACGTGAACAGGCTTCTTGCTGCCTAGCTCCCCACATAGTACCCCAGTAGATGTTACCCCTGATAGTAGCTCCCTACACCAAAGTGGCAATGTGCTTTGTTTGGGGTGAAAATATAATTTAAAAAAATATTGACTGGGGATGGTTAGAGTGTTCATGTCATAAAGGATAGAGAGGTTAGGTCTGCGATAAAGGATGTATGATTCCGAATAAAGGTTGAGAGAAATATCTAATAAATTAGAGGCCTTCTTATTTGATTCAATGTTTATAGAGAGACCGAAATTGTTAAAGAAATCCTGTAATTTTTTAAAGGCTTTATTGTATTCTCTAGGCCTTGCTCGTGTAACTAGAAGGGCGGCATCTCTATAAAGCCCCCAAGAATTTGAGTGAACTGCGTTTCTAGCTCTTTCAAAAGGAAAATCCTCACTAGATCAGTTACTTGTGCTGGGTCGGAATGGCTTATGAGGCAATCAAAGTTATTGCGAGTATCATTTCTGGTCCAGTATATATTATGGAACTGAATAAGGGAGCGTCTGCCAAAAAAGATGAGTCCTTTGAAAGGTAGTTAAATCTTAGTTATTTTTCGCAAAAATTAGAGTTTTATTTAAAAGAAATGGGGGAATGGATTGGTTATAGTTATTAATATCGGAGGTGATAAAGATAAGAGTATGTTTATCTTTAAGTTTAGTAAACCAATTTATTACATAATCGGAATTTTGTCAAAGCGGTCGATTCAGCTACGGCGGGAAAAATTCAATCTATGATTCTTTTACTTACTGCTCGGATATCCGAACCAAAGGGGCAAATTAGCCTAATAGCTGGCTTGTCCTGAGAGTTGGGCCTATGATACTTGAGAGTAAACTTCGGGGTCTCAGGTGTTAGAATTTCTGTAAAGTTATGGGTGTTCATAGACTGTAATATCTTTTTTAGCATCGGTGTTAATTTCATCCAGATTGCCCCAAGGCAAAATTTTCTATGATCTGTTTAGCTCCTTATATAATAGTTTTTGTAGGTGGTGTAGTACAGTTTATAGTGTTTTTTTTTGTTTTGTCCGCTGGTACAAAAATATTGGAAGCATTTTTATCTCATGAGCGAAGTTCTTCTGGTGGTAGGGTTTTGGAAGTTTCTTTGTTTTTTTTTAATTTAATTCTTTTAATTAGATCCATCATGCAGTTTTCAAAATCATCGAAGTAGGAGTTGGGGCTGGAGGGCGCTGTTGTTTTCAATCCAAAGAATTAAGGTATTCTCCTTTCTATTTTATTATGTTTCTATAAGAGTTGATTATGAGTGCAACTTTCAGAGTTTCCGGACGTTGCTGGGGTGAAAGATGGAGGTTAATTTTAAACTTACAGTTCGAATCATGATTGTGAGCTTTCCATCTAACATGTGTGGGGAAATATTTAACGGACTGGACAAATTTCTGGATATATGCTTTGCGGTGGGGTATTGGATATTTGGGGGAGGGCTATATTCTTTGCCGAACATATTTGGAAAGGATGCAACACGGTTAATATATATATATATATATATATATATATATATATATATACACACACACACATATATATATATATATATATATATATATATATATATATATATATATATACTAAGCGTGTTAATCGTGACACACTGCACTGAGGATTCACGAAACGATGAAACACCAGTGTGTAGGTATTTCATTATTATTGTAAAAATTATATATATATATATATATATATATATATATATATATATATATATAACTGCTTTCAGGAATATGAATAACAACGCTAGGTGGCTGATTCTTGCATTAGATCCCAAATTAAATTGTATTTTTCGCGAAACTAACTAATTTGATTTACTTAGTAAAGAATATAAATTCCGATATATGGTATCCCCTTTTTTCAACCTCATATTGTCTATAAGCACGTTAAGAGGAGAATCAGTAATTTAAATAGCGAGTCTCGAAATCGGGATCCCATGATAAGAAGGCTAAACCTTTACCACGCGGCTGCCTCGCCTGACTACTAAATATATCACGCGTTTTATGTAGATGTATTTATTTGTTTTTGTTAGCGATACTGTAGGCTTCTTATCATAGGGTCCCGATTGGGAGTCTCGCTAGATTCAGCCACTCTGATGAGTCGTAGACGACGAAACACATGTCAGTGGATAATTATATTTTAAAAAACAATATATATGCCGCTCCCTATTAAGGAGGTACCAGATTGGTCAATAGGAAAATTATTCCAAACAAGCATTTAGGTAAAAATGCACTTTCGTATAAATACTTGAATGCATTCAAGAAAGTATCGCTAACAAAAACAAATAAAAACATATATATATATATATATATATATATATATATACATATATACACTAGCAGAATAATTGAATGCTGCGCCAAGTTAATTGATACTCAAGTCATGTTCCATACTTCCGCTTATATTCTTTTTGTTATCGATATTGCTGAAATAGGTTATTTTTCAATCAACTCTACTGCTTGCCTTCTTTCCTCCAAGTCGCTCCGGTCTTATTGTACTGAGGAGCACCTACCTTATATTTAGTAAATAATATTTTCATTATAGCTTGAAATTTAGTTAAAAAAAGCCAGAGTTATGTCATGGATCAGTTTTGGTCTACACAAAAAACAACTATCACTCTCTTTTAAAAGATACTACAGTTGATTTGAAAAGATTGCTTTTTTGCTTATCCGGTGATGAAATTTCTCCAATGCACTGGTGATATGAGGCTGTATAGTAGTGGTAACTTTATTAAAAATTGAACTGTTCCTTTTTAATCGGATTTTAAATAACAATCGGCCAAAGAAAAAAACTTATATAAGGAATATGGGAATTGATTATTCTTATTTTATATTAATGTTTTCAATATTTTTCAGCTTAAATTTCCAATTATAATTGCTTAAATAATTCATAGACTTGACATTTTAGAAGCGTGCTCGCCAGAACACTCTGACACACATATTAAAACAATGTGCATTTTGTATATAAGTAGAGATTATATAAATATTCTCCTGTTTTGTCATGAAATTGATGAGTTTGACGTTGGCATCACATGCACTCAGTATCAAGAAACAAGAAGAGGATATAGAACATTGTCATATCATGGAATCTGTCAAAACGTTGTAACCTCCTTTACTAATACGAAGTCAAAATTTAGTGTACTTTTTATTTTATGTTTGATAGAAAATCATGGAATGTTAAGACCAATAGGATTGAAGGATAGAAAATGGTATTAGTATACTATGCGTAACATATCATGTATCGACGCAGGGAAAACAATATCGCAACTGATACTCTCTTACTTTCACAGTTTATATCTCTTGCCAACAAAATAATCATTGAAGGAAGTTAGCAAAATATGTGCTATCTAAAAACAAGAAAATTTGCTTGATTCGTTAAAGTAATGACGTATTCCATACTATATTAAAATCTTACAAACTTTTATTATGTGTTCTGTTTTAGATTCAGACTAGGGTGCTACATACAATCAGTAGGAAGCTGACGCCTTCTACATTGGTAACAGTATAGAATGATAACCTGGACAAATGATAATACAGATGGAATTTTGGAGAGCTTCACGTTGTCGCTACCGTACGCAACCAATGTTTTTACAGATGAATACTTGATAAAGAATTATCAAGAAAAGAATGCATACAATAACCACGTGGTTAATATTAAATAAATGATCTTCATCAATAGTAACAAACAACATTTTTGTTATAAAGAATTCAGCATTTATCAATGCCTAGAGGCAACTACAACCTTTCGCTTTTATAATTAAGAAACGATATTACGGCTAAGACGTCATATATAGATTCAGTAAACAAAAGAACATTACTGATACACTTTCAAACGTACAGTGCAGTGTACTTACCAACAATCGAAGTTTAGAGAGGATACACAAAACTGTTTACTATCTCGACATAAGATACTTTGCACGCTCTGAAAACAATCAAACGGTTTCGAAAACATTAATAGTGTTTATGAAGTTTGTTTTTTCACCCCGAACAAGGCACACTGCCACTTTGGTTTAGAGGACTATTATCAGGGGTAACAACTACTGGGACACTATGTTGGGATTTGTGCAGCAAGATGTCGGTTCACATTACACTTACACTTCTGCATGTCAGTTCAGGTGGGGAAGCAGGGAACTGGAATGGGAGTCCAGAGTCTAGCGGGTCTGGGGAAGAAACTACTGGAGTAGAAAGATATTTTACATCTAGGGATCTCTACTGTGTGGGGGTGGGGTTTAGTTGCTTGTCGGGTTTGTCGAGCGTGTCCATATCGTGGGGGCACAAGTGTCTGCAGTTCGCCAGAGGATTCATCATTAATATACTTGTAGAACCTGCAGAGGGATGTGATATTTCGTCGATGGGACAGAGGTTGAAGCTTAGGTGCCAGTTCAGGGTCTATCATATTGGCGACTTTCTTTTGAAGCTTGTCTCGGAGGGAGAGACAAGTAGCAGATGCACCAGCCCAAATGTGACAACAATACTCCATACATGGGCCCATTTGTTTTCCTGTCATGCCTGTTATAGACTGTGGTGTCATCAGTATATATACCTATCTCAGAGGCAATTTTGTCGGGGAGGTAATTAATCACTATTAGGAATAATAGAGGTACAAGGATGGACCCTTGAGGCACTCCCGCGTTTATATCATATTGTTTAGATGTATGACCGTCGAGGACAACCTGGATTTTTCTCTTACCTAAGAAGTATTAAATTATTTTAAGTATTTTACCAGAGATACTGTATGATTTAATTTTCCTGAGGAGACACTAATGCCATACCCTGTCAAAATATTTCTAGAGCTACCGCTCTGCCCTCCCCCGCTTTGCCCAGTGACTAGTATATACGTTCAGAGATTACAGTGAGGATCTCTGCGGTGGAACGGGCTTTCCTAAATCCATATTGTCCGTCAGTCAGAAGTGTAGCATATGAAAGGTGATGGACTAGAGCATGGTTAATTATGGTCTCAAATAGTTTGGCGGAACGTGGGAGGAGGCTATTGGGGCGATAATTTCATTGGTCAGTTCTTTCGCTAAAATTCTTGAATATTGGTAGCACAGAAGCAGTTTTCCAACAGCCCGGAAAGAAAGACTCATTTAGACATTTGTTGTAGAGTTTGAAGAGAAAAAGAGCTACTTCAGCTGAGAACTTTTTTTAATAGCACAGCTGGGATGAGCTCAGGTCCACATGCTTTTGAAGTGTCAAGGTTTTTATGATAGCATGCACCTGAGCAGGGGTGATTTTTAGATCGTCTAGCGTGGCGTCTGTCCTCAAAGGAAGGTCGGGTAGGGGGTGGTTGGAAGGTCCAGTGTGAAGTTTGAGGAAAACCGACTGGCAAGCATATTAGCCTTGACGGTTGCTGAGCAAACAACCTCGTGATTGTTGGGTAGTAGGGGAATTATTGACTGCCCATTATTTACTACACTGTTGTAGATTTTCTAGAACTCACGAGTTCCTAATATTTGTGCTTCGATGCGTTTTTTTACTGGTTTCAGTAAATTCTATCTCAGCTGTCGCTATTTCTTTCTTAATGTTACTTCTAGCTTCTATATACTTCTGTCTGTTTGAACTGGACTTATGTCGGTTAAATCTGTGGTACGCATGCTGCCTTTGACCAATCACTGTTGCGCAAGTCGAAGTAAACCATTGGGAAGAGTGGAGCTTGCTATAAAATTTCCGCGTGGGAACATGTGCTTCAATTGCCGTTTTGAACCATTCTCTGGTCTTATTTGCGAACTGTTCAGCCGGGAGAGAAACAAATATTTTCCCATGGCGCATATCTGATGAGATCTCTGATTGCTTCTCAGTCAGCTTTTGTATAATATCTCGTTGGTGTGAGCACTGGTTCTTCAGTTTTGGGTGTAGAGTTTTAACCGATTTCGACCATTATCACTGCATGAGCAGCGTTCCCGAGTGGGCTGTCAGCACTTGTTATACAATCATCGGGAACTGTGGTCAGATACAGATCTAGAAGTGATGTATGTTGTTCTTGCTGGTCAGGGAAACAGGTTGGAAACGTAACCATTGGTGATAGAGAATTATATATAGCGAAGCTGTGTGTTGTGCTGCCTGCTGCATCCGTGTAAGTAGAGAATACAAGCCAGTTTTTGTGGTGAACATTAAAGTCCCAAATACATGTACTTGTTCTCTAGTGTCGAGGGAGAGTGTTGTGTCTATGATGTCAGAGATTTTGTTATTTATGGTGCAGTCCTGGGTCGACGGAGAGCGGTAGAGAAAATAAAATAGCTAATGTTGGGTGGTATTTTTAGTCTAAAGCACATAAAGGCTTGATCGTCCGATTCTAGGTTTGTTTCTCTAGTCAAGAGGAGGGTGTTACGAATTTAGACTCAAAGTCCGTGCATATGTTTGTCAAAGTCCTAACGAGAGAGTGTGAGATAACCATGCATTTTTAAGTAGTTAGAGGGGAGGGCGGATTGTTGGTTAATCTCACTTAGTGCTAAGATATCCGGGGTATCATCAGCCAAATTAGTTATAAGCCCACGGATGTTCGTGAATGCAAGACTCAAGGGAGAAGGCAAGTTGGATTTGTTGGTCCCGAAGTCTGATTTAAGCTTATATTTTTTATTCTACTGTCATCATGTATTTAAAGAGTTTCAGTTAGGTAAGTGGGAGTTGAACAAGAGGTTATGGAGAGTATCAGACATGCAACACAAGTAGACCATCAGCTGACCTTTCTTACAACTAGGACTGTGACATCAGGGGATGAGTGCAGGGGGCCTTTTAATGCGCTACATAATACTACAAACACCCCGATATTATACAGCTGTTGATGGAGCAGCTGCTCTAAGCGCTATTAAAGATGTATGGCTCATATACTACCAGTGGGAAACAGCAGATAGGAACTGTCAATCCGGTACCCACAAGCCATCAGTAGAAGGTTCATCCAATCTAATTGCACAGGCATATGTGGTAGTCAAGCACTCCCAAGTTCTTAGTTTTGTATCTGTGGGAGGTATCGGGAGTGGGGAAAACGGCGTTCGTTGCCCTAGACAAGAAACAAGATCTACCACTGAGTGTTTTTTGTCGAATCATGTGATAGCGTCTCTGCGCCTGACTAATAGGAAAAGAAGGAGTATGGAAGCCGGGCGATAGACAGAACCTATCTATTCCTTAAGCAGTTTAGAGTTGCAGACTGAAAATTTCTTTGAGTCACCAGCTCTAGGAAGGTTGTAGTCCAAGACTGGAGAGACCTCCCCCGACTTTGGTTTAGTTTCAGCGTTTTCCTTCTCCTAGACGGGTGATCTGGGAAGATCTACTGCGTCCACCAGCACTGAGGATGTTTGCTGCGCGCCTGGGTCCTAATCCAGGTGTTTCTGCGACTCCGCGTGGTTAGTTAATGTTACTGGGTTAGTTTGTAGAGTTTATATATCTAATGAATAGTTACACAATTCAAAGTGGTTTAGGGGCATTTCTATTTCATTATTACGTTAAAAAAACAAAACAACTCATGCTGTGAAAGCAACTATGTGAGCAGGCTTGTTAGAAAGGCGTTAGTGTGGATTGAGATATTTACCTTTAGGTTTTTACATTTTTTAAATTTTATTTATATATTAGCTTAGGTACAGGATAACGTTACAGCGTGGGTAAGTATTAGGCATTGAGCTTAGAATTTTGTCCTATTCACTGTGCATTTAAGATTACAGGAGGGTTAAGATGTAGGTGCAGTACAATACGAGTATAACTGGAGGTAAATTTAAAGTCATGGCGTATTCCGTACGTATAATTTAGTAAATAGATATTAGGGAAAGTTTTCAGTACATGCGAATAGATAGAAGTCGTGGGTGGTTGTGTATTCCTACTATTAAAGGAAGATAATTTTAGTTTTCATTTAAGAGTCATCAAACGTTTTTCATAACAGAGAGTGTGGGATTTGGTTTTGTATTAATCGTTACAAAACGATCTAGGAAGGGTATTATTATGTAATGAATATCGCTTTGAATCTAAGTGCATACTTTGGCTGGTAAGTACCAAATTGCATAAGAATGAACTCTATTGCATGTCTTAGAGGTAGAAATGTATAGATGTTTATTGATGACTGTTAGGCGGTTAGCATGTGAAGGCCAGGAGATGAGGGCTAAGGATTCCACTACTAAGGCGTGTGTAATGTAGAGTTTTAGTGACAGATAGAGGGACAGATTTGTAGCTTTCAAGGGACGGGGTTATTAACTTACAGAATACAGTAGAGTGTCATTAGGATTTAGAGTTTCGAGTAATGTTTTAGCTTGGGAAACAACAAAATTGTTTTCTTCTTTTCCCCTATTTAACATGCAGGTTAGACAAAGTCAGTCGTCTTGAAGGTAAATCGAAACAATTATTACACGGTGATTCGGAATTCGTATGTATAGGCAGTCATTAAGATAAGGGACAAAACATTGATATAGATTTCAGTTAAAATATAGTAGCAGTTAATTATAAGCTATATCCAGTGGTTTGGTAGAGATAGCAACGAGGCCTCTTTATTAAAACAAGCGAGCATATTGTAATTGTAGATAATAAGTATATTACTTAAATAAAGTTCTTCTGACTTCGACAGTAGATAAAATACATCCACGTTTGTGCTAATTTCGGAAAATTTATCCTGCCTAAACTATTTTTGTGTCTAGCCTTCCTTAATTCAGAGTTTGGAATTAATCATTTATTTTAGCTGGGAGAGAGCCTGGTTGTTGATTTGCTGGGGGATAATTTTAAAACTAGGCAAGGGAACGAA
The DNA here is from genome assembly GCF_053919585.1 of Euprymna scolopes. Taxonomy (NCBI): domain Eukaryota; kingdom Metazoa; phylum Mollusca; class Cephalopoda; order Sepiida; family Sepiolidae; genus Euprymna; species Euprymna scolopes. Next base: position 129,439,979 of record NC_136491.1, read on the forward strand.
AATAAAGACAATAAATACATATATAAATTATTAAAATACACATAATTACAAATAATTACAAATTACTAAATGAAATAAGAAAATTTAAAGAGAAGAAATAACAAAGTTAGCATTGTTTTAGGATGCGTATGGATTCGGATAACACTTATATTGCCATGAGTACCACGACAATTCTACAGATAACCATATTTGGTGGAGGGGTTGAGTGATTTCTTTGACCGGATATTATACATGTTTGTAACTATTTATAGGACATAAATTCATGAATCGAATTCAACGCACATGCGTGTATATGTTAATTTTACTTCTTTTTCTTTTTTTTTTGGCTTTAAGCCATTCTTCTGACTTCGACGGTAGATATTTGTTTGATGTTACCCACAATTATATACATCAGCATTATTCTGTCTTTTAACAGCAATTAAACCAATAGAATGAATCAGTATTTAGGCTAATTGCTCATGTTTTGTTTTACATTAAACTACTTATTTACGAGCATGAATTCATATTTTACTCCTGCATGTAAAAACTTACAACTGATTCAGTAATTAAACGTCAACATTAAATATTTACAGGGTTTGCCCTCCTGAATAACTGAGCGAATTAGAGATTATGTATGTATATTAAAGGATCAGGTCAACGCCTTCACAAATTTTGCCATACTTATAATACAAACAGAAAATTACCATCCACGACAAAACGGTCCACGTAAGCAATAAAACAAAAACACTAGGAATTACATTTTAGTAAGCTTAGCCCGAAGGAATCCCAATAAGAATCGGTGTATTCAGAAATAGTATTATATAATACATATTCTATATACTGCTCACAATGATATTACGCGGGAAATTTTTTCCTTGACATCTTCGGCCTCTCGGTAATTAGACATTGTTTATTTAATCATCTACGCCAGATGTGAGTGTTTTGTGTGCCCATTTAATATAAAATACGTGTTGATCTAGTAGAATTACGCAAAGCTAATTCAGAAACCATCTATTTAAAAGTTGCTATTGGATGTGAGGATTTAACATCTCTATATAAATTAGTACCCGTGGTAAATTTTCTGCAAAACAAACGATATATTTAATGAATAAACTAGAGGGGTGCGAATTAATTTACTGAAGAAGTTAGTCGATGCAGATATTCAAACTATCGTTTCTTAATTATTTGTCGGTAAGTACACTGCACTGTACGTTTGAAAGTGTATCAGTTATGTTCTTTTGTTTACTGAATCAATATATGACGTCTTAGCCGTATTATCGTTTCTTAATTATAAAAGCGAAAGGTTGTAGTTGCCTCTAGGCATTGATAAATGCTGAATTCTTTGTAACAAAAAATGCCGTGTGTTACTATTGCTGAAGATCATTTATTTAATATTAACCAAGTGGTTATTGTAAACATTCTTTTCCTGATTATTCTTTATCAAGTATTCATCTGTAAAAAACATTGGTTGCGTACGGTAGCGACAACGTGAAGCTCTCCAAGATTCCATCTGTATTATCATTTGTCCAGGTTATCAGTCTATACTGTTACCAATATAGAAGGCGTCAGCTTCCTACTGATTGTATATAGACTCCTAGTCTGAATCTAAAACAGAACACATAATAAAAGTTTGTAAGATTTTAATATAGTATGGAATACGTCATTACCTTAACGAATCAAGCACATTTCCTTATTTTAAGATAGAACATATTTTTGCTAACTTTCTTTAACGATTATTTTGTTGGCAAGAGATATACACTGTGCAAGTAAGAGAGTATCAGTTGCGATATTGTTTTCCCTGCGTCGATACATGATATGTTACGCATAGTATACTAATACCATTTTCTATCCTTCAATCCTATTAGTCCTAACATTCCATGATTTTCTATCAAACATGAAATAAAAAGTACGCTAAATTTTGACTTCGTATTAGTAAAGGAGGTTACAACGTTTTGACAGATTCCATGATATGACAATGTTCTATATCCTCTTCTTGTTTCTTGATACTGAGTGACTGTGATGCCAACGTCAAACTCATCAATTTCATGACAAAACAGAAGAATATTTATATAATCTCTACTTATATACAAAATGCACATTGTTTTAATATGTGTATCAGAGTGTTCTGGCGAGCACGCTACTTAAATGTCAAGTCTATTAATTATTTAAGCAATTATAATTAGCAATTTAAGCTGAAAAATATTGAGAACATTAATATAAAATAAGAATAATCAATTCGCAGGTTACATGAAAAATAGTCTTCCCTTACTTTGAACGCGATAAGCTTATAATATCTCACAATTATTCGTTGTATTGTGTCTTTTGAAACGGACACTAATGTTTTCAACATATGTAATTACGTCATTTCATATTCGTTGGTCATTTTTAATATATTTGATGACGCATTTGCTTCTCGTATAGTCGTAACGTTGAACAGTAAAATTAAGGGAGTTGTTTCTATTTGACATTAAGAAAGCTCCATTTAATATTGTTTCAATGAACCTTATTTGAAAGAATATGCAGGTAACATGGATTGATCCCATCATCAATCGAAACGTTTTTATTTTCAATGTTTTTACTTCGTACCAATTGAAATTGTTAAAAGGACAGGTGGTTCTGATCGGTAGCATATCGCAGGCTAGAATATTGATACGAGAATAAGTTTTTGATGAACCAGGCATATGCACTATTGAAGATGTTGGGAGCCAATATAAGCACTGACTTCGAAAGTATCTGTAACAACACCAACAACCATAAACTATGTATACCCCTACAAATGTATATGGAAGTTTTAACCGGGATTAGCTCTATATATGAGTAAGGCCGCTCAATAAAGTTCAACAGATATACTGGTCACCCAGAACAACTCTCATAGCACGATAATTTGGCCTGATCGTCTACATTGAGAGAGGGTTTATGAGAGTTTCACGATGTATTGTTTCAATAAGAAAAATCCCTCAACCCAGGAAAAATGGTGCGGCCCACGTCAGGATGTGCTTGTTTCCAGCGTCAAGCTAGGCAATACTCTCGTGATAGATGGTTTCTAAAAAAAACTCAATTGACGGTCGGTGTTCTAGCAATGCGAAGTCTTTCGCAGAAGCAATAAGTAAAACGTCAGTCCTTGTTTTTCTTTTTTATAAGAAATTACATAACAGAAACTATATAACTGCAAGTTCTTATAAAATACTATTGCATATGTAATAAAAATGTAATCACTTTAGAGTCGACAGCTAACACATATCGCATCATCTGCTACCGATAACGCTTAGTTCTCATATCATATCACTGTACAAATTAATTTTATAGTCAGAGACGAAATCACCTCACAGTTCACAGTTCAATAGGTGTTGTATCATCTGCGACCTAGAAGGCTTTAACATTGAAAACGGTCATCGATAAATCCAGATTCAATTTTCATATATCGTAAACGTCGCCACTATTACGGAGATCTGGCCTTTTCCTTCTTTTGTTATACATGCTCACGAACAATCGGCAGAGGTGGATGTACGGGTTGGGAGGGAAGCCTTTGTAACAGTAATTTCATCAGCAGTGAGGATTTCTTTTGGCGCACTTAAAACTATTCTATACTTTGTTTATGCAAAATAAGATATATAATGAAAATGTTATTCAGCTTGCAAGCGAACAATATCAAACAAAGGATCTCAAAGTTGGCGAAATGTAGAGGCGTTCAGAGCCGTTTAAGATACTGGCTCAAACTACACAAAACTCATTAAAAACCGTTATTACATAAGCTTACATAATAAGGTAGATGAAAGAAAGCCTTCTTCTCCAGTAGTTTCTTCCCCAGAACCGTTAGACTTTGGAATTCCCTTCCGGGTTCCTGATTCCCCAACTGCACTTACACGCAGAAGTTCAAGTGTAACGTGAACCGACGTCTTGCTGCCCAACTCCCCACAGCATCGTCCACATGGTAAACGTTTTAAGTGAACTGTCTTATAACCTCTATTATGTAAAATTCGACTGCCATAGTGGCCTGGTCATAGTCGCTCCCTTAGCTCACTCAGCTTTCCAAGGAAATGGTTGCGACATACACGCATCACCGACCCACTGTAGTCAGACAAGTTGCCCCCTAGTCACAAATACATAGCGTCCATCGCTACGCTATCGCTTATTAACTTCAACAAATATCTACATGGTATTTCTCGATTATTATTAACATTAATGCACGAAAAATGATTGTGTATGCTTTATTGTACAGTTCATTATTAAAAAGCTACATTTCAATTCAAAACAAAGGCGACTACACACCTGAGATTTTTTACATTTTTTTACTTAGTAGTAACCACTTATCAAGGCCCGGAAGCCACTCGGGGATAAGGGTTATTGCGTGTACAGTAATCGATGAGACAATATCGTAGTAATCGTTAGTAATGGAGATTTAATCAAATGTCTTACGTAAGGGGGCGGTTTATCAGGAATTTGTTTATGTTGGACTAGAAGACATCCAAGTTGTAGTCAAGTGGGAAACAGGCAAACGGAACAGAGTTCCACAGGCGTGCACTTCTAAGAAAGAAGCTTTGTTCATGAAATCTATGTTTTGATTTAGGCACAGATAAAGAGTGTGGAAAACTATTGACAGTGGATTCAGCTAGTCGAGTGTTCTTCGTGAAATATTGGCGAGGAGGGATCGGGGATTGGAGCTCAGACGGAAACTTTCCATGGAAATTTCGACAAAATAAAAAAAACATTGTCTACTCTTGCACCATTGCTCACTCTGGTCTTAAATTAAACGGTTAGTTCAATATATTGTATTTTTCGGGGATAAAAGTTCACCATACTACAGTTAATGTTTTTTTTTCTGAAAAAGACAAACTAAGAAAGAGAGAAGAATATGCAATATGATTTTATTCACTTCCTTCGTTCTGCTCCAGAAAACTGGGGTACATCCTTTTTCTTGGGTGGGGGCATCAGATCAGCACTTGCTTTTGTTCGGATCTCCAACATCTCAATCAAAGCTACTATCATGCAGTTATTATTATACTTCAAGATATATTTGCCCATAGGAGAGACACTTGACATTCAACATGCCCGCCTTCTTGCTTGGTCTGCAATTCTCTCAAATTTACCATATAATTTTTTTCCTTTTAACATTTTATTTGTTGGTACCGCTCCCGTTTACACACATTGTGGCTTCATGCCAGCCATTAGGCTCTTCGATCGACACGTCTCCAAACCACAGTTCTGCCATTTCTCAGCGTCTTATCGGCTTACGAGTATAAACCTATCCCTAGTTATGTTTTGAACTATAGATTCCATCTCTATCCAGTAACTGGCGTCCAACTTCGCTTGCGTGTGTCTAGACGAGTGGAGACACAACCAATACTGGTCTACTATTGTCCAATACGGTATTATCTCCGAGAGTTTTCTCAACGTCTAGAGACATATTTTGGACGGAGATGTAATATCTTATGCTTAGTTAGTGTTCTCTGAGTTGTAAGCTTATGCCATTTGTAAATACATATATTCATTTAAGATTTATTATATTTACAATTTGAATCTATTCAACACATTTTTTATTCATCTTCATATTAAAAAATCGCAATAATGCAACCCAATGGTTTAAAATGGTAAATCAGGATGAAACAGAAGACGTAATGAGATTAAATATTTTAGCATGTAATTAAGTCATAATTACATGCGTTCGATATAAACAATAAACAAGATCAAACAATACAATAACAATACAATAAACAATATCTAGTCGATTCAATTAGAAGCATTTACAAATTTCATCAAGGAAGACAGGGTATTCATATTGGGGTGTCTTAAAAAATCATAATGTCCCCACAAATGTAAGGCAGAGTATTTTTTTTAGAAAGAACATGCTTGGAAGGCTTATTTGAGAACATTTACGAGTGCATAAATCATTGAGCCTTTTTCAGTGTTGAACGTTCTTTAACTCAACATAATATTATCGTAATTATTTTTCAAATAGACCTAATGAAAAATGACAGGTTAATTTTCGCACATTATTTGATCCATCTCATGAATAGAAACCCCTGGGATTGATTTAATATCGAATTTGAGAAGGCACCGTTAGAGAATCAATAATCCAATCATTTTTCATTTATCGTTCTAATCAATTATATAACAGACAAAAAATAATAGCTAATAAAAAACGAGAGAATATTGAGCGCAGTTTTGATTGATCTTTAAATTAGAAATCAACAAAGTATTCGTTCAAAAGAATATTCATATTGGTTGTCTAAATGGACAAATAAAGATTAATGAAACCCCTTTTCTATATAGCACTGGCGGAAAGACCCAGCGTTCACCAAAATTAAATAAAGGGGCAAGTTCCCGTTTGTGAATCGTCTAGTATGTAACACTATATTACTCTTTTCTATATATCCATAAAAGTGAGAATATCTATTAATATGACAACAGCTTGGAACCTATATACTCAACGAATTTTGATCTACAGACTTGAAGTTTGGTATATAGTGTAATTATACATTTGGAACATTTTAAATTCGTTTTCATCCGGCAAAAACGTCTACTAAAGAGTTAAACTTAATAAAAATATTACGTGGGGATCATCCAATTTTTTTATCTTTTTCTGACCTGTTTCGCGAATGCGCAAATCGTTTAAATGACTGATTCTTTGTTTAGAATAAAAAGGTTTTAAACTACAATATCTCATTTTCATTCCGTTTATTATTTTTTAAGGAATTAAACTGTAAGGTTTATATCCACTGTAATTTTGTTCATATCAAATATAAAAAAAAATGTGCATTAATTAAAATACATTATGATGCGTATTTTAGAACCGGGTAACGCCGGACGACCTGCTAGTATTATATAACATTCGATTTATCACAGATGTTTCAATATGCCGAGTATTGATAAAAAGAACAGATGCGTAGTAAAATACTACAACTGGAATAAAACCAAAAGAAAAATTGTTTTAATTACCCGTTTCTTTTTCAATCAGTGATTCCAGTAAATAAGAAGTTTAAAGTTTTAACTTCGTATTTAGATCCGTATTATTGTTTTATAATATCTATGATTAACAAGTTAAACATGAAATTAAAAGGTAAAATAAAAAGTATTTCTCATTCAATGAAGCTAAGTGTGGATCTTGATGCAAATAATATATTTTCAATCCCTTGATAAAATAAATACCTATCAATATACTCTTGATAATGTAACTTCAGAATTCATCCGATTTTTATGTTTATTTCGTAAATTCCAGTATGTGTTTTTGAACAAACATATACGAGGATATGAAATTACATTTTATATGTAGACTAGCAAAATACCCACGCCCTGTGTAGGACGTTTGTACACTCGGGTGCCCACTTTGTGGATACCCTCCAGGTAAGAGGAGGTTGTAAGAGCAACTATTTACTAACGTGTTTAAAACTTTTACCTCCCTCTCGGGGTGACTGAAACCAAACACTGAACTTTAAAGCAAATAGGTAAAAGTTGACACTGATATTGCTACACATATAAATATAATCAATTACGAAGAAAACCAATGGATAAAAATTGTTTAGTATCAAAAACACATTTTATCAAAGACTAGCGGGGGTACCGAGTGTTGCCAGGGTTTTTGAAAAAAAAAAGAAATGTTAACATGCAGGTGGTCTCGAACACGAACACGTGATGTGTATGCGGAAAAGAAAGTAAAAGAGAATGTGACATCTTACCGCTACACCAAGACGGGAGCGGAAGTGTAAAGTGTTGATATTTAGCGATGTCAACCATAGGGAAGCCAGTTATTTAGCTATGTCAACCATACGGCAGCCAGTTAAGCTTTCGGATTTCTGTCGTATTTGCTTCATCACAATGTTGGGAGAGCTCTGGCAGTGTCTTAATGAATAGCAATTGGCTGATATGAAGGGTATTCCCCACATTGATCAACGGTGATTTCCTCCAAGGCGTGCCGGTCACGAAGGCCATTGAATCGTTTGGTTTCGGTTTAGTTTCGCTTTATTCATACGAAAAACACAAATAAACACTGTAAACACTCACAAAATAAATGTAGAGACAACCTCCGTTCGAAATCGTAGATATTATAATCTCGGGAGTATATAAAAAGTTTATCCTTAATAGTAACCCAAACCCTAGAACCATGGCAAAAAGCCTTTGCTAGACATACAAACACGTGCGCGCCCGTTTTTACTTCATGATCTCACATCGTAAATTTTTACATGGAAAACTGGATTTTGCGCACATTAAAAACTGCTATTTTGTCTGACTAAATTGTGTGGATGCAAGTAAGTGAGGACATTATTTAAAAGTACGTTTCTGTCCCGGGCAGCGGCGTTTTAAATATTAAAAAATGATGTTTTTTAGTAGAAGTCATAAATTTATAGAAATCGTTTGGATTTGTTTAGGTCATATACGCATTTGAAGTTTGTTGATCACTTTTTCGTAAGGAATGTTTTTAAAAACACTTATGAATTACATCGTCATAGCAAATTACGTTGCCTGTATAGGGAAAAAGTTCTTGTGAACTTGTAAACACGTATAAAAAACATAATATTGATTGGATTTTAACTATGCCGAATATGGTGCATCTGTGATTTATGTGATTGTTCATAGAGACGAAAAACACAGCAATATTTCTAAAAGCTATTAAATACTTTATTGAAATTTCTAATGCCTAAAACTTGCTTGTTCAGTAAATCTAGGACTTAAGCCAATTTAACGGCCAACTGCTCCTAGGAAAAGTCACTTAGCAGTAAATTAATAAACCTGTTTCAGTTTCTCTTCACTTTTCGTTTTCTGAATGGATTGAACGAGCATGCCATTTCCATTGCAATAGAAAGCAGCCGTGTTTGTTTACCTAGGCCGTAATAAACACTGCCCCTGAATGTTTATAACAGACAATTAAGAGGTGAAAAAGAAACAAAACTGAATTTTATATACTCATGTGTTTTTTTCGGGGAAGGGGGATCTTCAGTTATTTTGCAAACTAAAATTTTGTTAGCTATGTTTTGTAAGTAAAAAAAAAAAACACACGGGCATTTATACTTAACTCCGTTAGTAAAAAATATAAATTCATTGTTTTCACCGTATTACTATATTAAATTTTTCCTTGCATGAAACTAAGATTACTAGTTGCATATTTTAAATCACTTATAAAAGTTTACAATGTCGAAAAGTAGTCCTCCCAAAATAAACTGGGTAAATAAGTCCATTTCACAAGTACTACACCTTGTGGAAGTCACTTAGTAGCCGGTTCATACACGGGGCGTGCAATAAGTAATGGTCCTGCCCTTTTTCCCATAGCAGTAGAGCAACGAAACTTGGCAAAATTATTAATTTTTCTCTACATAGGAACCACCAAGAATTATGCATTCCTCCCATCGTTTGATGCAGCTCCCGAGACCGTTTTTATAGAACACCCCCAAGTTGGTTCTCCAACCACAACGTGATTTCAGAAATCAAGGCTGCATCGTCTGGGAAACGCTTTCCTTTCAAAAACAACTACATGGCTGGCAAGATGTGAAAGTCAAAGGGTGCAAGGTCAGGAGATTAGGGAGGATGGTACATGGATATACACACGAATAAATCATCAAATTCAAAATACTGGATGTCATAAATTTTATAAAGAGGAAAAGTCTTCCCAGACTACAGATTTAAGATCAAGATAAAGATAAGAAGAGCAATTAACATTAATTTCTTGCCGACCACATCCATTGGTTATTTTTTGGATTAAGCCCTAATAATCTTAACTATAATACCATTAGCGCCTGCGTTCATTATTACTATTGTATTCACCTAGTGTTGTTACACAAATACTCATCAGTGATACATCCATGGCAGCACAATTCGTGTTCCCTAGTATTGACGTGACAAGTTTCCCTAGATCATCAGGATATTAAACCTTTTCGAAAACCTTTGCAATTGTCTTTGCCTTATTTCGACAGTAAACTAATATTAATTTATCTCTGGCATAGCCATTTGTCTTCACTGAAATGTAGGACGAAATAATACTATGAAAGCTACCAATAGCCTTCACGCTAATCCAGTGGTAGTCTGGCCCTTTATCGTTCCAAACTCTATAACTCTTGACGCTATACTTCTAATGTATATTACCCTTTCACGACTTCTTCTACTTATTATTATTATTATTATTATTACTACTACTACTACTCACTAGGAGCAGTCACACAAGCCATGACCAAATATTTTTAGAACAATTCGCGGTGTTTCTAGAGTTTAAATGACAACACTTTTCCCAGTTTCCAGTACTCTTCCTATCTTTCGATAATGCGCATTTAAAGTTGCATTATCGCAACGGTCGCTTACCAAAAATTTTTCGTTGACAACAACTATTGCTATTTACTGAAATTTAAGTGGCAATAAGCGTGTATAAGGTCCCAGACCTTTTTGCACTCACCCAGCGGAGGTCTGGCTAATGTTTTCTCTCCTCAACTTTTCTATACTCTTTTACCCTTCTCGCCTATTTGGTGTGGTGGAAGTTTATGGTGAGACACACAGACGAAATATTGCCTGGGGCGCAGGGTGGGTTTTACTTGCAATTATACAGTGTTAGTTTTCATGATTTCATGTACTTTTTACATTTGTAGCATTTTATGTATATACAGCTTGTGTCTGTAGCTCCTGTTTATTAGTATTGGCATTCAAGGGCTTTCCCTAATATTTTAGTATCTTTCATTATTGTTATACGTGGTATCTTGTTGACCATCCATATGATTCCAATCTATCGCACTCTTTTTCTTAAGATTTTCTGTTGCGTTCCTAGTGCGTGTACAAGGAGTAGTTCTATTTTGACTGTCTTTATCTTCAAATTCCTTTAATCTTTCTGACCGGTTCCGTATGATGATAAAAGATGAAGAGTAGTAGAAATCTAAAGAGACTCGTTATCTTTTTAGACACTAGCAAACATCACTGTTAAGTATAAATGAGCAAGCACTGACAATGTCTTCTGTGAGTACTACTAGTAAATTTGTGATAAAAAAAATTATAAAAAAACATTACAGCTAGCATTGTAATATGGAGCATTCATAATAAATGAATAAAAAGTCACATATTTATTAATATCTTGAATCGAATTAGTTCAGCCAGGAACTGGGAAACCCGACAATATATTATTAAACAAAACTTCACCAACAGATTATAAAGTCAGTCTACTCAATGAATCGTTAGAATTAGCGAGTAGGATTACGAAATAAATGAATAACTTTTTGATCACTGAGCAATACAAATTTCCGTCGAAGTAATGAAAAGAGAAAGTGAGAGTACGAATAGAATAATCGACAGAAAAGGAGAGAGAGAGAGAGAGAGAGAGAGACGCCAACCTAATAGGTCCTGAACTGTCATCCAAGCTTAAGCCTCTGTCCCATCGACGTAATGTAGCATCCCTTTGCCTGTTCTACAAGTACTTTAACGATGAATGAATGCAAGCACTTGTAACCCCTCTACGTAAATATACGCGACAAACCCGACAAGCGATAAAATCCCACACCTTCACAGTAGAGGTCCCTAGATGTAAGAGAGCTTTCTGTGCCAGTAGTTTCTTCCCGAGAACCGCTAGACTTTTAAATTCCCTTCCAGGTGGCTCCTATTGTCGAGTTAAAGGGGGCAAACACTTAATTCTAATTATCCCTAGTAATTATAGAGAAATAAGAGCCTGGAATGTTGCAGGCAATTGAATGGTCTCTAACGAAGAGCACTTTCTAAACATATAGCGGAGTCTAACTATTAGTGTTAAATGGATTTTGAAAAAAACTTTAAAGTAATCTGCAGCATATATTGAATGTACCTTTGATACGTACAATTTAAGAAAGGTTGCACTATTAGACTGTGCGCACATTATGCGTTTTAGCAGTAACACATTTGTTCTTAAATCATTCTTTTATATCATTTCTATGTCTACATTTGTTTTTTTTTATTTGCATATTCTCTTGTTGGAAAAAGGGAAATTGGTACCTTACTCTTCATGTTGAAATATTCATGTTGTAGCGGGCATATTATTTAACTAATATAGTAACAGGTAGTGTTTTCATAAAATTAAACTTGGAGTTAGGATTACCATTTTGTCATTTAATATTCTTTTGTTCTTTTATTATTTACGTCAGATTTTTTATTACAATTGTGAATTTATTGGGGGCAGTTTTATCAATAGTTACATAGCTACAGCTTTATTAATTCGCGTAAAACATTGTAGAGAATTTAGGTGTAAACTATGTTAATAAGTTTTGGTTAGCTATGTATTTTTATAGTTGTTATCTTATTTTTAGATTAAAGAGTGATAATTTATCTTTATCTAAATTGATTTGCGTACGTGTTAAATTATATAGTTAGAGGGTATAATTGCTCTTGGGAAGATTGAGCTAAAAATAGTATTTTATATTTTAAATGCAAACATATCACGTTTCCAGTTAAACGTATTGCGCCTTTTTTTCGTTTCATATTAATAAGGAAAAATAAAACATATGGTTTCATAGTGTAAAGCGATTCAAGCTTTCAAAGCGAATGCTAGAAGAATTTCCGGTAATAAGTATTTGCAGGTTTCTGTATGTAAGATAAATGATAAAAAATGAATTGTATTCCTTTAGCATTACTTAAAAACACAGCTTATATTTCCTGGAGTTTTTCAAACAAAATATATATTCATATCCTAATGTGTAAATCTCTTCTGTCTGTCTGTCTGTCTGTCAGTATCTTTCTCCCTCTCTCTCTCTCTCTCTCTCTCTCTATATATATATATATATATATATATATATATATATATATATATATATATATATATATATATACCTACAGTTCAGCCCGGCTTTGCTTGGGCCCTATATACTGTTAATAACTTCATATACATATGTATATATTAAAAAGTGTGCATATGTATGGTAATGCTTTTCTATATAATAGATTTCTTTAACTACCATAGAGAAAATGTTCTAGAGACCGCAGTGGTAAAATTTTCTTTTATTTTACCCCTCTTTTGACGCTTTAACATTTACTGTTTTGGATTCAAATTAAATCAAAATGTCTGACCAGTATCAAGTAACGTGCATCTAAAATTTCAAGAGTTTAGACCTAAAATTAATGGAGAAGTTTAGTAGAATCTGACAAAGGTAAACTCTTTCAACTCTGACCTCTTGGCAGTCAGATTTTCGCTCAAAACTTGATTCAAAAGCTTGTTGAAAAGTCAGAATACTCTTTATGTAAATTTGCAACTGTTTAGATCCAAAATTGGATTTATAGTTTTCTAGAAACCGCAATGGAAAAAAATATTTTGAACTTTGACTACTTGATAGCCAGATTTTCAGAAAAAAAAACGATTAAAAGCTTATTCTATGTCTGAAGACACTTTTTATAAGATTTCAAATGTTTAGACAAAACATTGGCTGAATTATTTTTTAAAGACCCCAGAAATCATTTTTTTTTAATTTGACAATAATTTTGACCACTTAACTTTTATTGTGTTAGGCTCAACTAAAATTATAAAGTAAGATCCATGTCCCAGTGACCTATATCTAAAATTTTAAGTTTAAAAACCCAAAAATGGGGAGGAGTTTGGTAGAGTTATCAAAGGGCAAAGCGTTGAATTTTGACTCCTTAACAGCAAAATTACTGGCCAAACCCCGATTTAAAAAAAAATCATAAATCTCCATACACTGTATATCAGATTACGAGTTTGTAGACCGACATTTGACAGAGTTATTTGGAAGAGAAACGTACACAGACACACGCAGAGACATTTTGACTTTTATAGATATTCCGATATAGCTGAAGAAGACCCAAAGATCGTCGAAAATATCTGCTTTGGAAAGAAACATTTTGTTTTTATTTCGAAATACTTCTTGTATTCCTACACGTCAACACGGAGGAAATAAATACAGAAGAGACATAAAAATCTATATATTTTGCTTACTGATTTTTACTCATATATATAGTAACGTCCAAAACTAAGGGGCACAATTTTAAAACCTAATATTTGTTCGAAATAACAACTGTGAAAAGCTGACATTTTGACAAGTATCATTCATAAGAAGATACTAAATTTGAACCATTTGCAAAGTATAGCAATATAATTATATTTATTTATTTATTAAATTGTTATTGCTTATTGGCTGTTTACATTGTTTTTCTCAATTTTGTCCCTTATTTTTTAACGTTCTTATCGTAAAATAATTAAATAATTGTTTTAATTCTTTTTCTATCCTTTTCTAATTATTCAACTTTTACTATGTTATTATGGGTTATAATAAGTACCAGTTGTCAAAATTTCGGCTTTTCACACAAATTTTAATTTTCTAACAAATATTAGGTTTTAAAATGTTGTCCCTATGTTTTGGACGCCTCTCTCTCTCTCTCTCTCTCTCTCTCTCTCTCTCTCTCTATATATATATATATATATATATATATATATATATATATATATATATATATATAAAGAGAGCGAGACAGAGAGACAGGCAGACAGACGGACAGGCAGAGGGGGGAGAGAGAAAGAGGCATACGTTTTATGCAACACCTAGATCCAAAGTTAATCAGTTCTACTAGAAAAGCGATAAACGTCATTCTAAAAATCACGAAACTATCATTAATAAATGCGTTACATTTGAACACTCGTTCACACCCAAACATAAGTGCACGTATATATACAAACAAGATGTAGCATAGATAACAGATGATATATAATTATACACACACGCATACACAATCATATGTGTGAGTGTGTAGGTGGGTATGTATATGTGTATATATGTATGCTCCTACAATTATTTCTATGTATGTACGTGTGTGTATGTGTGTGTGCCTGTGTGCATGTGTACATGTACATGAATATATATGTATGCGTATGGGATTGTGTGTGAGTGTATGCTATACATGGGGAAAGAAAGTCTTTAAAAAAGAACCCTAAAGAAGCCATAAAAACCTTCACCATATGGACTAAAAAACACTCTTTGAAACTAACTTTGACCGGTCACGGTGAAACACTTAAAATTGGAGACAGAACGTCTAAACACTGAACACACGCATCGCACCACTATGAAAAACATATTTAATATCAGCGGAGGCATATCCACAAACTCCCATTTTAAATAAAAACTTGTTACGAAAATATCTGAAGAGAGCACACCCTAAGCTCGAAACGCGTTATAAAAATATTTTAAAATAAAAATATGATGAAAACCTTTTAAAAAAACCCACAATTCTTGATGGCTACACTCTTTTAAATATACATTTTTTCTCTCGTTGGAACTACACAACCATCACTTTAAATATATATATATATATATATATATATATATGTATGCATTATAAAAGTTACTTTAAATCTATTAAAAATATTTCTTCGTCGAGACATTATCTTGTCAGTGAGTCAATTAATCTCCTGTATCGCCGAATAGTTTTACTTACATGCATAAACCATATACCCAATACACTTAAAGAGGACATCAGTTGTTGACCATGAAACATTGTTTCCAGGATTTAAATACAAAACACTGTATTAAATGAAGGCGCACAGTAGTCCTAATAAAACGCCACTTTACTTAAAGCACACGAACAAAATTATTCTTAATACTGGATCTATTTTTCTCCAGATAAATTTAGGCTAACAATTCATGTTATTTTAAAAATCTTACATGCATGCTCCTTCCCTTTCTCCAAAATTAATGTGCCTATTTATAAACAAGTGTTTTGTATAGTGTTTGGTGTAATTTATTCTACTATCTATCAACTGTATTTTTTTGTTATTAGTATTATTTTTATGCATACTTATTTATTCATGTCACCTCCATTAGTATTAGTTAATATATATATATATATATATATATATATATATATATATATATAGTAATTTATAAAATATGTATGGCGATTAAGCTACACTTAATATTCTGCGTTTCATCCAGCTATAGGATTCGTCAGGCTTATGCGCGAATTCTATCGTTGTTTCTTGTTTTTATACATGTTGAGGATTACTAGTTGGCCAATCAGCTTTCTAGTATCCACCGCGCCCCTTCCTATAACCAATGGGCATGCATTTTATCAAACAAAGGATCTGTTTTAGAGCTAGGTTAGTGGTTTTAGGTGGCCGTTCTGCTTCTTTTTTCTTTTTTTATATACATATAAATATACCTATGTGTACACAATAATGCACATATATATATATATATATATATATATATATATATATATATATATGCGCGTGATCGTTTATGTACATTCATGTTTATTTAATTTATTTATTTGTTTGTTTTCTATTGTTATTGTTAGTTTTAAAGCTATTTTGTATCGCTATCCTAGAGTAAGTTTTATTTTGTGAACACAGTTGTTTGCTATTTCCCGCCTACAGTTTAATAGATTTTGAGGTTCTTTAAAGTACAGGATAGAAAATTTTTCATGGAGGCATAATTTACATGGGTCGTCTAAATGTCTGCATGTGGTAGCTTGTCTTATTATTTTCCATTCGACTACCGGCGAATGTCCGCTTTCTTTGAGTTCCCAGTATTTATTCGCTAGTATTGTTTTTATACGGTGTTTTTTTATTTTTGACTGTGCTTTTGTGGTCATAGTATCGGGTTTTGAAATCTAAGGAAGTCATGTATATAAAAAAAGAAGTAGAACGACCACCTAAACCCACTAAACTAGCTCTAAAACAGATCCTTTGTTTGATAAAATTCATGCCCATTGGCTGGTAGGAAGGGGCGCGGTGGATACTAGAAAGCTGATTGGCCAACTAGTAACCCTCAACATGTATAAAAACAAGAAACAACGACAGAATTCGCGCATAAGCCTGACGAATCCTATAGCTGGATGAAACGCAGAATATTCAGTGTAGCTTAATCGCCATATATATTTTATAAATTACTAACCATCTCTACCTACGTATTGAGTACTTTTTAAGTAAATAATTAAAGTTTAAGCATAAATCTATACTTTCGTATAGTAAATTTATGTGAATAAATGAAATAGTTATATATATATATGTGTGTGTGTGTATGTATATATATATATATATATATAACTACTTCAATTACTCACATAAAATTAATATACGAAAGTATAGATTTATGCGTAACTTCAAGTATTTACTTCAAAAGTGCTCAATACGTAGGTAGAGCTAGTTAGTAATTTATAATATATATATATATATATATGGACAAAAATAAATAAATAAAATTAACATATATATATATATATATGAGGGTTTAGCTACACTGAATATTCGGCGTTCCATCCACTCTAGGATTCCTCAGGCTTATGCGCGAATTCTGTGGTTGTTTATCGTTTTTATATGGTCCTTTTCTATTGAGGATTTAGTTAGCCAATCAGCTTTCTAGTATCCACCGCGCCCCTTCCTATCAACCAATGGGCATGCATTTTATCGAACAAAGGATCTGTTTTAAAGCTAGGTTAGTGGTTTAAGGCAGACATTTTCTTTTTTTATTTAGTTTATATATAAATATACATATGTGTACATACGTACATTTACATATATATACATGTATTCATACATATATGTGTGATCGTTTATGTATATTCATGTTTATTTAATGTATTTATTTGTTGATTGTCTATTGTTTTGTTAGTTGTAAAACTATTTTGTATCGCTATCCTAGAGTAAATTTTATTTTGTGAACACAGTTATTTGCTATTTCTCTTCCACAGTTTAATAGATCTTGGGGTTCTTTAAAATACAGGATAGCAAATTCTTCATGAAGGCATAATCTACATGGGTCGTCTAAATGCCTACACGTGGTAGCTTGTCTTATTATTTTCCATTCGACTACCGGCGAATGTCCGCTTTCTTTGAGTTCCCAAAACAACCGAATACGCGCATAACCTGAGGAATCCAAGAGTGGATGAAACGCCGAATATTCAGTGTAGCTTAATCACTATATATATTTTATAAATTACTATATATATATATATATATATATCGTGTATATTTATGCAGCATTTTTTCATTTACACAAAAATTGTGGGAAAGCTTTTATTCTAGGTTTTTCACCTTTTCTCATCGTGTGTTTGTGTATACACAAAGGTATTACTAAATATATCATATTTTGATTTGTCTCGTCGAAGCACATCGCGATTTTGTTGCTTCTAGTATCTCGTCCGGACATCGTCAGGAGAATGTGTAAGATTTTTCGTACTGACAAACAATGTGGTAAATGGAACAACTTACTAGTTTACCTATTTTGGGAAACCGTGTTCCGTTGACTTTTATGTAGTCACTTTAATATTCTTCACATTTTATTCGTTTGGTTAGAAAAAAACCCCAGCCAGGAATAAAATATAAAGATTAATTTTTGTCCACGCCGAACAGTTTTTTTTTTTCCTGCTAAATGTTATGAAGTAAGCAGAGTTATTTTTCTGTACTTCCGTGGTGGATTTTTTTAATAAATTTATAATTATAGTAACCATTTTTCTTAATTTTATTGTGTGGAAAAAAGCCGTTTTTTTCATTTAAAAGTATGGACAGGAGGAAAAATAGAATATCATTCGGACAGAGACAAATTAAAAAGCGTTGCATTTTTAAAAAATGGTTAAGATTTTATTTTTTCTTTGGATTTGATTTTACTTAAATTAAGAACTCACCCTGGGACCTTGGAAGTATACTTATTTTATATGCTAAATTTGTTGGAATTCAACTCTGCTCTTGTGTTAATGAGTGTGTTTTGTGAACAAACTGTTTTTTTTTCTTTTGTAAACGGTCGGGTTACACTTTGGTTTACCGGTTTTATTTGGCATACATAATTTAAAATATTCTGCAGTTGTCGAATTGCTAGTTCGTATCTGAATTTAGGAACCGGCATATTATTTTGTTGATGTAATAATACCAGCTTTATTTCTAGTTCAAGCCTACTGTGTAATTAAACCGGGCATCTATTGTTACTGATGTGGTGAGGAACAAAATCTCAATGAAAATCTCGAACTTTCCTATTAGTATTTATGTGAAACTTGTCAGCCATTTGAGTTACGCAATGAGTGTTTTTCTTGATTCCTTCTGTCGCCACTGATATGATTCCAAGTTTAAGACGACGGAAGAAAAATTCGTCACAAAGATTAGGTGTAAGATAAAGGGTTTGCAGCGCTTACTATCACGTGTCTCCCATTATGGGTAATCGTGTGTGCTGTGTACTACTCGTACTCTTGTTGATTCAACGGTTTTACGAAGCTCCTGCATGAGAAGGTCATTTCACATCGTAATACAGTACAAGGAGTGTCCATGATACAGGTAAATTTCGGTCACACAACGCTCACTTTTTTTTTAATTTAACTTATTTTTATTTGTTTTGTTTTTTACGGTTTTGCTTTTTTTGGTTTTTCTCTGCATGTTTCTCAGACGATTAGGCACTTTCATTTTCTTTTTCTTTTATATATGTTACTATCATTATAGAGGCCATTTTGCTATTCAATATGTTTTAATATTTTTATTAACATTTACGTTTTATGATTCTATATTTTATTTTATTGGATTTTATTCATATTTTTTAATTATTTTCCGCGAGTATGTATAATTTTGTAGGTGTTTGACTTATGTTTTACATAGTAGTCACCACTTATCAAGGCCCGGAAGCCACTCGGGGTTGCGTGCACAGTAATCAATGGGATAATATCGTAGTGACCATTAGTAATGGAGATTTGATAAAGTGTCTTACTTAACGGCGCGGTTTATCAGGAACTTGTTTATGTTGGACTTGAAGTTGTAAGTAAGTGGGAAAGAGGCAAACGGAACAGAGTTCCACAGGCGTGCAGTTCTAAGAAAGAAGCTTTGTTCATGGAATCCACGTTTGGATTTAGGCGCAGATAAAGAGTGGGGATAATTTTTTACATTAGTTTCAGCTAGACGGGTGCTTTTCGTGAAATTTGGCGAGGGGGGCAGAGATTGAAGCTCAGACGAGCACTTTCCATGGAATAAACGGTAGAACAAAGACAAGCCCGCAACGTCTCTTCTGTGGGAGCGAGGTTGCAAGGAAGAGAAACGGGCATCCCCCATTAGGTCACGAAGTTTATTTTGTACAGTCAAGGCAATATAAGCTGTTTTAGCAGCTCCTGTCCAGATGTGGCATTTTTAATTAAGGAAAAAAATAGTTTAAATGTATATATATATATATATATATATATATATATATATATATATATATATATATATATATATATTCTCATATTGTTTCAGATTCATTGACATTTTTCCATTTGTCTATTTGTTTCGTTTAAAGTAGGATAACTGATCATTATGTTGATCTATATTTATTTCTAATGTTTTTTTTTTTAAATTTTATCGCTTCCTTGGTTAGTTGGTTGTTTTTATATTACGGCATATCCACCCTTTTCAGGTTATTTAATGCCGAATCCAGTTATTTTAAATAGGAATTTTTACTAGAATATATTTATTGTTTTTTTTTTAAGTCAGTTTCTATTTAACCCATAGTTGGGAACCTAAGAGGTACTACCGCTCCGGATCAGAGTGGACCTGGGAGCAATAACAATTTAGGGGTGGCTACACACTCCCCAAAGCCTGCAAGCTGAGGCCTTACCATCGGATATAGTTTAAGGCCATATCCAGAACCTCGCTTCCTTGCTTTCTCTTTATATAATAAAACAATAAATTTAATATTCGATTTTATCTCTGATGTATTGATTCAATTGATTTGTCACCATTTTTAAATATAATTTTTTTATTATTATTTATTGCCTTTTTTAACTGTTGCGTTGATTCTTATAATTTACTCCTCATGTAGCTGTGTATATTAAACTAGAGGAGCCCTAATTCGTGTTATCGGTTACTTCGCAGACTATTTTCCTCTATCTATTGTTTTGTTTGCTCTATTGTTTTGCAGTTCTATTCTATTTTCTCTGGTTCTTGTTAAGTTCTTGTGTGTTTTGACATTTCGTAATGAAGTGAAGCAAACTTTTATATATTTTTCTAAAGTCAAGAGATCTAAACTTAAACGAATGTAACGCTTTTCGATTAAACAGGAATGATTATGTACTAATTGTGTCGGCTTTTATTTGTAAGGCTTTATTCAGTATTCAGTATTCGTATGCAATATATATTAGTCTAATTGTTTCGTGCCCCTTTTTATGTTGTTATTGGATTATAATTTATTGCTTACGTATTTATTATTATTATTATTATTATTATTATTATTATTATTATTATTATTATTATTATTATTATTATTATTATTATTTATTGTCATAATTTATGTCTATCTTATATATACATTTTTTTTTATTTTAGAAATTCCCCTCCGTGCTAAGGTACCGTAAATTAGCATCAACAGGTGCAACGAAAAAAATATAATGTCTCGACTATTTTATGTAACTAAAGAACGATATTTTAGACACATTTATTTATTCGTAGTGATAAAATAAATTACATAATAGGAGTCACATATACACAATCACAAACTTTTATAGAGGAAGCAATCCCTATTTTTCCCTCTAACTAAATAGTCCTCTTACCGCCTCCACAGATCACCGAAGGGATTCTGTACTCCCGAAAATATGGGGTTTGATGCCTAATTAACTGGGTCCTATACTCATAGACACACTATGATTTTTTTCATGTAAAAATGCAAAAATAATAAATTCTCTCTTCCCGCATTCCTCCAAATCTCATTGGCTGAGAGCTGACAATCGGTTAATTCAGGATTTAAAGATTATTACAAATATAGGTGGTCTAGAAATTTGGCGTAATTTATTAAATACTGCTTTCTCGACACATTTACACATGCTGATAATCAATTATTTTATCTTTTTTTTACAGCTACATTGATCTTTCATTTTTAAGTTCCGATTTACTATAAGTCTTTCTTTACTTATGCCATTAGAAAAAAAAAGTTTCACACTCTGTTTTGATTATTTTACTAAAACTCTTTTAAGTAAAAACAAGCTAATAATATAACCGAGAACCGGATTTTGCCGACAATTTACACAGTGACCTACATTGCTTGAAACTACAATTTATTTATCTTAGTATGATATACAACAATTCTTTCTTTAGTTACGATAAATACAAAAAATATAACGGGCGAATCGATTGAGCTTTTTATCTGGAACATGGGTTTTGAGGAACAAGAACCTGGCAGTTTATTTACTACGAAATTCATTTTTATCTATGTTTCGGAAACCTTTAAACTGTCTATTACTGACTATTTGATTACAATTCTTTATTTAGTTGCAATAAATAAAAAAAAACAACGGATAAGCGAATAATATAGCCTCGATCCGGATTTCCCGAAAGCTTGTACATGTTATTTTTTTATGTTTTTAGTGCGATTTACTACACTTCTTTATTTAGTTTCGATGATTAAAAAACAGATTACGTGTTTACTATAGCCGACACGAGGATTTCAATGAACTAGAAATTGACAGTTTACCTTGTTCTTAAATATCCCTATGTATTCCTTGGAAGTGTTTAAACTGTCTATTTTTGAATATTTTATTATTTTTATTATTTTTATGCTTAAGAAAAAATAAAACTGATCAAACGAATAATATAGACGGGATCCAGATTTTGCAGAAAACTTACACAGTGACCAATACTGCTTGATTCTAACATTTAGTCATAACCAAAAATTGACAGCTAATACACTTCAAAATCTAGTTATGTGTGATTTTGAAGCATTTAAAGTGTTTATTACTGACTATTTTCAAAGTGTGTGCGTGTTTGAGCCAGGCTTACGGGGTCAGAGTCGGAAGGAGTCGGAGGTTTTAGCTCAACTCGGAGTCAGAGTCAGATTTCTAAGAGTACAAGAGTAGGATCCGAAGTCGCATTTTTTATCCTACTCCGACTCCTTAAGTCCACTGATTTTTTTTTTTTTACATGGGTTTATTTTTGGTTTTACCGGTTCTTTTTGTAATAAAATTTTCACACCAAACAAGGAAAAATTGGCACGTTTATGTACTATAAAGGACCTAAGTTCCAGGAGTACTATGAAGGGAGTTTAGCAGCGAGATGCCTGTTACATTACACTTGAAATTCTGCATGCCAATATATTCAGGGAAGCAGGAACCCGGAAGAGTATTCCAAAGTCTTGCAGTTCTGGAAAAGAAGCCATTAGAGTAGAAGGCTTTCTTCCGTATGGGGATCGCTACTGTGTAAGGGTGGCACTTCATTACTTGTCGGATTTGTCGGGGGAATGTTTATCGGGGGAGTTTAAGAGCTTATAGTTCGTCAGAGCAATACATCATTAAAATACTTGTGAATCAAGCAGAGGGATTCAACATTTTGTCGATGGGACAGCAGCTAGAACTAAGATGACGATTCAGAACCCCTTTTGAACCCTGTCCAGGAGCGAGAGACTAGTAGCAGATGCACCAGCACAAATGTGACAACAGTATTCGATGCATGGGCGAATGGTAAACTTGTAGAGGTACAGGATACGTTGAGGCGTAGGTAACTTTCTAGCACGGTAGAGAGAGCCTACCTTCTTCCCACCGGCTTGGTAATGATCTAAATGTATCTATTCCAACTCATGTTTCCTGTAAACATTAAGCCGAAGAGTTTGAACAAATTACTTTCACGTCTTTAGCCATAGCTATTCGTGATTGGCAAGGTTTCATATAATTATTAAAGGAAACGAGCTTTGACCGTTACAATCCATTTCTGATCTCATTCCACTACAGACCGAATGTCTTCCTCTAAGGTTTCCTCCATTGCCTTTGATATGTGCTCATTAGTTTTCCCCACGTGCGTTCTATAAAGCATTGTCTTATCGACAAATATACCATCCCCGGGACAAATTTATCAGGTAAGTCAGAAATAATAAAGGACCAAGGATAAATCGCTGAGGTACACCTGCATTTATATCTTATTGTTTGGACAAACACCCATCAAGAACAACCTGGATTCTTCTCTCATTTAAGAAGGATTTAATTATGTTAAGCATTCGTCCAGTAATACCATAGACTTTATTAGGTGACCATCGAGCCATACCCTGTTAAATGACTTAGTTATACATAGGGCTACAGCCCTCCCCTCCCCTGCTTTATCCAGTGCTTGGTACATGCGTTCAGAGATTACAGATAAAATATCTGCAGTAGTAATTGCCTAATCCATATTGATGGTCAAACAGAAGTTTAGCAGCTGTAAGGTGGTGAACTAAAGCTCGATTAATTAAAGACTCAAATATTTTGGCGAAAATCGGGATGAGGCTAATTATCCAATACTTTAATGGGTGAATTCGTTCGCCAGAGATTTTGTAAACTGGTACCAAAGAAGCAGTATTCCAGAGGTCAGGAAAGCAAGATTCGTTAAGACATTTGTTAAAGAATTTAGAGAGAACTGGAGCTACCTCAGCGAAACATTGTTTTAATAACACAGCCAGGATGAGATCAGGTCCACATGCTTTTGAGGTGTTTAGATTTTTATGATGTAATGTACCTGAGAAGGGATGGTTTTCTGATCATTTAATGTGATTTCTGTCCAAAGAGGAAAATCAGCGAGGGAATAGTTGGTTGGGTCCAAGGTAGAGTTTGAGGGAAAATAACGGTCAACCACGTTAGCTCAGTTGCTATGCAAACAATCTCATGATTGTTGGATGGTGAGGGAATTATTAAATGCCGACTATATCCTACACTATTGTAGATTTTCCAGAATTCATGAGTTCCTAATTTATTTCTGAGCTTCAATGCGTTTCCTGGTTGTTTCACTGCCGCTACTTCTTTCTTACGATTACTTTTAGTTTCTATATACTTTGTCTGTTTGTACAGGACGATTGCTGGATAAATCTACGGTATGTATGCATGTTGCCTCTGGGCAATGGCAGCTATACAAGTAGAAGTAAACCAATGGCGACAGTAGGTTTGTTATAGAATTTCGGTATAGGAACATGCGCATCAATTGTTGTTTTGAACCATTCAATAGTCTCAGTTGCGCACTATTCTGCAGGGAGATAAGATATTTACCCAATGGGCGTCTCTGATGTGATCTCTAATGGCATTCCAGTGAGCCTGATTTTAGTACGTTGTCGTTTTGAGCAATGTCTCTTCAACTTAAAGTGATTCTATCACAGCATGATCAGCATTCCTCAGTTGGCAATCAACATTTGTTACACAATCCTCAGGATCTATTGCCATAAATAGCCAGAAATGAGACTTGCTAGTCCTGGCGATCTGGGGGTTGGGTCGGGAATGTTACTGTCTGTGTCATGGAATGGGATATAGCAAAGTTATGGATGATGCTACAAGCTGTGTCAGTGTAGTTAGAGAAACAAAACAAATCTCTGTGGTAAGCGTTAGACTCAATAAATACATGTATTTGGGCGCTAGTGTCAAGAGATAGTGCTACATCTATGCTGTCAGACACATGATTGATTATAGTATAGTCCTGGGTTGATGGATAGCGATAAAGAATATACAGGTAGCTAAAGATATGTTGTAAACTTAGTTTCAAGCACATGAATACCTGGTCACTTGATTTAAGTTTAGATTCCCTGTTACAAATATAGATCCCAAGCCTGTTCGTGTTAACGTCTTTACAACAAGATGGAAAATAACCAGGCATGTTAAAGATGTTAGCGGGGATGGAGGAGTGACCGTTAGTTTCACTTAGTGATAAGACATTCTGAAAGTTTGCTACGTGAAATGATTCTATATCATCTAAGTTTGTTCTAAGTCCTCGGATATTTGTAAATACACGCCTCAAGGGGGAGGCACGAGTGTGTGACTTGTTTAAATGTTTTCTTTTATATTGAGCTGTCATTTATTCTATTTCGTAGTGAAATATCTATATTGGGGTTCTAGGATAAAACGGGTTTAAATAGCCATCATGATGCAACACAAGTAGACCATCAGCTGGCTCCTCATCCACAAGAATGTGGCATCGGGAATGCCCACCACAGATTTGTGCAGGGTTTCCCTCTATGCGCAACATGCACTACAAATATCCCGATATTACACAACTGATATAAAAACAGCCAATTTAAGAGCTACCAAAGAGTTCGGCGCTCCTGTACTGTCAGTCGGAAACAGCAACCACCGACTGTCAAACTGGTATCCTCAAACCCGTCCGACAGGAGTGGCCCATTCCAGCTATGTTAGCATATATGGTAAATAAGCACCCCCTAAATGCCCAAGCATAGGGGAAGGGAATAAGGCAAATGTGGGAGACGACATTCATTGCCCTAATAAGGAAACGAGGTTATGCACTGGGCGTCTCTAATTAGTCCTTGTGGCCGTATATCTGCTCCTGGCTAATCGGCAAAGAAGGAGTATCGTGTATAGATAGGCAGAGCATATCCACTCCTTAAGCAATTTAGGTTTGCAAACCTGTGACTTGATAAGTCACACACTATAGGGAGGTTGTTGACCAGGAATGAGAAGGTCTGTCTCCACCGTTTAGTGCCAAGACGTATGAAGTCAGTGGAACAGGTTTACAAATCTGAGTTTTCTTTATCCCAGATGGATGACCTTACCAGATCTACTCGTCCATCAAAGCTGAGAGGATTTTCCCTGTACCTGGTTTCAAAGTCAGGTATTTCTATGCTCCGGCATGGATAGTTAGGATAAAGAGAGTTAATATCAAATAATTAGTATCTATTTTAAGTTTCACTCCTCAGAATAGGATTAAGATTAGAAGATGAGGTTACGTTTTTAAAGGATGTATGTATGAATATGGGGTGTAAATTAGAGGTCTATATCTACTACGGTTAAGAAAAGGTCCAATATGGTTTGTGGATTAGTGACTAATTGGAACATTTTAGTATATGGGTTATGGTATGTTTCGAAATGTTTTTAGGTGTTAGTTTTCAAGTGAAGATAATCACCAGTATTTTCCCCATCTAATGAAAGAAATATATAGTGCTAGTTAATATAGATCACTTATAATGTGGTCAAAAACTGTGGCTAATGGGTATCTATTTTATATATATTCTATAGAATATAAATATAGGTTAAGCTAATGCATGCCTTAGCTATAGAAATCTTTAAATATTTAGTATTTATCGAGTTGGAAAAGGTCAGCCTAATAAAGTTTAGCACCGGAGGCTAAACCCTCCTCCCAAGGTATGTGCAAATTATGTGATTGTATATCAGCTTGGGAGGAAGAGCAATTGTTTTTTTGTCCAGTTTAAATAGAAGAGATTATATAACAAGAATACAGTATCAATATACAATATAAATATACAGGGATCGGGGAGGATTTATGAGGATAAGGATTTTGAATGTCTATTATGCAAAACAGACAGGCAGGCATTTTGGAGGCAACTCATTATCCTTTTAAAACAGACATTTACAAATAACATTTGCCCCAGTTATTTTAGTAACATACATCAGTAACAATATACATGTGACCAGTATAGGACTAATATTTAAACATAGAATAATGAATTAGGATTTCCGACAAGCGGGAAATAATATAAGTAAATAAGAGTAGGCAAACAGGTTTGGTGAATAAGCAATTATTTAATTGCTTCCTAAGAAGTAGTTTGCACAATTTAGCAGTTTTTGATTGTTTTGCTTTTATTTTTGGAGATATAATATTTTTGTACTATACTGTAATGCTTCCATTTCATCAAGATATTTCAGTCTGTTGGATCACTGAAAATACTGTCTGGACAGCTGTTGTCTTTTTGGTTGTGACGTCACACAAGATCAATGACAGTTCTGTCTTTGAGTAGGATCAGTGTGGATTACCTTGGATAAAAATTGGATTGTAATCTGAAGGTTATCCAGTTACTGAATCAAATGGAATTTGGCAGTTGGATTAGTCCGGGATCGATCCGAAATTACAATCTTATCCCTCCCAAAAAATAACGGGCATAAATCAATAAGAAGCAACCCATCGAACTATAGCCTTTTATAGCTTTTTCCTTTTTTTTACATAGGAGTCACCACTTATCAAGGCCCAAAGCTCACTCGAGGATAATGGTTAATGAGTGTACAGAAGTCAATGGGACAATATCATAGTAATCGTTAGTAGTGGAAAGTTGGCAAACTGGATTACATATAGGGGATGGCTCATAACTAATTTGTTTATGTTAGACTTGAATATGATCAAATTTCAGTCAGCTGAAAAGCGGGCAAATGGAAGAGAGTTCCACAGGCGTGCAGTTCAAAGAAATGGGCTTTGTTCATGGAATCTCCGTTAAGGTTTTAGCACAAATAAATAGGGGGGAATTATTGATATTGATTTTAACTAGACGAGTGTTTTTCATTAAAGTTTGGCGAGGGGGGCAATAGATTGGAGCTCAGGCAGGCATCTGCCATTAAAATAGTGATAGAGCAGAGGTAGGTTCGTAACGTCTCTTCTTTGGGAAAGTGGTTGCAAGGACGAGAAAAGGACATCCCCACGAGGTTACGAAGTCTATTTTTAACCTTGTCGAAGCAAAATAAGAGTTTTCCAGAAGCGCCTGCGCAGATGTGGCAACAGTACGCAGCTTTGGGTGTACCTGACTCGTACTTAGGTAGAGAATAATATCAGCAGTGAGCTATCTACTGGAGCGCTACAATAGTCCCACCATTGTTCCAGACCAGAAGCTTGTAAAACATGGAGCCTTCCCAAGACGAGAGCCATTCATTTCAATTGATGATATAAAGATAGAAACTTGGTTTTAGATGCATTAAAAATAACCAGCTATTTCTTTCCCCACTGCACCACGTGCTCAAGATCAGAGGAGAGAGACAACTTGGTCATCTACTGCCTTTGAGGTGTACACATAGATGGTAAGGTCATCAGCATAAATGTTTTCGAATGATCTTAGGATGTGATTTGGAAGATCATTGATGTAGATCAGAAAGAGCGTTGGGCCCAAGATTGGCCCCTGAGGGACTCTGTAATTAATACAGTGAGCTTCTGATTTCTGCCCATCAACCAATCAGAGAGAAATGATTTAATAATTGAAAAAACATTTCAAGCTATACCGTAGCTGGAGATCTTGATATGTCAAGTGCGATTGCCCTAGAAAGGAAGTTGCGGTTAAGAGATTCACTAATCCTATTAGATATAACCGTCAGAACAACTTCTGTACATATAGCGGAACGGAAACTATATATCATGTTACTAAGAATGTTATTTTGGCTGAGATGGTTAACTACTTTTCGATTAAACACGGATTTCAGCAACTTACTTATGACGCACAGAAGACATATTGATCTGCACTGAGAGGAAGATGTCCGATCACCTGAATTCTTAAATAGAGGGCAGACTTATGAGGTGTTCCAGAGTGTTGGGAAGCAATTGTCCTTAAGACAACGCTTAAACAGCTTTGTAAGTATGGGGCCTAGTTCTCGTTGAAGCTTTTTCAGCACTATGATTGGAATGCCATCAGGTTCAATTATTTTATTGGAATCGAGGATTTGATTAGCTTGGCTACATCACGTACAGATGTGCGTATGTGCATGTGTGCATGTGTGCGCGTGTGCGTTTGTGTGTATGCGTGTATGTGCGAGCGTGTATGTGTGGATACCTAGCTGTGTGTGTTTTGTGTGTGTTTTGTGTGTGTTTTGAGTGAGTATTTGCGGGTTTGCGTCCGTGTGTGTGTTTCGTCGTGTGTGCGTGTGTGTGTGATTATCTGTGCCTATCCGTGTATGTGTTCGTCTCCGTATGTGTGTGTCTATATGTGTGTGTTTGAATGTTGTGTGTGTTTGGTCGTGGGTGTGCTTGGTCGTGTGTGTGCGAGTGGGTGTATGTTTGATCGTGGGGTCCCTGTCTGTGAATGTGTGCGTCTGTACATGTTCGTATGCATGGCGTAGGCGTGTGTGCGCACGTGTGTATATGCGTGTCTGTGCTTTGTGGTTTGTGCGCGAGTGTGTGTGTGTTTCTTTGGGATAGAAACCATTCTAATACTTGCGTCAACCAGACTAAAGTAATCAAGTTTATTTTATCTTAATTGTAATGAAGGCGCTTATATTAAAGTAGACATGTGGACCCATATTCATATCTACGATTTATTCCAGGGTGTTAATTAGCAAATAAGACTGATTCTGTTTGAGTGAGTTTCCAAAATTATTTTAGGTTGCAAGTATTTCTCTTTTAATTAGCTTGTTGGTGGTGGTGCAAGCTTGTATGTGACTGTGAAACAAATTGTTCATGTTGTAACGTGTTCTTTCATTCTAATGTGCAATGGCCTAGCTGTGCTACCGACTTATAATTTCGAAATGTTGAAATTAATATTTTAAACTGCCGAATACTGTTTCCTGCCCCCCCAAAGAAACCTGTCTTGCTTGTCTCTGAAACGCGAGTTAAACGCACGAAAAACATCCTACGTTCATTTTCCCACTGGCACGCGAAGTACGTACACAACGACTCCGAGTAAGCAAAAACATTTCTCCAATCAAAGAAATGCCAGTTTTTATATGCTTTATTCAACATATGCAAATTAGACGGCGTTGAATTTGAGCATATGTCGCCTTTTTCCCGTCCTATCAGTCAGGTTTCGAGTTGTGAGTGTCGCACACGCTACTCGTGTCCGCTTCTTTCCGTGGCTGTTGCCACACCCCTCCCTGATCTCATGATCACACAGGCTGATTTTCTGTAGTTGTCATTTTCGGGTGCTTCTTTGCAATTTTGTGAATTTTCCCTACTATGGGCTTCATCAGGGCGTGTCATCTTCTAATCTTGCCTCATAATCATCTTCTGACTGTGTTTCATCAGCGGGTATCAGTCTTTCCGATCTGCTCTCCGAGGATGTTGCGCTGACGGGATCTTCTTCTAAGGAGAGCACATGGTTTCACGGCCGCAGGCCTTTCACGTGTCGAGGCGTCCCATCCACCGAGACTGCGGACTGATTTTCTCAGTGACTCGACTCAACCCAAATCTCGTGGTAAAACGGCCCCATGTTTCCTTTAGCCACAAAGTTTTCAATTTGGATAGGAGTATGCTCGGGGTCTACTACTTTTGCAAACAATATATTCCTTTCACCCGGACCTCGTACCAGTATATGACATTGGCTGGTGATGTCAGAAATGACTCCTCGTCTTTTCGATTCACTTTGTACTAGTTAACTGCGTCTGGTATGGAGCAGTGCATCTTAGCAGTGCGATGACAGCGCTCTGCTATGCAATTCCCGAGCGGAGCATATACACAGCGAAATCTCAAATTCACGCCTCATTCATCTGCTAACGCTCTGAATTCTTTGCTGCGGAAAGATGAGTAATTATCTGTCAGTAGTTCGGGAGGTGGGCCAGGTGCCAAAAAAGACCATTTCCACTTAGCACATTATAGTTGCCGAGTCCTTTCGTGTTAATTGCCTCCACAATAGAAAACCCTGGCGGCCCACAATCAATGATAGTTAAGAAATGGTAAGCACCGTAATGCGCAATGCCCATTCCCAACCGTTGCTAATCACTGTGCACCCGTAGCTTGCCTTTCCTCCTGTGAACTGGCGCTTCTTTATCGTGCATGGAAAACTCTCTAGGCGAAATAAGTTGTGGGTCGCACTCCTGAATATCCACTGTTTTTGTGAATAGACATGTTGCTATACACGTCAATTGTATCAGCTACATTTTGAATTAACACAACCAAAGTCACGTCTACAAACAGCTCATATTACTTCACCAATTGTTTGAAGGTATTCAATCGTTTTCTAATGAGCATCTCACTGGCAGCCTCGGTATCAAATTGCGCTTTTTACGTTGACAGAATCTGACATAGGAGTTTAACGTACACAAAAATCCGTCGTTTTTCCCCACCGACACGCGAAGTACATATTAATTAACTACGAGTGAGCAAAAACAAAAAAAAATGTCTCCAATAAAAGAAATACCGGCTTTTTATATGCTCAAATTCGACATATTGCAAATAAAGATGTTGTTTTTTCGTGTCCTATCAGTGGGGTTTCTATTTTTGAGCGTCGCACACTCGACCCTTGGACACAGGTTTCGGTGACTGTTTTACAAATTTACTGCATGTGGTGCATTGCATACGAGACAAGATATCAGAACAGGAAGAATGTATATTATTTCTATATATATAGCTGTTTGGATCATATCATATGAAAATATAGATTACAATTAAACTACACATACACCAAGGTTTATGGGATCTGCTAAAAATGAAACGAGGAATTGTTTTGCAGCCTAATTGCTACACACAGACACACACACACGCACGCACACACACACACACACACACATATATATATATATATATATATATATATATATGTGTGTGTGTGTGTGTGTGTGTGTGCGCGCGCGTGTATACCAGCTCGATGTCTGTTCGCAAGAATTGCTATGTGATTTTTTCGCAACCAGTTTTTTATGTGTTATTAAATAATAAAAATAATCATTAGGTTATTCATATTTACAATTTTTATACAGAAATGCATGATTTTAATGTTGCTTAAGATTAAGGTTTGTATTTTTCTTTATAAATAGAATCGAGTTTCTGTCACTGCAGAGCCGTACAGTACAATTAATGATAATTTGATTCATGACAGTTTTGTGACTTATTATTAAAGGGCTAATTATCTATTAAATAATATATTGTATCAAACATATAGTACTTATTTAAAATGATAAAATAAACTTCATTTATGTGAGATTAGCTTAAATTCATACAAAAATATCAAGCGCTAGTACAACGTTCGATATACTTTGAGCTATGCACAGATAGATGAGATATAGTTCAAATGAAACTGCTTCAGAACTATTTTCAGCTTATGGAAATTACCATTTTCTTTTTTAACGTACTAACATATTTCTGCACGCGTTCATAATCTATCCAAGTAAAGATTGTACTCGTTATAAACTATGTTTGGTTTATGCTTATTTTTTCCAGTTAATCTGTGTGTTTTATGCCTAGTAGTTTAAAGGTTGTTCGGTAAAATATTTTCATAAACATACACTTTTTATTCTAAGAAATTAAAGCAAACTATAATCAGCTACTGAGGAAACCAATTCTCCTACGCGATGGCGTGGAGCGTGCCAATTTTACAGCATAAACCAAGAAACATATAACCATTCGTAAAAACAAAATCATGAATCTAAAAGCCATAAATACAAGTTAAAACGGTAATAAAAAATGAGTGTCTTCGGTATTTACATATTTATCGAATTAAAACACTAAATAGAAGAAAATAGGCGTCACTAATGCGGGGAAAAAAGACAGCAAAAAAGCATGTAAACAGGCCGAAAGAAATTAAAAAAACGT
Source organism: Euprymna scolopes (assembly GCF_053919585.1). Classification (NCBI taxonomy): domain Eukaryota; kingdom Metazoa; phylum Mollusca; class Cephalopoda; order Sepiida; family Sepiolidae; genus Euprymna; species Euprymna scolopes. Next base: position 129,473,022 of record NC_136491.1, read on the forward strand.
ATCTATACCTCTAATATTTCTGCCACCTCATGTTTCTTAATAAGACATGATAATTTAATTGTATAAACTATAATGGTAATATATCGGTTTCATTTTCATTATATAAACTTTAAATCATTAGTGTTCATATATACAAAACTATTTCACACGCAAGTAGACCCACACGTACACACATATGCACGCACGCACACACACATACACACACACACACACACACACATATATATATATATATATATATATATATATATATATATATATATATATAAAAATGGGTTAAGAAATTCCAACGAAAGAAAGATGTATATTTAAATAAGGGAGTAGTCACCCACAATGTGTATTTTTTAACATTATTTTATTATTCTGTGTCTTGGTTTTTCATTGGGAATTATGTTTGGATCATTGTAATAATGTTTTTAAGTCATTGAAATCGTTTTTACGCGCGTTTCAGACGTTCTGTGATGCGTCCTCGTCAGAAATTATTTTCAAATGTCTTGGAGATGTAAAACTGGCGATTTTCGTAGTTAATTTGAAGTTTTTCCAAGGGGTGGAGGCTTGTAAGTGTTTATTATTCATTGGCATGCTCAATTTTTATCACTCCTTTATTGCTCTTTTATTGGGCTTGTTGAGGGAGACCGCTGACCTGTCTATCTCTTTCTGCTAATGTTTTTTCTCCTTTTCCTTTAGGGTGGGGTAGGGTGTGTGTGCGTGTGTGTGTGTGCGCGCGTGCGTGTGTGTGTTTGCTTTTGTTGGTTTGGGATGTGTATATTTTTATAGTATTTTGGGGTTATTTGCTTCCTTAGTAAAGCTACTGTGGTCCGAGGTGAGGTCGTTACTAATGTGTATGTGTAGGGAGGGGGGACTAGCTCTTCTGAAATAAGGGTAGGGGTGCTTTCATTCTATTTTGATATCTATATATATATATAAGTAATGTGATTGATAATTTAAAATTTAAAAATCAGATTATAATTAAATTAAAAATCCGTTTCATAAGAAGGAACAACAACAAAATCAATTATCTGTACGATCGTTTCGGAAAACAATGTTTTTTTACTGTGGTATACATATTGTTGTTGTTCCTTCTTATGAAACGGATTTTTAATTTAATTATAATTTGATTTTTAAATTTTAAATTATCAATCACATTACTTAATATTGAATTAGCTCTAGGACATTTAACTATCGAGCTTATTATATATCTAAATTACAACGAGCACTTTCTCTTTCCTGTATTTTAATTAAACTAGTAATTTCACTGTTACATTAAAATACACTCAGCTCTTTAGACTATTGTTCTAATCTCCTTTAAATTATATATATATATATATATATATATATATATATATATATATATATATATATATATATATATATATATATATAGTAGCAAATGGGGAGCGCCCGGTGTCCGGGCGTAAAATACGCTTAAATATGATATTTTAATTAGTTCAGATTTCGAATATATTTTAATAGAGTCCTGATTTTGAAATTAAAAAAAAATATTTAGGTCCCATAAAATAGAAATAAAATCGAAACCATAGCATTTTAAGTTGGTGACGTCACCACTTAAGCAACCTGATACGAATATGAGCCGATTAAAAATAAACATTGAAAAAAACAAACAACTGAGATAAATGTACAAAATTTTTAAGGATTTTTTCAATTGTGACTCTTTTTAAACTTCTTTAACTCAGTTGTAACCGGATGAAATCCCCAAAAAGAGCGGCCCGCAAAAATCAAGTTATGTGAGGACCTAGCGTCGCTCTGCTACTTTTAGTTTTTGAGGTTGAAAATAAGGAGACTTACAGACACACCGAGAGCCTATATATATATATATATATATATATATATATATATATATATATATATATATATATATATATGGGGGAGATGAGGACGACAAAAGAAAAAAAGAAAAATGACAAACGTTAACTATTAAAAAGTCATTATGTAAATCTAGCAACGGAATCCTTATCCTTGCTCTATAAAATCGAAAATTAAAAATCTAAATCCATCATGTTGTATTATCAATTTAATAAATAAATCGTTTTGATGGGTATATGGAATACTGATTATTACATACATGATATATTACAATCTATCAATACGCTCGGTACAAAAGAATTAGTGAAGCATATCCGATTTTGTTAGATGTAGATTAATATGCCCGGTTTATTCACAATGTTATTTCTTTATTGGTTGAAGTAGTGTAAAATTATTTCCTCTGTGTTATTTTCAACGTTTTCTGAATCAAAATAGAGAAATTGTCTAGATATTAAAACTTTGACGGCCAAATTGTTGTTTCAAGTCGCCTTTCAAAACATACTTTAACTACTCTTAAAGTACATGTATATGCATGGTTCAACATTTTGTTGATTTATCCCGTAATCCTCTTTCCTTCAGTCAAGAGGAAGTATATTCATAATTAAAAAGAAAATATTTATTGCACAAATGATTCTGGATGCAAATTATTTAAAGTAAATATTTTAGATTTACATTAAATATTATCTATACCTATGCCAGCAGAGTGAACCGATGTTGCGCGGAAATGAATCAGGCTTAACGAATGTTCCAATGTTTCTCATACTTTACTGTTGTCATCCATTTTTCAGTTCCCTCCGCAGTTACATAGTCAATAAAACAACGTAGTTTACATTGCACTTCATAGAATCTACTCTTGATTTAATAAAATTGCATAATGGCTTGAATTGAAGTGTAAAATGCAAACGTCAACTTCCATGTTAAATTTGTGCTCTAAACAATGACATTAATTTGAAACGCATCTCAGTCATATCAAATATTCTTTAGTTGATTTATATGCTGGTTCTTTCTGCTTGTGTTGTAGCAACTTTTCTCAAATGTACTTCTGATGCTAGGATGTATAAAGCATAAACTTTTTTCCAAATCACCTATTTATTATTTCATCGGATTTTTTCGCTTTTCCATAGTCGTCGAAGATATTCCAATACAAAACCTCCAAAGCACACATAGTAAATTTGTTTGAAATTAAAAAAAAACTAACTTAAAACCTATAAAGCAAGTTTTAGTCAATAATCAATTCCCTAACTCTCTTGTAGATAAACTAATAAAACTAGCGATCAGTAACTTGAATCAAATTAGCAATAACCAACAAGAAAACACTCAAACCATTCAAATATATTGCCGTAATCAGCTACACAAGACCTCCAAAACTGATGAAAGTATTCTGAAAAATATAATCCGTCGAAAGCGACTCCCAATGATAATAACAAAAATAATTATCTATTATAAAAAATTGCAGACAACTAACCTCGTAATCTAAAACAGCACTTAGAAGTTTACCAATTTAACTGCCCATTAAGAGAGTGTACCTTTAATACTACTAACTACACAGCCTATACGACAAACGCATTGTCGCGAAGATTTACTCTCCACCTCTCTGAATTTAGTTCGATATCGCAACATTTGGGAAAACATGACCGCCATCATTCGGAATTCCGGAAAATCATGGTAGAAAACATTTAGGTTTTGCAAGGCGAGAAAAATGTTAATAGACTAAAAATATTCGAACCGTTGTTTATTAAAAAAAAGAAGCAGGTCACTAATATCACATACGAATATCGTGGAAATATTTAAAAATGCTTAGAATAGCATATTTTAAATCTTAAATACTTACATTTGTAAATATATAATAACATAATATACTCCATATATAATTATTTTTTTTTCAAATCCGACCAGCTGATTCCAAATAAGCCACTACGTGACCAGGATATATATATATATATATATATATATATATATATATATATATATATATATATATATATATATATATATATGAATATGATAAGAAAAAAAGGAAAAAAACATAATTTCTACCAATGCTAGAGGATGAGAGTGGTATCTCTGTCGAGAGCGATCGCTATGGATCCAACTTTTGCAATATTGAAAAAACACAAAGAAAACTATTCGGAGATTGAAGAAGATGAAAAGGAAGATAATAAAAAAGAAAAATCCCCTGCTCTTCAATAGCATTTGTTTGAATGAGAAGATGATGCCAAAATTTACACAATATATATATATATATATATATATATATATATATATATATATATATATATATATATAAAACGGACTAAGTCATTTCTTTTTTTTTGCATTGTGTAAAACAAACATTTAAATATTTTAAGTCCTAAAACTGAACATTTTTTTTCATTTTCACCAGAATTTTACGTGCCGTGGTGAATTTTGGGGCTAAATGGTGGGAGGGAAAATTCTGATCTTTGTCATTTTTTTTATGCCACGTTCATTGTGCATTCACGGGAGACCATGCATACTTCATTTGTTACAAAGAAAAATCATGTAATGTGTCTTTGTAAAACTTTGAAAATATATTGTTGATATGTTAGGTATTATTTTGTATTGCTTTTAGCCCTGAATATAGGATTTAATATTAGAGCAAAACTTTAATTTGGGTAATTGATTTTACACATCCTGGGGCGGGCATTAATCTATATTTCAATATTGATCAATAATTTATATTTGGAATTTGGCAAACATGCATTTAACAATAATAGAATTTATAGAAGATGTATGGAAACTAAAGCCGCTTTCAGGACTGCCAGCAACCATTGTAAGAAAGTAATAAAGAACGCAAGAGAGTTGTATGCTCAGTCCGTCAAGTCCAAAGTAGCTGAGCAGCGGCTTGGTTCCCATCAGTTTTGGCAAATAGCAAACAGAATCCTGTCAGAAGCGTGTGCTCTATCCCAACTATCATCAATGGACCTGAGTTCATCTCGTCAGCATCAGACAAAGCCAAACTCTTTGCCAAGAACTTTGCAGCCAATTCTACCCTTTGCGACCGAGGCCGCCAACCCCCAATATATCCTCCTGTATCAGAAATCACACTATGTGATATACGAATATCTGTATGTGATGTTTCCAACCTAATCAAAAACCTTGATTCCAGTAAAGCAACCGGCCCTGACGGTATTCCAATTATAGTACTCAAAAAACTTCAACCAGAAATCGCACCCATACTTACAAAACTGTTTAAACGTTGTCTTAAGGAGAATTGCTTCCCATCACCCTGGAAAATCTCATCAGTATGCCCTGTATTTAAGAATTCAGGTGATCGCTCATCCCCCTCTCAGTACAGGCCAATAAGTCTCCTGTGCGTCATGAGTAAGTTGCTGGAATCTGTGTTAAATAGAGAAGTAATCAACCATCTCAGCAAAAATAACCTTCTTAGTGACATGCAATATGGTTTCCGTTCTGCTAGATCTACATCAGATGTGCTTACAGTTATATATCATAGGATTAGCGAATCTCTCGACAGAGGCAACTTTCTAGGGCAATTGCTCTTGACATATCAAAGGCCTTTGATAGGGTATGGCATAAAAGTTTACTTCACAAGATCTCCAGCTATGGTATAACTGGAAATGTCTTCTAAATTATTAAATCATTTCTCTCTGATAGTTTCATAAGAGTAGTAGTTGATGGACAAAAATCAGAAGCTCACAGTATAAATGCTGGAGTCCCTCGGGGATCAAACCACGGGTCCAACACTTTTCCTGATCTACATTAATGATCTTCCAAATCACATCCTTACATCATTCGTAGACATTTTTGCTGACGACACTAGCATCTAAGACAGTAAACGACCAAGTTCTCTCCGATGCTCTCTCCTCTGATCTTGATCACGTTGTCCAATGGGGAAAGGAGTGGCTGGTTACTTTTAATACATCTAAAACCAAGCTTCTATCTTTACATCATCAACGTTCTGATCCAAATCTGGCATCAATTAAAATGAATGGCTCTCGTCTTGGGGAGGCCTCAAGGTTTGGCAGGCTTCTGGGCTTGACCTTTACTCCTGATCTTAAATGGACTACGTATATCAAATCTGTTGCCAAGGCCGCTGGAAAAATGGTCGGATCCTTCTATCGATCCAGTAGATATCTCACTGCTGATGCAATTCTCTATCTGGCTCTTATATATAATATAAGAGCCAGATACGTTCAAGGATGGAATAATGTTGCCACATATGGGCAGTAGCTGCTAGAAAATACTTGCCCTGGCTTGATAGGGTTCAAAATAGACTTCGTGACCTGGTGAGAGATGTCCTTTTCTCTTCGCTGCAACCTCTATCTCACAGAAGAGATGTTGTGAGTTTGTCTCTGCTTTATCGTTATTTTCATGGAAAGTGTTCGACTAAGCTTCAATCTATGGTCCCCCCTCGCCAAACTTTCACAAGAAACACTAGACTAGCTGAAAACATTATCAATTATTTTCCACACTCTTTATCTGTGCCTAAACCTAAACATAGATTCCATGATCAAAGCTTCTTTCTAAGAACTGCACGCTAGTGGAATTGTCTTCCGTTTTCCTGCTTTCCAGCTGTCTATAATATGGTTGTCTTCATGTTCAACGTGAACAAGTTTCTGATGAGCAGTTCCACTTAAGTTAACAAATTTACGGAACTTCCATTACTATCGATTACTATATTGTCCTTTTGACTACTCTACACTCTTTAACCCTCATCCTTGAGTGGCCTATCGGCCTTGATAAGTGGTGACGCCTATGTAAAAAAAAAAACAGAATTATGGAAAACAAAACTAATGTACGGGATCTAATAAATTACAGTAATTAAAATGAAAAATCTCAATGTTTATGTATAAATTAAGAAAAAATTCAGTAAAATTAATATGTATATTTTGTTTTAGAATGACCCTGGTGCATAAAAATTGTTAAATCGTTCAAATTGTTTTAAATAACACTCTCAATAAAGCTAAATTTCGAGATACACAGCATACACACTGGCCACTTTAATCCCATTAAGAAAAAGGAAATTAACAATTTTTCCGTGCTGGTTAAAAATAAGATGACAGCTTTACACTTTTTTATGCTGAGCCAGTTATGGTTTATTGAAGGGAACCCTGATTATTCTCTTTAAAGTGGGTTGTCGCGATTTTGATATGTCATTCTCTCTTTACCGACATTTTTTACCTTCTTTTTGTTGTAGTGTGTTTCATATAGTCATTACTAGAAGGCAAATTAACCAAACGCAATGCTTTTCGTTCCGTGCAGGAAAATGTTCGAAAAATATTAGAAGTATAGTTATTCGCTGAAGTAAGAGAAAAATGAATAAACAAAAATTATGATCGTGGACATATTCTTATATTAGGTTATTTGGATTCAATAAATCATTTGTTTTTATTTCTCTCGAGTGTATTGAACAAGATTACAAATTGCATTTTTTCATGACTGAATTTATACATCCATTACGCCGATGTTTCATTATGCCTACTATGTATATTGACAGTGCATTACTGTAATACATATTTTAAAGATGTAGATATGTGTGCACACGCTTTATGCAATCGCTTTTGGTTTTTGGAAGCAGAGAGCGTCTATATACACTTTTTACTTCTCGAAAATGGCAGTAGGTTCAGAAAATATTTTACTAATATATTATCCAAATTCTAGAATATGCCACCCTATAATCAGGTGAATAAATATATATTGAAAATTATTGATTTATTATTATTATTATTATTATTATTATTATTATTATTATTATTATTATTTGAATACAACGAATGGATAATACCTGCATGGAATTGCCTTTCAAATGATCCTTATATATATATATATATATATATATATATATATATATATATATATATATATATATATATATAGATATATATATATATGTGTGTGTGTGGGCGTGTATATATACAAATATATATATTTATGTATATATACATATATATGTATGTATATATACATATATATGTACGTATATACACATGTATATATTTATATATATAAGTATTTACCAATATATATATATATATATATATATATATATATATATATATATATATATAAAGGGGGTTACAACAGTAGTCTAAAGAGCAGAGTATGTTTTAATGTGATAGTAAAATTACGAATTTATTAAAATACAATAAAAGAACAGTGCTCGTTGTAATTCAGATATATAATAAGCTCTATAGGTAAATATCCTAGAGGTACTTTAATATTTAGTAATGTGATTGATAATTTAAATTTCAAATTAGAATTAAACTTAAAACTCTGTTTCATAAGAAGGAACAGCAACACACTCAATAATTTGTACGATCGTTTCGGAAACGATGTTTTTTTTGTGATAGACATTAAGCCACGGACAATAATTTTGACGTATAGTTTTTTTTAATCAAAGTCTCCTCATCAGCCAAAGTATGGGTGTTTTTTTATATGTAAAGATAAGAATAATTCCTTCAGTTTGAAATTGCAAATAATAGGATTATATAAAGGATATACACCAGCATAGCTTCTGTGTAATTTGTACACAGGAGATCCTAAAGATTTTAAAACATAACGATGTCAAAAATAGAACCACCCGCCTTAATTACAGGAAAGGAGCTTATTTCATCATGCAGTAATAAACGTTGGTTTAAAGTTAACAAATATAAACCACCATAAGTCTTCCTTCTTATGAAAAAGATTTTCAATTTTTAATTCTAATTTTAATTTTAAATTATCAATCCCATTACTATATATATATATATATATATATATATATATATATATATATATATATATATAAGATTAATTAAATCGCAGGTAAACAACAAATCTTGTGATTATAAATCTTACAAAACACTTTTGGGAGAGAGTATTTTTTTATGAAAGACAATTCAAGCAAAATAACATTTCTGTGCATACTAGATAGAGCAAATTTAAATTACAGTTTTTATATTTAAATTTCATTTTTAAAAATATAATTTTCATAACTATATTTTATTATTTTGACAAAGACTACAATATTTTTATGATTTTTTTTTACCCATGGATTTTAGATTGAGGCCCATATCCTTGCAAGAAAAGTCATTCACAAAAATATTAATTTGAAACCACAGTGATTAAGGAGATTAACATAAACATTGTAGTATCTGTTCAAACAATAAAATTTTGTTTGTAATATTATACTTTTTTATGAATTTAATTTAAAAATAACTGTATATATATATATATATATATATATATTGCAATCTTTGCCTTAAGAATGAGATTATCTTTTGAAATTAATAGTATTTTTCTGAATTAAATTTAAATATAAATACGATATATATGCATACACACAAATATATATATATTTATATATATGCATATATATATATATATATATATATATATATATATATACACAAAAGCCGCTACGTTGAGCTATATCAACCGATGCTTAAAATATAAGATTTGTAGATTTCTCCCTAGTATATATCGACAAGATAGAAACAAACCACCGTTCTGCCTGGATGATCGAACGGGTAAATATGTTAAGGTCAACGAATATAATCCAATAAATCTTATTCTTTGGTAAATGTGAGAAAAGAGAAAATCAATGCGTAGTAAGGGAATTATTAGATCGCGACTGGAGGGAAATTTATGCATACTCAACACTAAAATTACTATCAGGAATCGAAATAAAGCGGGAACTCGAAGAATAAATTCATTACTAACCCGAGCAAACCGATGATAGGAGCTGCCGTCTGTGTTGAGGTTACTAAAAATTCCAAAAGTGTTAAAATATAGATATGACATTATGTAATTCATTTAAGCGTAAACTTTTAAATGCGAAAGCGTAAAGAACTCACTGTTACCAAATATTTCCTTTCTTTTAAGAAAATAAGGTAAAGATTCACAGATTGAGAAGTATGTGTAATGAATTAGAATCTAACAATGGTTTTTCCTTTACTCTATTTTTCACTTTTAAAATGATATAATCCCTCCGTTACAAATGATATTATCACTCTCCTTTAAATGAAAAAAATATTTTCATTTCAAATGATAGTATCTCGCCAAGTCTATTGATACAAGTGCTCCACTTTAAATGATATAATTTCTCCACTTCAAATGATATAATATCTCCGTTCTAAATGATGACATGGAGGACTAGTATCATATAAAGTAGAAACTTTATATTATACTAGTCCTCCATATCAAATGATGTAATCAGTCTCATTCAAATGATGTAATCACTCTCCTTCAAATGATATAATCCCACCATTTCAAATGATGTAATTACTCTACTTAAAATTATATAGTCTCTCAACTTCAAATGATATAATTACATTTCTTCAAATGATATAATCGCTCTACTTCAAAGTGGGTTTACATTCTTAATCCGTCAGGGAGATGAGATGTCAAGTCTGTTAGGTACACGTTTGTGTTAAGTTCATGCTTGCAGTCCTCGCTTCCAGATAACACGGCTGTCTAACCTCACGGGGGAAAAAAGAACAGCTATGCATAATCTTCCCTGCCAGTACATAGCCCCTCCATCATCAAGACTTCTACAATGCCTCCTCTTTAGCCGCACACAGTAACTGGCTAAACTTGTAAGAGATAGAGTTATAGGGGACTCCAGAGCTAGTGCGTTATGCCCAACCGATGTGTGGACACGCCCTGCCACACAACCAACTCCTATCCCACTGTCATGTGGGTGCCCTTGGTTGGGCGAAGACTAGGGGAACCAACCCCAAAATCAAACAGTCTTGTGGGCCTTATCACAGCAAAAGCCTAGAAGATGAAAACTCTGACTTCAAATCCTACTGCTGCTTAGCAGTTCACTTAAAAGGCTATGAACCCCCACCCAGAAAGACAAGGCTTAATAACGGATACAATAGGGCGACTGTCTACCTCACTGAGAATACTTTCGGCTAGAAGCTGCGGCCTCCTCTGCTGCCAGTCGTCGCGGGTTTGCTCCATTGGAGATGAGCATTGGAGGTTTAGAGGGTGTTTATCTGATTCGCAACGGATACTACACCAAAATTGCACAAGCAAGTTAGGAGCCAAGGTGGAAAGTCCTGTACCGAAGGATAAAGCAATGATCCCAGACTAGTCATCGTCAATGCTGATGGTCTGTATGATGATGATGACTACAAAGCATATAATCCCTCCACGTCAAATGATATAATACGTCCACTTGAAATGGTATACTTCCTCTACATGTCGATACACACAGACAAACACACTCGCGCACACACATACCTATATGCATATGTATATATAAGCACAAATAAAAAAATGTAAATTACATTTTACAAGAATTTATCATTCAGAAGGAAACTCAAAAAGAAATATTAAATTATAATTTTGCTGAAAGTCTTCGTTTTACGAAAAAAACGCGCGTTTAAAACTTCCACAAATTAAATAATTGCTATATAATTGCTAATGGTATATATATATATATATATATATATATATATATATATATATATATATATATATACATAATTTACTCACATAAAATTAATATACGAAAGTATAGATTTATGCCTAAGCTTTAAGTATTTACTTCAAAAGTACTCAATACTTTGGTAGATCTAGTTAGTAAGTTATAAAATGTATATGGCGATTAAGCGACACTGAATATTCCGCGTTTCATCCACTTTAAGATCATTTAGGCTTATGCGCATACGCCTGAACAATCCTAAAGTGGATGAAACGCGGAATATTCAGTGTCGCTTAATCGCCATATACAGTTTATAACTTATTACTACTATATACATATATATATATATATATGTGTGTGTGTGTGTGTGTGTATATATATACATATATATATTATGTTTTAGCCTTATGAGTCTATTATTACAGTTATAAAATACAGAGATGTTTATATGAAAAAGTTAGTAATAATTTTTTTTGATTATTCGTTCAATGAATATATACAAACACGCGCATATGTATATATATATATATATATATATATTTATATATATATATATATATATATATATCTTACATTTTTTATGAGTACACAATGTTATCAAACATTTGAATAAATCGGGTTGCATCGTCACTATTTTTAATTCTTGAGAGATTTCTTAAATAGTTTCAGCATATATTATAAAAAAATAAAAGTGTAATAAGGAACAGAAAAAATATATTTCTTAAATATTTTTTTCTAATTTAATGTGTTCAAAACACACCTTTGACAAAAGAGGTTTCAATAACTGATGGAGTAGGAGAAAACTCTCTTAAAACGTTTTTGGTCAACACTTAAAGAAAAAGTTGGCGACGATGGAGCAGCATCGTATATAATCGTGGTCAAATGAACATAAATTGCTTGTGAGGATAGACAAAGATATAAAAAAACTATTACGGAGGAAGAGAACTCATCTAACAGCCATCAATTCTAAATCCTGACTATTATTATGACTTTTGCTTGGTACAAATTAATAGACACCATACCCACAATTTTTAAGTGGATTTCCGAGTCTACTCCGTGTAAGATAGAGAAATTTTCATCCATAAGTGCAGAGCTGGCATTGTAATAAATATTCACCGGTGCTCGCCTTGTAAGCTTGGACAATTATCGTAACTGCTACCTTAATTTTGCCATGCTTTTCTAGAATTGATCTTTCCGTACATTTATATCTGACTTACCTTTGCATTTCATGTTTAAAAAGGATGTGTCCTCTATAGTATCAGACCTGACCGAATGGTTAATTGTAGGAATAGACCGATTTATACCATCTACATAATCCCAACAAAAACCTACCAGCCAGCCAGTCATGGTTCTCCCTAGAATGTGCTGCTGCCATCGCGCACAGAAATCACTTTTTCCATAGCTACCAACGTAATAGATGCACTGAGACTAAAGCTGCTTTCAGAAACGATAAGTGGTGATGCCTATGTTAAAAAAAATCGAGCGGAGGCATTTGTACTGTCAAAAACTCGTTAATTCATAACCAACACAGCAGCAGCCGTATGGCGCAATGGTGAGAAAACTAGACTGTCATTTGAGCGGTCAGGTGTAAATCCTCGCTTGAGGGAGTTTCCCGTCTAGCCACATTGATGAGCTGGGAAATAGCGCAACAGTATGTGGATAACTATATATATATATATATATATATACACTTGCACGTATGAAATTATTTAGTACTAGCGAGGCCACCCGGCGTTGCTCGGGACCGTATAAGAAACATTTTGAACATACATGTTATTCTTGGGAAAGGGGAATTATGTATATCTATGTATCATTGCCATCTTGAACAAAATAATACTTTTCCTATCCTAGGACGGGTATTATGTGTATGCGATAATTGTTCGTTCCCTAGAACAGGAAATTCAAAGCACCTAAATGGAAAAATGTCCTTGTCTGGAGCGTGTAATGTACAATACATATTTAAAATAATTTACATAATTTCCTGTTGTGCAAACCTTCCTGTATATCACAGGTAATAGTTTTTGCTTTTATATGATAGTGTTATAATGAAAAGTAACCTCATTTCTCATTTAAAAGTCATACTACCTGAATATATTACATGATTTTTGGTTTTAATAACTTTTATGCACGTCGCAGTTATGATTTTCTTTGTTTTTTCATATGAGTACTATACTGCACAAGTACCTTATTTCGTGGGTAGGATAATGTACAAGTACGTCATTTCTAACTCGATACTTTTACATAATTTTCTGTTGTGCTAACTTTTCCGTGTGTCAGAGGTGGGAGTGTGTCTGTTTGTTCATCAGAGTGCTATAGTAACGGAGTACATTATTTCTTATATAAATATCATACTACTCGAATATAATACAGGATTTTCGGTTTACGTCGCAAGTAAAATTTCCTTTGTTTTTTTACATGGGTACTATACTGTTCAAGTACCTTATTTCTTGGGTAGGATTCTGGAAACCTACCTTATTTCTTGTGTAAGAGACTGTACAAGGACCATTTTCTTATTTATAAATGAAAGCACTCAATACATTTTATGAAAGTTTCTGTTATGCTAAATGTTCTGTACATCAGGGGGTAAGAATTTGTTTTTTTATCTGGATGCTATAGTGAAGAAGCACATTATTTTTAGATGTAAGTTATACTACTCGAATATTAAACGGGATTTACAGTTTTAATAACTTATGTACGTCACAAGTAAGATATTTTTGTTTTTTTATGTGAGTACTATACTGCACAAGTATCTTATTTCTTGGATAGAATACTGTGCAAGTATCTTATTTTTAATATAATTATAAAATTAATCGATGATTTTACATAAGTGTTTCATGTGAGTACTATTCCTTATAACTTGGATAGAATCCATTGTACGCATAAATACATTAACAAAGTAAGTGAACATTGTATGTGATTTTTGGAATATGCCATCTATAGACATATACAAACATACGCCTTGCATATAATTCACACTGATCAGTTAAGTAGTTTTGAAGTTGAGCCAAGACACAAAATTATATAATCATATACACACAATTAAATTTAATAATGATGGGTTAATTAGATTAGGAGTTTATCCAATACATACATATATATAAACATATACACATCCTTAAGATTCATAATTATCGGTTAATTAGTTTAGGAATGACTCTAATATGTAGAACTATATAAACATACACACAGAATTAAAACTCATAATGATCGGTTAATTAGTTTTGGAGTGAATTCAATAATAGAAATACATAATCATATACATATCCTTAAAATTAATAATGATCTGTTCATTAGTTTAGGGGTAAATCCTATACATACAAATATAAAGACATATATACATGAATAAAATTGATAATTATCGATTAATTAGTTTAGGAGTGACACCAACGCACAGAAATATATAATTATATACACATCGTTAAAATTAATAATGATCCGTATGTAATGTAGGAGTGAATCAAATACGTACAAATATACAGACATATACACATAATTAAAATTCATAATGATCGGTTAATTAGTTTAGGAGTGAATCCAATACATAGAAATATATAAACATATACACATAAATAAAATTCATAATGATCTGTTAAATAGTTTAGGAATGAATTCAATACAAAAATCCATTACTGGGTCTATTTACGTGATTATTGGAATGTAACAAATAAGCCGATATATAATGCATCCTATATATTTGAAATATGACATTTTCGTTATGTACAGCAAAAACATTTTTCCGTATATTTTTACATACAACAGTTCTTTATAATTATTACATAAGATTTAAAAGTCCAGAATATCGGAATATAACAAAAGAAAAAAAAAGAAAGAAAGGAAGGGTGAAGATGGAACCCGCAATATCGATGACGATACGCGTTGCACCAAAGAAACAACTGCGTTAATAAACTGGTATATTTAATAAATAAATAAACCTCTGTTACAGATCGGGCGCATGCGCAAACGACGCAATTTTCGCTATGCGCGATAAGTTGTGATTTATTTCAAGTTTGAACCCCTTTTTTGAATCCCTTAGCAATTGCTTTAATCAATTAAATACCCCCTTGATTTGCTGATGTTTTCGAAAATCATCCCCTCTTTTCGATTTTCTAGCCTTAATTTAAACCTACATCACTTCCGGTTTGTCGGTGGTCGTAATAGCAAATATGTCACGTTTTTCCCCTGTTCTTTTCCTCCCTCGCAGTACGGGTTCGTGTCTTACTTCCTACTGACACTTTTTTTGTGCTCAACACATACATCGAAACACCCGGGCAACACCGGACACCTATGCTAGTGAATAAATATAATTTTATTTAATTATAACGATTAAGTTAGATAAAAACATATTTTCATCGTTTTTTTCACGTTTCAGCTTTGGATATATGTTTTCCCATTCACGGGCTTTAGATTTTAGTAGAATTTTTTTTCATAGTTTCATGTTGAGTTTGCAATGATTTTAACTCTTTTTCAAGTTAAAACTGACATTCATAGCATAGTCTAATTACAAAACTAAGAGTGGCCCCCAAATAAAATGTAATTTCAAACGTAAGTTGTGTAAAGGCAATGGATTTATTATTACAATATTTACACACGAATGAAAATGTTATTTGAGTCCTAAAAGTGATTGACTAAATGATATGTTATTTACAATTTTTGTGTGGAAAACCGATGTAAGTGTTATTAAAATACAAAAGCCAACAAACAAGGTCAACTGCCGCGCAAATGAAGATAGTATTACAATATAAAAAACTAACACGCCAAGGAGATAGTTATTAGATACTTAAAAGGGATGGATTAAAGAAAATGTAACTTCAAACTAAACACCAAAGAAGCATACCTTTAATGTGAACTGTCAGCTGAACTTCAGCCTCTGTCACATTGACGAAATGTTGCATCCCTCTGCCTGTTCTACAAGTACTTTAACGGAGAATGCTCCGAGGAACTGCAAGTACTTGTGCCCCCTCGACGTAAGTTCCCACGACAAACCCGATAAGCAGCTAAATCCCACCCCTTTACAGTAGAGATCCCTAGATGCAAGAGAGCCTTCTACTCCCGTAGTTTCTTCCCCAGAACAGGTAGACTTTGGAATTCCCTTCCGGGTTCAAGCTTTCACCGACTGTACTGTCATGCAGAAGTTCAAGCGCAACGTGAACCGACATCTTGCTGCACAACCTCCTACACAGTACTCCCGATGCTTATGTCCCTGATAGTAGCCCCCTACAACAAAGTGGCAATGTACCTTGTTTGGTGGAAAAATGTGATTAAAATTTTTTTATAGGACTGTCACTATTAAATTTGATAGTTGATATTTGTTAGTCTGTTAGAATTAGCATTATCAATCACGGTAATAGTTCACTTATTGTAGGCACTTTTCTGTCACAATAACTTTCAAATACCATTGTTGATTTACTGCGACACGAAATGTTGAGAATTTATTTTTCAGATTGTTCCGCGTAATTTGTAAATATTATTGGTGAACGCGTAGTTTAAAGTGTTGCATCTATAGAAACGCTGTTATTGTTTATTTATTAATGTGCGTAAATTAATGTGTATATTTTAGCGTATTCTGCAAAATATAAGATGTGAAACGAATTCACGCTTTTTTTTTACTGTAGATTATAAACAAAATTCGACGCATTCTTTTAAGGACAATGAAGTATTTGTTATTTGTACGCGGGTGAACTGATGTCAGGTTTATTGTAGATAAATAACAAACGATTCTATTTTCAGAATTATAACTTTTCCTTTTCACGAAACGATCGATGAATTATTTATACATTTCTCTTCATAAACCTAAGTTACAAAAATAATAAAAGAAACAAACTATTTTTACATTAAAATAAAGAATAAATCCGCACTTGGAATTAATGAACTGTCATCTGTTCTGGGACGAGCAATGTAAAAATGATTTCCAAACGTTGGTGCAATAACTATTCTAGATTGAACTTTCTAAAAAGACAAAGTATGTAAAGAATATCACTGGTCTGTATAATATTAGTTCATGGAGGACTTCACTTGTGAAGTAACTTTCACCGATTTGAAAAGAAAATTCCAGACTCATTCTTCTTAAAATAATACTGAGAGAGTCATAACCAAGAAAGTGTTGGGCAAAATACAACTAGGCTCTGACAATTATAGCAACGCGGAAAACCTGATCTATTGATTTGGTTACAGTTTGTTTTCCCTACAGATATTTTTCAGTCGTTAGTTTACCGCAACTCAATAGTTCATAAAGTACAATATACAAATACTATGAAGAAAATAGATCCTCATTTATAACAAAATTTCGATAATCACTTTTGATAAAATGTTTAACGTAAGCTGGCTAATGGGAGACTGATGAAGATACAAACTATTTTAGCTGCATTTTACGACTTTGGTCAAGTATTTATCTTGCTCTCTCTCTCTCTCTCAGTCCTAATAAAATGATACTACAATCTCAAAGTATATATGCAAATATTTATTGCGTAGTTCTCTTAAACATCTATTGCACAATTTCAGAATCGGGTTGTGACCCAACTAAGATTATAAACGAATATCGATACATACGCACTGCGTAAAAATTTATACCCTCTCACTTTGTCCTTCCCTTTCCTTCTCTCTCTCTCTCTCCATCTCCATCTCTCTCTCGCTCTCTTTCTATATATATATATATATATAGAGAGAGAGAGAGAGAGAGAGATAGCTATCGCTACAGACAAAACAAGAATCCAATTACTGTAAATAACTCAGTCAAAGGACATAGAAATATTGAAAAAAACAAGATACCTATAAACCGAAGTATTGACAAGATAATGGTATATGCATGGGAGACAAATCACTACTATAGAAGTTACTTCGAAAGTAGCTACTGATAAAAATATACTTCATATAAACATATAGATTTACGTCATAAAATAATTCACTGTCGTTGCTACAGCGCATTTCAATAGCACCACGATTCATACGGTAATTAAATTGTAGAAAATAAATACAAATCAGAAACTTATGGTCCATGAGGAAAACACCGATAGTATTTTGTAGTACATATATATATATATATATATATATATATATATATATATATATATATATATATATATATATGTGTGTGGGTGTGTGTGTGTGCGTGTGTGTGCGTGTGTGTGTGCGTATATATAAATATATATCTTAGTAAATTTAGTATATATATATACATGCATATATACATATATATTATAATAAATTTAATTAAAATGATAGTCAATAATTGATAACTTTCATATATTGATATAATTCACAAACGCCAGATGTATCTAAACTTTTTAAAGGTGTGCACAAGCATTTACCTTCTATGCACAAATATTATTCAAATAAATATAGTTGTCTTCCAATATTATTAATAATTGTTTTAGGAGCGAAATCTATCTATCTATCTATCTATCTATTTATCTCTCTCTCTCTCTCTCTCTCTCTCTCTCTCTATATATATATATATATATATATATATATATATATATACACACTCTGTATCGCTTTATTGCAGTTCTCAAAATGTTACGAAACGCAGTGAAGTGAAATTTTGTGCATTGGAAGAGCATAGCTAGGTGCCATATATCTTTAATTTTTGTTGAATTTGGACAAATATTTTCTGATAATTTTAAGTGGGTATCACTTTATTCCAAGGTTTTAACATTTTAGGTAATAAATGACTATTCTATCTTTATATTTCTATTTATATGAAATGAAGATCATATCCAATAACAATATTAACGAAAAACAAGAACGAATTCCACATTATTTTGTTTAAGCATATATTTATTTATCAACATATCTCCCATGCCCCAAAATAACTTTGAATAGTCTCTTGTTAACTGATGATGTCAATCTTTCTCCAAAGTTAATCCCTCGGTGAAAATTAAACAATTCCTTCATTATTTAAATGTTGGCCAGTGATCCTCAATTGAGTTCATATATGGAGAACAATGTGTCCACGTCATCAAATCTCTTTCACTAATGCCCGATTACAACGTAAGATATCTTAGCTTTAGCTGAGGGGGATGGGGCAGTGCTGTGCATTAAAATAAATTTGCTTCGACGCGCCAATGGAAAGTCACCAAGCGATGATGATACATGCTCATTTAAAAATAAAATATAAGGCTGGGTCGTCAGTTTGACACCTTCTGGAACTCAAATTGTCCAATTACTTAATCGCAGATCATTCCAACCCAAAAAATGACACCTTCACCTGACTGGTGACTACCGAATCGATGAGTGATACGGAATCTAAGAGGACTTCAATCTTTGACCAACACATCTTGTTCATCAAAGGTTGCCCTGGGCTCATCCGTGAAAAGAGCATTTTCAAACTGATTTTCGTGTATTGCTGAGTGCAAGCAAAACTTTTTTCCTCATGAGGTGTGTTTAAAGCAGGTCTTGCTATGGGTTTAATGCTTCTTGCAATTTCATTTAAGACAGTGCGGCGTGTCTTTCTGGACAAGGAAGGTATTTCAGTCTTGTTAAATATAGCAGCACTGTTTCTGCCCGACTGCTTGATGAGTTGACGGAGAATTTTTCTAACATCACGAGCAGAAACTGAGTTTCTTGTGTTTTTGTCCTTTCTTAGTTTGATGTTTGGATTTTCAACGAATGAAGACAACATTCTTCGATCTCCTCCAATCTCTTTGGCTAGATCTACGAGAGATACACCTTCTGCAATGCTTGCAACGACACGTCCTTTTCAATAGCTGTTAATAAGTCTTTTCTAGGCATTTTGGGAGACCTGCAATAAAGTGATACACATTTGAAATTACCAGAAAATAGAAAAATCAGCATAATTTTCAAAATAATTATTCAAATTCCACAAAAATCAGAGAAATAACACACCGTGTTATGCTGTTCCAGTATATCAAATTCCACGTTTCTCCGTTTCATAGCAATTTCTAAATAAAATATGGCATGCAATAAAGCGGTACACAGAGTTTATATTTATACATATATATGTGCATATGTGTTTTTATAACCCTATATAAATTAATATATATAGAAATAATAAATAATCTAAATATATGAATTAATAAGGAGATTGAGATTTTTATTCATACGACCTTTTTAATGCTCATTTCTAATTATAAAAACTTGAAAATATTTTACTAAAATTACCAATGTTCCGTTTTGTTTGAATAGATTTTGAAAATGCTTTTCGCCGAATAATATTTCCAATCACTTTTGATAATATTGTAATCGCATTTGAAACGATTCGGCACGTGATTCTCTTAAAATAATTCATGGCCTCTGATTATGGAAATGAGTTAAGCGATTTGTTCCGCCGTCCTCGAGCATTTTATGACAGTTTTCTGCTTCATGCCATGATTTGTCATCATTAGCGGACTTATAAAATAAAAAGAAAGGAAATATAAAACATAATGTTTATATTGCTTCAGACAATATATGCCATGTGTCTAATTAATATGTGTTCGTTTGTACACCAATATCACGTGCTAATCAATGCAGAAAATTAACATTGCACCTGAAAGCTATTGAACATTTTCTGCTATCTCATACAGTGTTGCCCGAAATACTAATAGTAATTATGCTTAATAATCTATTTTGTCCTAGGATTCACATACCTTCTATCTGAAGATATCTCATATAATAATTGAGCCATGCATAGAATAGTGTTACCACATATGACTGTTTTATCAACAACTAGTCTCCCACTCGTATAAAATGTCAACAAAAATCTAAAATGCAAAGGCGGTGCGCTGTCGGCCAAGATCCATCTTTTTTTCTATCATCGTAATGTCTGGTTCTACAAGTACTTTGTTCTAAATAAACTCATTATCTCTCGGCATGATACTCTCGAGAAAACCGACAAGCAACAAAATACCGCCTTTTCAATATCGAAGTTTCTAGATACTGGAAGGCTTTCCACTAATAGATTTTAGGCAGGGGCTGCGAAGTTTTCGATATCCACCCCTGTGTCCTACAACTATGAATGTACTTACATGTAGTAGTTTATGTATTATATGGAAAAATCCCAAACATTTTTAACTCTCCTAATATCCCCTTATACTCGATCCCCAAAAAGCAGCCTTTCCGTTGTACATGACAATAAATCTTGTTTCTTATGAAAAAGTATAAAAAGACAAATAAAATCGATATCCCGCTTTATTTTCTGTATGAATAAACAAAGTAGATACATGTATGTGTAAGTGTGCCTGTGCGTAAGTAATTTACCAATAAACTCTTAAACTACTCGTCTATTAACTCTGAAATTACCATGAAATATTAATCATACATCAAGGATAATTTACAACGCTAAAATCATTATTAAAATGGATGAATTACGCGTAACGAATTATTTCGACAAGTTGAAATGCAAATGGTTCATTTAAACTTGCCGACATATTTCTATTACTTGAGGGCGTGCTAAAATTCATTCATAGCTTTAAGTGGTTTATTTGAAATAATTTTCATCCATCTTACAATTGCTCAAATGTTAGGGCACACGACTGAAGCGCTAAATCATTGATCTTCCAAATCACACACTTAGATCATTCGTAGATATTTATGCTGACGACACTATTTACTATGTGAGCAGATCAAAGGCCGTAGATGACTACAACAAGACTATTGCCAGCACTCTCGAAATGCAAACCCGGGAGGCTAACGCTTGATGACGTTGTCAAGATGATGAAAAACAATTTCTGGCTACGTTTGTGTGGTTTCATGTGAGGGCCACATCATGGCACTCATATCTTCAAAATCGGATTGAAAGTTAATATAACAGTTTACGTGGATGTGCTGAAGAGTGAAGAGTGAAGTGATCCCCTGGTGCATTCAGGTGTCCGCTAGCAAACCATGGGTGTTGCAGCGGGACTCAGCGTCGGTCCTCAAGTTTAAGGAAGCCCAGGCTTGGTTCCAGAAGAGGTGTTATGACTTGGTACCTTTCTGTCACTTGCGGCTCTCCTCTCCCCACCTGAGCTCGCTAGGCTACTTCGTTTGGTCAGATGTCGAGAATATCACATACATGATCTAAAACAACACCAAAACCAGCTTGATTGCCGCCATCCGGCGAGTATTCGCTTTGCTCGCACTGGCGCTTGTGGAAAGGCATGCTCCCAGTTTCGGACCCATATCTAGGCTGAGATTGAGGCTGCAGGCGACTACATTGAATAGATGTCAGCTTTACTACATAATCAAGTTATCTGAATTGATTTTTTCAATAAAAGTTTTAAATGGTGTTGTTTTCTAATTGTTTTATTGTTATAATCTGTAGATTTTTAAATACTATAATACTCTAACTTCCTTCGCATTCTCATGAGCTTAAGAATTTTGGCGTATTTTCAGATATTACACATTCACTCCACGTCTGTTTCAGCAGTTTATCATATGTATTACGGGGTTTGTGACATTCCTCTATTAACATTTTTAAAGATATATACCTGCTAATATCCCTTGCAGTATGTTTTTTATTGTTCAATTCTAGACAAAACAAAAGTTCATTGCTTAATAAAAATTGAAACTTATTACACTGTCACTTTAAACATATTTTAAATAATATACAACCTTGGAACACCTTTGTTTTGAATGGCTAAAAGTATTTCAGCAGAAAATATTGGTTAAAAACAAAATGAATTAACAAACAGATGGCTCCTGACAAATGTCTATGCTTAAAAATATTAATCAATTTAGATGTAATTTTACCGATAATATGTTGTTTTCTTTTTACATGGGTGTCACCCCTTATCAAGGCCGAGAGGCCACTCAAGGATAAGGGTTAATAGGTATACATTAGTCATTGTGATTTTAGCATAGTAAACAGTCGGAATTTTGTAACTTGGATTACTTAGGGGGGCGATTCAATTAGAACTTGTTCACATTGGACTTTTTTTTCATAGGTATCAACACATTATCAAGGCCAAGAGGCCACTCAAGGATAAGGGTTAAAGAGTGTACAGTAGAAATTGGACAATATAATAATCATTAGTAATGAAAATTTGTTAAATTTGATAACTTATATGGAACGGCTCATCAAGAACTTATTTACGTTAGACTTGAACACAACCATATTGTAGTCAGCCGGAAAGCAGGAAAACGGAAGACAATTCCACAGGCGTGAAGTTCTAATAAAAAAGCTTTGTTCATGGAATCTACGTTTAGGTTTAGGCACAGATAAAGAGTGAGGGGAATTATTGATATTGTTTACAGCTAGACGAGTGTTTCTTGTGAAAGTTTGGCGAGGGGGAGACCATAGATTGAAGCTCAGTCGAACACTTTCCATGAAAATAACGATACATCAGAGACAAACTCGCAACATCTCTTCTGTGAGATAGAGGTTGCAAGGAAGAGACTAGGACATCTCCTACGAGGCTACGAATCTATTTTGAACTCTATCAAGGCAGTCCAAGTCCTTTCTAGCAGCTCCTGCCCAGATGTGGCAAGAGTAGTCCATCCTTGGACGTACCTGGCTCTTATATAAATAGAGAATTGCATCAGCAGTGAGATATCTACTGGATCGATAGAAAGATCCCACGATTTTTCCAGCGGCCTTGGCAACAGATTTGATGTACGTGTTCCATTTAAGATCAGGAGTAATGGTCAAGCCCAGAAGCTTGTCAAAGCTTGAGGCCTCCTGAAGACGAGAGCCATTCATTTCAATTGATGCCAGATGTGGATCAGAATGTTGATGATGTAAAGAGAGAAGCTTGGTTTTAGATGCATTAAAAGTAACAAGCCACTCCTTTCCCCATTGTACTACATGCTCAAGATCAGAGGAGAGAGAATTGGAGAGAACTTGGTCGTTTACTTTCTTAGATGTGCTACCATAAATGGTAGTGTCGTCAGCATAAATGTCTACAAATGATGTAAGGATGTGATTTGGAAGATCATTAATGTAGATCAGGAAAAGAGTTGGGCCTAGGATGGACCCCTGAGGGACACCGGCATTAATACTGTGGACTTCTGATTTTTGCCCCTCAACTACTACTCTTATGAACCTATCAGAAAGAAATGATTTAATAATTGAGAAGACTGTTCCAGCTATACCATAGCTAGAGGTCTTATGAAGTAAACCTTTATGCCAAACCCTATCAAAGGCCTTAGATATGTCCAGAGCAATTGCCCTGGAAAGGTTGCCTCCGTCGAGAGATTTGCTAATCCTATGAGATATAACTGTAAGCACATCTGCTGTAGATCTAGCAGAACGGAAACCATATTGAGTGTCACTAAGAAGGTTATTTTTGTTGAGATGGTTGATTACTTCTGTATTTAACACAGATTCCAGCAACTTACTCATGACGCACAGGAGACTTATTGGCCTGTACTGAGAGGGGGATGAGCGATCACCTGAATTCTTAAATACAGGGCATACTGATGAAATTTTCCAGGGAGATGGGGAACTATTCTCCTTAAGACAACGTTTAAACAGTTTTGTAAGTATGGGCGCTAGTTCAGGTTGAAGTTTTTTGAGTACTATAATTGGAATACCGCCCGGGCCAGTTGCTTTACTGGAATCAAGTTTTTTGATTAGCTTGGAAACATCACATACAGATATACGTATATCACATAGTGTGTTTTCAGATACAGGAAGATAATATTGGGGGTTGGCGGCCTTGATCGCAAAGGGTAGAATTAGCTGCAAAGTTCTTGACAAAGAGTTTGGCTTTGTCTGATGCTGACGAGATTACCTCAGGTCCATTGATGATAGTTGGGATGGAGCACACGCTTCTGTTCAGAATTCTGTTTGCTATTTGCCAAAACTGGTGGGAACCAAGCCGCTTCTAAGCTACTTTGGACTTAACAGATTGAGCATACAACCATCTTGCGCTCTTTGTTACTTTCTTACAATGGTTGCTGGCAGTCCTGAAAGCGGCTTTAATTTCCATACATCTATTACGTTGGAAACAGTGGAAAAAGTGATTTCTGTGCGCAATGGCGGCAGCACATTCTGGAGAGAACAATGGCTGGCTGTTAGGTTATTGCTGAAACTTTCCGAGGGTATGAAACGATCACTTCCTACAATTAACCATTCCGTCAGGTCTAATACTATAGAGGACACATCCTTTTTAAATATGGAATGCAAAGGTAGATCAGTTATAAATGTACGGAAGATATCCCAGTCAGCCTTAGTGTATCGATATACTGTACGATGGAGAGGTACGTCTGGGGACTTATTACATTTCATTTTTATCTTAATTGATACAACAGACTGGTCGGAAGATCCAAGAGGCGACAGAACAGAAACTGAACATAGTTCAGGGCAAGTTGTGAGAAAAAGGTCTAGTAGGCTCGCATACTGGCCGTCATTGTCGGGCACACGGGTGGGTTCCTGAACAATCTGAGTGAGGTCATAGGCAATGGAGAAATCATGACAGAACCTCCCCTCATCATCGGTCTTGTTTGAGTGGGTCAACCATTCGACGTTGTGAACATTGAAGACTCCACATACGTGAATGTTAGCTGAAGGATAAGCAGATAGGACTTGGTCAATTTTCTCAGATATGCTTTTAAAGATAGTAACTCCGCTGTTATGGGGGCGATAGAGAGTAAATAAAAATGCCGTAGTCTGACCTAAAGCAACCCGTAAGCACATATAGGGTAAGTTAGGATCTTCCCTGAAGATGTCCTTACCACATGGAACGCTATCCTTAATATAGGCACATATTCCATGTCCATGGCGATCTTGGGGGTCAGATTTAGAAGTTAAGTTAGAGTATCCTTTAATTGCAAACTCTTCTAGGGAAATAGCCTGTCCAATGCCAGTTTCACTTAAAAATAAAAGGTCTGGTTTAGTCTCCTGTAATTGGGTTTCAGCCTCTGGAAGGTTAGAACGTAGACCCCTGATGTTGGAGAAGGAGACATGGTAGTAGGGGTCTACGTTGGAAGTTGGAGAACCGGGTTTAATCGTGTATTTTTTCTTGAAACTTGTCATGATGAAATTTTGAAATTTGTGGACTAGGTCGTCAGATTTACTTAGAGCAGGACAGAGAGGGGAAATTAAGAGAGAAAAAGAAACGAATATTTTTTTTATTTGTAGCTAATGATAAGGTAAAGCCGTAACAATTACCCACTAGTATGGCATCGAGAGGCCCCACCAGAAGCTACTGCATGGTCCAGAATCCATTCACCAAATGGCAATACAGCAGCCCCAGTACTTTGCACCTGCTGATAGGACAGCCTCCTTAGTGGTTAATCCAAGGTTCGGGTCCCTGACTATCAGGCGGATAACGTCAGCCCAGACAAAACGTTTACCTCCAGCACACTTACTAGTGACATGGCTACAAGGATAGACATAGAAACAGAAAATTTCCGCCATCTCAGCCAACTGTTCGCACAAAATACTGCCAACATAGAAAACAGCTTTTTCTTCTCTCTTTGTCAGAAAAATAACTCATTAAAAAATGAGGACTGAGGGACAAATAAGAAGAAGCGAGAGTAACAGGAGCTGCCAATAACGCATCCACAATGCGTCTTCTACTCTCCATTTAAAAAAAAAACTATTTAGTATTGTACTTAATAAAGTCCAACAGACGTGTTTAAGGGAAAGTATGGTGATAGATTCCCCTCACACGAACTAAAAATGAGTACAATTCGTAATCTATTTTTGCAATCAACTCGGTAGATAAATAAACATTTATGTACGAGAAAAAAAAGCTAGCATTTAATAAAACAGAAATACAAATTAAATACTGAAATAAAATGAAGTTATTAATATTTTAAATCTAAAATAAAAAGCAGGATTAAAATTGAAATTACTTATCTCAACAGAAACAATTCCGTCTCCAAATTGCAAACTGTTGTGAACGAAATTGAGTTAGCAGCGTTCAAAACAGTTTTTTTTAAATTAACCGTTAAAAGAAAATCGTGATTTTATTCTGAACTTAAGCTAGTCACGTTTTAAGAAGCTTACGATTTAAAAGAAAAGGCGGATGGGGGGGGGGTTTTCCGAAAGTAAGTTGGTGACATTATAAGTAATTTCGATATAAGATGGAAGCCGGTATTGGACGAGAAAAAAAAGCTAGCATTTAATAAAACAGAAATACACAAAATAAATACTGAAATAAAATGGAGTTATTAATATTTTAAATCTAAAATAAAAAGCATGATTAAAATTGAAATCACTTATCTCAACAAAAACAATTCCGTCTCCAAATTGCAAACTGTAGTGAAAGAAATTGAGTTAGCAGCGTTCAAAACATTTTTGTTTTAATTTACCGTTAAAAGAAAATCGTGATTTTATTCTGAACTTAAGCTAGTCACGTTTTAAGAAGCTTACGATATAAAAGAAAAGGCGGATGGGGGGTTCTTCCGAAAGTAAGTTGGTGACATTATAAGTAATTTCGATATAAGATGGAAGCCGGTATTGGACGAGAAAAAAAAAGCTAGCATTTAATAAAACAGAAATACACAAATTAAATACTGAAATAAAATGGAGTTATTAATATTTTAAATCTAAAATAAAAAGCATGATTAAAATTGAAATCACTTATCTCAACAAAAACAATTCCGTCTCCAAATTACTCCTGAATATAATGTCGAATTCATCAATTTTCGGTAAAGATAGCAAGACTTTATTGTACACAATGTAAAACATATTTATTCACACATCTATTTTATTACGAAAAAACTTTGAGTACACAAATTAATAAACATATTAAAAATCTTTAGAAATACATAAATAAATGTATTAAAATATTTTCATACATCTTTACACCTTAAAATAATTTTAATTTTTGATATTTTGAGCCTCCATAGAAATTCTGCTGTCAATTTTTTGTCGTCTATTTTGCGAAGACATGTTTCCGTTTCTATACTCTAGCTTCCTCAAATAATAAAATATTTTTTATTACAAATATCATTTTTTAATTCAGTACTATAACACCTTAATTTATTGAGTATCGTTGCAATAGTTTCTGCAATTAAATATGTATCTCCAAATCTTATTTACAATTATTTTATTTACTTTCAAATTTAGTTAATTTGTCGAGCTTTCGTAGCGGTCGTGAAAGTATTTTGATTATAAAAGTGGTTTTACTTTTGGAGCGACTCTCGTATTTCAATACTGTGCATTTAATTACGTAATAATACATTTATTTCTATAGGTAAACTAAGAGATAAACCTCTCATACTCTACGTTTTTCGTTAAATATCGTTTAGACACTTATAAAAATATTTTATAACAATTGTAACAAGTACTACAAGTAATATCAGTAAGCATAATTCTCGCGAGAAAAATTAAAAGATAAAACTATATATTAAAATACACCAGGAGCATGAATACTTTATTTAGATGTTAATTATTGCTGAGCACTTTATTAATTGCTCTAAGCTCTTATCAGAGAAAAGTCGACTAAAATATAGAAGACTTACAACTTCTGTAATTAATTGATATATCGATTTGTTTCGGA
The DNA here is from genome assembly GCF_053919585.1 of Euprymna scolopes. Lineage (NCBI taxonomy): Eukaryota > Metazoa > Mollusca > Cephalopoda > Sepiida > Sepiolidae > Euprymna > Euprymna scolopes. Next base: position 129,501,606 of record NC_136491.1, read on the forward strand.
TTTGTACCGATTGTTCTGGGTTTTTAATAAAGATTTCTCAGTCTGTTAAGAAAGATCTGAAGGAATAGTGAAGTGTTTCTTTTTATAATACTATTGTACTATCTCACACCTATTTAGGTAAGGCGTATAATATCTACAATAGGATAAGCGTCTGGTTTTATTTTTTTTCTAGATTTTAAATTTTTATACATAACTTAAGTAAATAGAAAATCCAACTGTTTTTGGGAAAATATACATTTTCTAAAGTTTACACCATTAATCTGCAGTGCGAATTGGCATATAGATGTGAATGAACTTTTTGAGAATAAAAACCACAGCATCATCATGACGTAATAGCAAGACTTTTTTGTCTGAAGAATATCAAACTGTCACTTATTCGGAAGAATGCTAGTTACGTACATGTGACTGACAAAAAAATGTCGTATGCTCGTTTTCAGGTTGAAATTGAACAAATGCTGATATCTTCTAAATCTTCTATACTCCTATAAATTCGTTTTTTGTGTGTGTATTGATATTCATATTAAACTACCTCTTTTATATTTATTTAAAAAGAAAATACAATTTTCTTATCTATGGGTTGTGGAATTGCCTTCACTAACAAAAGATCTATTTGCCTATTTGCATTGTCTTTTATACATTCATTTTAATTAATTCTCTATAAGTTTATTCGGTTTTCTTATGTGATGATCATCTTTAGTTAACTATTACGTGTAATTATATTCCATATTTGTATGCTAAATGTCAAAGTTCAAAAGCTTATACCTTTGCGGTTTCTAGGAAACCATTCAGCCAATTTCTGGTTTAAACATTTGAAATTTTAAATAAAGGGTATTCAGACATGCAGCAGAGTTTTCATCAGTTTTCGGGCGAAAACATGACTGCAAAGAAGTCAGAGTTGAAAGAGTTGACCATTGCAGACTCTACCAAACTCCTCCATGTCTTAACATTTGAAACTTAGATGTAGGTTACCTGGATATGATTCAAACTATTTAATATATATATATATATATATATATATATATATATATATGCATATTATTATTATTATTATTATTATTATTATTATTATTATTATTATTATTATTAATTATAATAATTATTAAATACCTACAGAAACTTGGGGTTCATCCTTTCGAAATCATCAGTGCAGGATATCACGATTAAGACAAGTCGAGAGATTCGAACGCCGGCAACAGAAGTCATGTCTTGCTTCATTAGCAAGGGTCCGATACGTTCGGCTATTGTCAACCGCGATAGATACAGTTGAATAAAAACATGTATTATTATTATTAAATGCCTTTCACGTCAGTCAGAGTCATCTTATCATTATATGACGATCTGCACGTATAAGCTAAGTTGACCGACTTCATTACAAGTGAAAGTGCTCAACGATAAGGAAGAAGTTTCTTAAACGGGCTGACATTTTTATTCGCTATAATAATTCTTAAATACCTACACCCACTACTGTTTCATACTTTCAGGAATCATCAGTGCAGGGTGTCACGAATTACGCAAGTCGAGAGATTCGATCCCCGGCAACAGAATTATGTCTGCCTTAATTAGCAAGGACCTCAACCATTCGCCTACTGTCAACCGTGAGAGATACAGTTGAATTTAGACGCTTATTCTTCAATGTCTGTCAGAGTGGTCTAATCATTATATGACGATCTGCGCATATAAGCTAAGTTGACCGACTTTATTACAACTGAAAGGGCTCCTCGATAAAAAAACATGTTTCTTAATGGGGATTACATTACTATTTGCAATGATAATTATTATGTTTCATCGATAATTATTTTATTCTCTTCTCATTCTATAAAAAACAGACTTTATCAATTTAAAAATCATAAAATAATACATGAGATTATAGCTTTATAATCGTATTTAAAAAATGTTAGAAGTCGTCTGTTATGAGGGAATGCATTAAAAACAATAATTCCAATTTTATCTTATCGCCATTTGTTAGGTTCATTAAATTATAAAGTCCAAGTATTGACAAATATATTCGGAAAAGATTTATTATTTTCTTTTCTATCTAAATTTCCAAGTATACAAATTAAATTGTTACAGCATAATCTTTTAAATACTTTGTTTTCGTGGTGACGAAAACTTTTAAGAAATATTATCGTGCTAAAATGTGTTTTATATAATGAAATAGTAAAACTATGCAGTTTTGTTTGAAAAGTGAAAAATACAAATATTTCTTCCAGTTGTAGTTTAATTTAAGATCTATTTGCATTTTTGTATGACGGTGAGTTATATTCCAATCTATAATTACAATTACATATTAGTAAATAGATTAGTTTTATTGACCAGTTTAGTAAAATACTTATGTCTCTCAAATTATTCTCAATTAAATTCTTTCTAAAAGTACTTATATCTCTTAAATTCCCTATCTCAGGTAAATTGTAACCTTTGTAACATTATTAGTACTTGTCTGTATCGAAATTAGGATTCTTATTAATGGAACATAGTTGCAATTGAGGACTGTAGTTTAATTTATTATATAGACGGCACGATCTGATGCTAAAAAGTTAGTATTAAAAATAATAGAATAGATCAACACCAAACCAGTTTTTATTCGATGCTTCCTCATACTTCAGTTATTACTTGACGTATTCATTTCAGGATATGTTAATAAGGATCATTCATTTTGATAAAAGAGACAAGCAGTGTCTAGGATTTCTATATAATCTTTCGATGCTACATTAGTTCAACATATTAAAATCACATTAAGCAATAACAAAAATTGTGTATCTCGTAGACAAAGGTATCGTAAATATCTAGGTCAATGATAGTATAATTCATTCAGTGAACCGTCGCAATTTTAGCCTTGTCGTTATCAAGAACGTCTTTAAGATAATAACGAAAATAAATGTTATTTTCAAATCAATTTTGTTTCTAAATGGTAGCAATATTAATATTCAATAAATATTTATTCAATAAAATGTATCATGAGTCGGAGTGTGTTTGGCGAACTCGTGATGTATAAGTTATCGATTGACCTTTTATTTTAATGGACTAGTCTGAATATCTGAAACTTTAATGTTAAAAGTCATGTTATAAACCAGCTGTTTGGGTGTGCTTCTACAGCATATGAACCCATGTGTCTTATTTAAAATCCAGCAATTTTGGAATGCGATTTTATGCCTCGAGTTTTTTCATATCTACAACTCTTTATATTTTGCCTTTTTGGTGTATGACATATCAACTCTTTTGGGGTTTTTTTTGTGCTAAATCAAATATTCTAAAAAAATTTAGATTTACAGTTTATATGCAATTATGCATTTATAGTATTTGTTTTCATTGTTTTATTGATGGAAGGTAACGTTTTGGTATTTGATATTTCCAGAATCTAATTGAGCAAACAAAAAGGAAAAAAAGACTCACGTTTGGTGCAATTTAGTAGTTTTGATGAGGGAGAAACAGGCAATGAGTAAAGAGAAGTAATGTATTAAACTAAAATTACAAAGTTACGAAATACGTAGCTATATGTTGTTGATTCATCCGATGTCAGTAGGCAAAGGGGGAAACGTGAACAAATTCCGATTTTCAATGTTCTTCATCGGCTATTGCAGCAGCCAGCTGTCCTCTTCAATAATTAATTTCAATGAAATACATGGATGTCAAAAACACCTGTTTATAGAAATAAAAAAAACAACAGTTAAGAAAGGAGATATATAATGATGTCAATGTATATTTAGGCTTCGCCATCATAATCAGAACAGGCTTCTTTCTGTCCAGATTTTTTTTTGTTTTCCGTCAGCAGCCTCAATTCCCCAGCTTCACATTTGACGTCGTGTGTTATTTGCTGGATGTACGTGGATCTAGCTCGTCTTTTGCTCGCAAGTCCGTGTCGTGGAGTCCATAGCTCACCGCTTACTTGCTTCTCAGATTGACCGGTAAAGCGTAGGCGTCTCTCCCTAATGGTATTAGATATGGCAGATATGTTGCCATGAATGTGCTGCTTCGTTAGATGATTTTGCAAAGATATGTTTAATACTATTCGTAGCATACGGGTGTATGTGCTCTCTGCTTTTCTTTCCAATCTTTTTGTAAGTCTCCACGCTGTAGTACCGTAAGCAAGGACATACTTTATCACTGACCTGAAGAATTGTTTTCACAGTTTGTCAGTTAGTCTTGATGTCCATATTTATCGCAGCCCATCCAATGAAGCCTATGCTTTTGAGATGCGATTTTCGACATCTCTCTCTCTCTCTCTCTCTCTCTCTGTGGAAAATATGTTGCTGCCCAGATACGAAAACTCAGCGACTTCTTTCAATGTTGTTCTAACCAGAGCCCTTATCTCTCCTTTCACATTGAAAGTCATACAATTTGTCTTATCCGCATTAATGTGTTGATTAATGTCATTTGCGGACTTCTCTAACTTGCGTAACAGTGAATGCGCATAAGCAGTGTTATACGCCAACAAAGCAATATCGCCTACGTCATCTTCATCAGTTATGTGTGCTGTTTGGATTAACTTAGGATGAAACCTAAAGTGTTGTGTATATCAACAGACGGTCGAAGACCAAAATCAAGACAAACAATAAAAAAATATATATGGAGGAAATGATGCCTACTTTCCTTCCCCAACAATGGTGACCTAAACATACCAAGGAACTACAGATGAATAACACTTACTCCAATTGCAGCATAAATCTACAATGTCATACTTCTCAACCGTATCCAACAGAGATCGATAAAATTCTCTGGAAGAAACAGGATGTATTTAGAAAGAATCGCTTTACTATAGTCAAATACTTAATACCAGCACACTAATTGAACGAGTCAAAGCCAAAAACGTTAAGCACTAATAATCTTTGCAGATTTCTCCAAAGGGTTCGACTCCGTACATAGAGGAAAAATCGTCAGCATATTAAAAGCATATAACATTCCAAATAAAGTCATTAATGCTATCGTGATGCTATATAAGCACATTCTAGCAGTGGCCAGATGGAGACACTGAATTTTTCGACATCCGCACTGTGGTTCTGCAAGAATAAACTATTGCTCCTTTTCTTTTATTTATGTTTACTAGACTGAAAGTTTAAATAAGTTGTATTACTTAGTAAAAATGTTCATCTTCTGTCATAATAAAAATTAATAAAATACTAATAAGTTAGTCAAGCATCTTGATTCAAACAATGAGGATTGAAACGAATTAGAATCTTGTAATAAATCATAAAAATAATAAATACAATAAATTTAATTATTTATAAAAATATTATTTTACAATCTTTTTGATAGATAATGTTTAAACCCGTCATTGCAATAAAAATAAATATTAAAAACTTAAACTCTGAACATTACAGCTGTGTGATTATAAATTTGTTAAAAATCGCTAGTTCAACTGAATTAACGAGAAAATACAAGAACTTGTTTATAGTATACGCAGGCGTTAAGAAAACGAAACTTATATTAAAATTGTCACATGTATTGATCAATTATTATATATAGGGAAATTCATATTTTTCTTTAAGATTTTAGGGAGTCTAATATAATATCGTAGTTTGAATCGAATCGTCTCTATTTAGTAAACATGCTCAACATTCTATCTTATAATATTATTTTCTTGGCTAAAAAACCTACTTGATCCATCACGTCTTTTTTTCAATATAACATGTTTTTCAAATGACGGGTACGTAAATCCATTAGTTTACTATACAATTTAGTATTTAAATTTAAATATGTTGGAGTCTGGGCTTGATAAAAATTGTTTTCGTTTAGTCAGTTTAATCTCATCTCATGTAATAATGTGTAAAACACACTGTGTATATTGGTTTGTCTGTTCGTGTACAGTTTCCAAAAATACATTTCGCCGAGACGAAAATTCGCAGAGAGATTCTAGACGTGTAAAAAGATTGTATTTTTGTTCACCGTTTGTTTTTTGTAATACTAGATTCTAAATGATAACAATACACCGTTTTTTGTAAGAATAGCTTCTAAGTGATAAAAATACACCGTTTTTTGTAAGACTAGCTTCTAAGTGATAAAAATACACCTTTTTTGTAAAACTAGCTTATAAACTAGCTTATAAAACTAGTGATAAATATAGAGCGTTTCTTTAACTAGCTTCTTAGTGATAAAAGTAGACAGAAATTGTAACGCCGCAGCCGTAAATCAACATAAAGTTCGCTTGTACGTATGTGAATGAATATACATTTACACGTTAAGATTTATTCATTTTTTGCTAGTTTTCATCCAACAAAAAATGCTGGAGAGCTATAAGTTTTGGATCTAGTTTCGGTCCCAGCTCATAGGATCCAAGTCATAATTTTTACGGTTTAAATTACTACTGTATATTGGCTACAATATAATATGCACTAATCGATAGACAACTGTATTTATAATAATTCATAGGACATCTGAAAAACCGAAATACATTCAAGCGTATTTAGGTCTGAAAAAAAAACCCGGCACCTCAGCTAGAATATATATATATATATACATATATATATATATATATATATATATATATATATATATATATATATATATATATATTAAATAAGGGTGTAAATATAGTAGAGGGTTATTATTCACAATTTAAAAAAAAATATTATTTCAATAAAAAGAATAAGTTTTTATTTCATATTATTTAATTCAAAATGTATTGCACAAACAGTCGGGTGATTCATTTTTTCCGAATTTTGAAACTAAGGGAGGTAAATACTAACCTAAAAATATTTCCGAAATGATTATCTCTCTGACGTGATTTTTACTCTCAACTTTTTCAACAGAATTAACAAATAAAATTGCAAATTATATAAAAAAAAGAAATGTGTATGGTTGACCTGGACATGTATTTAGATTTAGACTTTTCTGCACCGAAACACTCAAAACCGAGTAAAATGTTTCCATATAAATTGTGCGTCGACGGAATCACACAGAAATAGAGGCTGGCCGATCGTCTATCGGTGACAAACCCATTTTATCTGAATTCAACTTTTTTGTAGAGGGGTTCACTATTTCTCAGTAACATGCCTTAAGTAACACTCGATCAAACCTTTTACACTTCTACATATAAACTCGTCTAAATACAAAATCTAATTGCGTTTAAATTCAATCTTTGTAAATAAGGTCGACATAAATATTATTGAAAATCAAATCATCGCTTATATTAGAAAATCGATATAGTTTGATCGCTGAACCTGTCATGAGTTCGGGATGCTTTTGTTTGAAGCTGTGCGCGATAGATTAAAATTGTACTCGATATTACAGAAGAGTTCTGCGAGGAGATTTTACTGCCACGTCATAATGTTTATTGCTTAGACCTTTGAATAGATGACTCCAAACGCACACTGTATAAATATAGAAAAGCACACATGTAGAAAGTAATTTATTTCGAACTGCTGTAGAACACACTTTTCCTAAAATACATATAAATACAAAAGTTATACCAGGCGTTTAATGTGGCATAGTCTCTTAGTGCATTACTATGACAAATACGATACTATCCCATTGATAACTGTACACACAATAACCCTTAAACCTGAGTAGCTTCCAAGCCTTGATTTGGTGACCTCCATGTAAAAAAAAAACTATAACCAATGCATTTTAGATTTTATTTCAAGTCCCTATTTATTAAACGCATTTAAATCTCTCTCTTTCACGCTCCCTCTCCCTCCCTCCCTCTCTCTCTCTCTCTCTCTCTATATATATATATATATATATATATATATATAGATTTATAGGTAATATATACTTACACATATTTATATATATATACATATACACGTATGCATGCATATATACTAACATATACACGCGTAATTACACACATATAAATATATATATATACTTATATATATATTAGTCATTCTAACACACACACACACACACATATATATACATATATATATATATATATATATATATATATATATATATATATATATATATATATATATATATACACGGTGCCGGGAAAAAGAAGGTCCGCACGCGTATTTTGTTCGAAAACTGCTAATGTAAGGTAAATGTAACGGAATTGTTAATCAACCTATATTCAATTGATTCGTATTCTATTCCTCTATAATTTTACCCGTTCATATTTGACAATTAAATGAAACATTCTAGTGCTCACGTCAATTTAAAAAAATAACTTCGAATTTCGCTTAAAACCAGGTTAAATTATCGCCCCTAAATCAGTTTAAAATATCCACCAACAGGCAACAAATCATCTCTAATTGTAATTGTTATTTTTCCAGGTAATAAAACGTAGCATTTAGTCCATATGCAACGGCTTTCTCTTGGTGATCGCCAGGAGCTAATTAATGTCCACTTTTTGATTTATCCAATCGAGAAATCGCCACGGATTGAAATGTAATGGGAAAACGGTACGAAAGACTGTGCAAAAGCACCAAAACACCGGCTGTGTTCGTGATGCCCTTCAATCTTGTCGTACTAGAGTCACTTTTAACAGGGAAGACAATGCCATCAAGATTCGCAGTTTAAGAAACAGATTTGAAATGACTCTCCAAATCCAACAACAGTGCTATCTTGTTAAAAAGTGCTCTCATTCTACTGACAAGAGCAGATTGAAGGAATTTAATTTGCGAGGTTGTGTTGCAGGACGCATGCTAATTATTTCTGTAAAGAACAGAAAGCGCCCTCTGGACTTCCTCAGATGCAATGAAGATCATGACTCATCATATTGGTCAGAAGTGTGTTTTAGCGACGAAAGCAAGTTCAATAGACTAGGCAGTGATGGTAGGCAGTACGTCCGTCGGGGGGAGACGAATAATTTAATCCTAGGTGCTCAGTGGAGATTTAGTTGTGGTGTGGTGCATTATTAGTACCTATGGTCCATGGCCTACAGTTCGCTTGCAAAGTCGAATTGAGTCGACCAAGTACAGTAATATGGTGACAGCATTTTTCTATCCTACTTTGGTCCAAATTTGGATGATAATACAATCTTTCTGCAGGATAATGATCCCAGTCACACAGCTGGCAATGTCAAGAGATTCCTGGAAGAGCATGATATTTCGTGTTTGGATTTGCCTGCACAATCTCCAGACCTCAACCATATCGAAAACGTATAGCACTACATCAAGCAACAGCTACGAAAAGATAAAAATTAAAATTTGGACAAAAATTAAAGAAAAATAGGATGGCCTTTTCTCGGAGTATTGATGAAGTCTATTTCAAAGAATTCTCAAAAGATCGCAGACTGTCAAATTGCAGAAGGGATAACCTACTAAATGCTTACAAGTTCATTGTGTTCCTGATGTGTTTGTGTCGCATTAATGTCTTAAAGTTACTAAAATATTAAAATGTTCCGTTATGCGGACCTTCTTTTTGACTCCTCAATTTGAAGTATTTTTTTTAATTGAGGTGAACACGAGAATATTTTAATGAAACACCCAATATGAACAGGTAAAATTATAGAGGAATGAAATGTACATAAAATTTTGCGAATCAGCATTTTCCTGTACGTATTAAACATTCTCAGAAAATACACATTAAAAAACGATTGCAATTAAAACTATTAGATAGTTCGAACACCTACAGTAAAGATGATATAAATTTATTATAACGGAAAGTTATTTGAAAATACATCATTTAAAATAAACTGTTTTGCGAGAACTTTCTTCCCAACAGAATGTAATAGTATATATATATATATATATATATATATATATATATATATATATACATATATATATATACATATATATATATATATAGTAATTTATAACATATACATGGCGATTAAGCTACACTGCATATTCTGCGTTTCATCCACTATAGGATTCGTCAGGCTTATGCGCGAATTCTGTCGTTGCTTCTTCTTTTTATATATGTTGAGGATTTCTAGTAAGTCAATCAGCTTTCTAGTATCCACCGCGTCCCTTCCTATCAGCCAATGGGCATGCATTTTATCGAACAAAGGATCTGTTTTAGAAATAGCTTAGTGGTTTAAGGTAGATCTTTTCCCTCTTTTTTTTAATATATATATATATATATATATATATACCTATGTTTACACACATACATGCACATATATACATATATATACATATATGTGTGATCGTTTATGTATATTCATGTTTGTTTAATTAATTTATTTATTTGTTTTCTATTGTTATTGTTAGTTTTAAAGCTATTTTGTATCGCTATCCTAGAGTAAGTTATATTTTGTGAACACAGTTGTTTGCTATTTCTTGTCTACAGTTAAATAGATTCTGGGGTTCTTTAAAGTACAGGATAGCAAATTTTTCATGGAGGCATCATTTACATGGGTCGTCTAAATGTCTGCACGTGGTAGCGTGTCTCATTATTTTCAATTCGACTACCGGCGTATGTCCGCTTTCTTTGAGTTCCCAGTATTTATTCGCTAGTTTTGTTTTTATACGGTGTTTTTTTTTTTGTTTTTGAATGTACTTTTTTGGTAATAGTACCGGGTATTTAAATCTAAGGAAGTCATGCCTATGTAATATTTCTTGTTATTCGGGTTTTCTTTCGCAAATATTGTTGCTTGATAAACTACATTTTTGTTAGACATTTATTTTGGACTGGGCAATGTGTGCGGTGTCTACAATTGCATTTATCTTGTTCGTTATTAGTATTTTATTTATTTTTTTAATGGTATGGTTATTCTTGTCCGGGGTTGGTTGGTTAGTTATTATTATTATTATTATTATTATTATTATTATTATTATTATTATTATTATTATTATTATTATCATTATTATTATTATTGTTATTATTGTTATTATTATTATTATTATTATTATTATTATTATTATTATTATTATTATTATTATTATTATTATGATTTGTGCTAGTGTTGGTTTTATTTCTGTCACGGTGTCTACTTTTTATTTTGTTGTTGTTTACATTGTTTTCATTTAGTATTTTGTTATTATGTGCTTTAATTATCATCTCTAAATTTTTGCAACAACTGTAAGATAACTTCAAGGTATTTTTATTGAAGATTTTGTGTAAGGGGTTGGTTGCGGGAAAGCGTTTTTCAATAAGATCTAGAAATTTCTTGCCAAGTTTTGTTTTTAACATTTGATTGTATGGGGCCGTACTCAAATTATAGTTCATTTTCTTCTATTTTTAATGTTATTATAGTTGTTGGTGTTTTGTTGCTTATATTTGATATCGATATTTTTGTATCCACTATTTTTAGGGCGTTTTCGTAGATATTGGTTGACCTGCTAAATGCATTTTCATCGCTTGAGTTATTACTGAGTCTACTTACGATCGAGTTAGGAATGTGTTTTATAATTGATGGTGGGTGGTTGGACTTAGGGTTTACGTAAATTGGAGTAGCGTTATCTTTTAAGTATGGTTCATATGTGTTTTTATCTAAGTTGAACGTGACGTCTAGGAAGTTTGTTATTTTTATGTTAGCTGATACGTCCGCTTTTAGGCCTATTTTTTTCATGTCTACCTTCTACCAGATCTACATTAAACCACTAACCTAGTTCTAAAACAGATCCTGTGTTCGATAACATGCATGCCCATTGGCTGATAGGAAGGGGTGCGGAAGATACTAGAAAGCTGATTGGCTAACTAGAAATCCTTAACGTATATAAAAACAAAAAGCAACCACAGAATTCGCGCATAAGCCTGAGGAATCCTAGAGTTGATGAAACGCAGAATATTCAGTGTAGCTTAATCGTCATATATATTTTATAAATTTCTTAGCTCTTCCTACGTATTGAGCACTTTTGAAGTAAATGCGTAAAGTTTACGCATAAATCTATACTTTCGTATATTAAATTTATGTGAGAAAATGAAGTAGTTATATATATATATATGTGTGTGTTTATGTATAAATAATCTTCTATATATCTATAAATATAAATATATATATACATATATATATATATATATATATGCATCTATATGTCTATAAAAGTGAACGTGTCTGTGTGTGTATTTTTTGTCTTTGTGTGTGTGTACATTTCCCTTCGCAATAACTCCGTCAATTTTAAGTCTACAAACACGAAACTTGATATACAGAGTACTGACATTTGGGAAACTCTTTATAATCTGCTTTCGGACAGAACTTGCGTTGGAGAAGGGTAAACATTCAACGATTTAACATTTGAGAACTCTACCAAACTCCTCTTACAATTTTGGGTATAAACAATTGAAATTTTCGATATAAGTTCCTTAGGCATGGATCTAACTTAATGACTTAATTTGAACCCAAACAATAATTTTTTAGGTGTCATAATAGGGGTTAAAATAAAAAAAAAACTTAACTCCTGTCTTCTCTACCAAATTACTCAGACAATGTCTGGTCTAAATATTTGCAATTTGACATAAATGGTATTCAGAGATATGGAAACCTGAGTTTAGTTTGGAAATCTTTAGTTATCAATATATAAATGTATGTCTGTATGTTTGCAGGTCTGCCTAAATCTTTTCGACAGATGCGACGGATTTTCACAAGATTACTATCGTTTTGAAGTTCGACCTTTCAGACGACAAATATCGAAAAATTGGCTAACAGCATTAATAACTTCACCTTCAACCGTGCACTTTTCAACAGGGCAGGTCGCTTTTTTCGCCGATATTTTTGAAAGTCATGCTCTACTGTCGATTGTCTAGCCTTCATTTAAACCTACGTCACTTCCTTAGTGGTGGTCGCAACAGCAAAGACGTCAGGTTGTTCCTCGTTCTTTTCCTCCTTCGCGGTATGGGTTCGAGCCTGCCTTTCTACTACTGCCTTTTTTTTTACTCAACATACACATCCAAACACCCGGGATACGTCGGGCTGAAATGCTAGTATATCTATAAAAGTTAACGTGCCTGTGTGTGTCTGTGTGTCTGTGCACATTTCCCTACGTAATGACTGAATTATTGCGTAGGACGAAATTTTCAGTCTACAGACTCGAAAATTGGTATACAGAGTACTGAGATTGTAGGAAATCTGTATAATCGGTTTTCGGTCAGAAATGTGGCTGTTAAAGGGGTCAAAGTTCGACGATTTGACCTTTGAGAACTCTATCAATCTCCTCCGACAATTTTGCGTCAAAACACATGCAATTTTAGATATAAGTTCATTGGACATGGATTTAACCTAAGTTGATTTGCGCCCAAAACAATAAATATTAAGGGGACATAATAGGGGGCAAAGTTAAAAAAAATTGACCTCTGCTGTTACTACCAAATTACTCAGACAATTTCTAGTCTAAACATTTGAAATTTTACATAAAGTGTATTCAGAGATATGGCAAGCTTTTTTATCAGTTTGTGGTCGACAATGTGAGGTATCAATTTATAAATATATGTATGTATGTTTGCATATCTGCCTAAAATTTTCGACAGTGGCGGTGGATTTTCGCAACATCCATATCGTTTTGAAGTTCGACCATTCCCACGATAAATATGAACAAATTGGCTAAAAACATTCTTTTCTTCACCTTCAACTGGGCACTATATTTACGAAAGTCATCCTCTCCTTTCGATTGCCTCGCCTTAATTAAAACATACGTCACTTCCGATTTGGCGATGGTCGTAACAGCAAAGACGTCAGATTTTTCCCAGTTCTTTTCCTCCTTTGCGGTACGGGTTCCAGCCTGCCTTCCTACTACCACTTTTTGTTTTGCTCAACATACAACTCCAATTACTCGGACAACGCCGGACACCCATTCTGGTATATATATATATATATATATATATATATATATATATATATATATATATATATATATATATATATATATAGTAATTTATAAAATATATATAGCGATTAAGCTACACTGAATATACCGCGTTTCATCCGCTCTAGGACTGTTCAGCAATCTACGAAAGATTAATGAAAGCAACAGTAAACGTAGTCACTAGTTTTGCCAGCCTCTCAAACCAAATGTTCTCAAGTCCTTCATCACTCTTACTCAAGGCACGCCTCCATGCTGGTCTATCTTCGGCTAGCTCTTCCCACATATTCACATCGATGTCAAGAGCGGTTAGATCCCGTTTGGCCATCTTTAAAGCGCAGCACCGGGCGACCGCGGCTTCTTGATCCATTTGCCAATTCTCTGTAGACGATATCCTTAAGGAGACGGCCATCGGGCATTCTGTGCAGGTATCCAAGCCAGCGCGATCGTCGTATCTTGAGTGTCTGGAACAAGGAGCGCCTGCTGGCACGTCTTAGCACCTCTTCGTTGGTGATTCTATCCCACCAATTGATGCCCATGATATGTCGCAAGCATCGAAGATGGTAGACGTTCAGTCTTTTCTCGTGATGAGCATACGTGGTCCAAATCTCTGCTCCATACAGTAGGGTACTCAGAACACAACATTCGTAGATGCGGCATTTTTGCGAAAAGTGAGGTATTTATTGAACCATGCTCTTTCATGTAGTCAGTTGAAAGTAGACGCTGCTCTACCTATGCGTGTTTGTAGCTCCTGTCCAATGGATACTGCCTTGTTGATGTTGGATCCAAGATACGCAAAGTTCTCGACAGTCTCTAGTTCGTTGCCATTGATGGTGATTGGTGATGCGTCACCATCGTGCATCACAGCTGTCTTCTTCACATTGATTACCAGTGCGAACACCGCACAAGCAGCGCTTAATTTGTCAAGCAGTAGCTGGATCCCACTTGCGGAGTGCGAGACTAAGGCAGCATAGGACTTTTAGTATTATGACTTTTCGAATCTTGATTTTGGCGCGTAAGCGAGCCAAATTAAAAAGTTCTCCATCAGAGCGAGTATGAAGGAACACACTGCCTTCGTCCTCGTGATTTCCAAAAGCGTGGTGGAGAAGAACTGAGAAGATGCCAAACAGTGTGGGAGCCAACACACAACCTTGCTTGAGTCCACTGCACACGGGGAAGTTGTCAGACATGTCACCCTCGCAGAAGACTGCGTCTGTCATGTTATCATGGAGAGGTCTTATCAAACTAAGACGAGTTATTGGACATCCCAACTTTTGTAGGATGGCAAACCGACCATCTCCTCTGACCATGTCAAAAGCTTTCGTGAGGTCCACAAATGCGATATGAAGAGATCTACGTTGTTCTATGCATTTTTCCTGGATTTGACGCACTGAAAATGCCATGTCCCTGGTTGAGCGCCAGCTGCGGAAGCCGCATTGTGATTCTTGATAAACACGGTTTGCAATCTGCTGGAGCCTTGGAAGGAGCACTCTGGCAAAGACTTTGCAAGTGACACTGAGTAAAGATATACCACGGTAGTTATTGTAGTCTCCTTTGTCTCTTTTCTTGAATAAAGTGACAATTTTATCATTTTCATAGCTGTTGGAAATTTTCCGTTGCGCCAACTGGTGCAGAGGAGGTCGTACAAGTGCGGGAGCAGGAACTTATCGCATTTGAGCAGGTCCGCTGGAATCTCGTCGGTACGTGGGGCCTTCCCCACATTCGTGTGTTGGAGAGCTACTTCGAGTGCTGACAGTTGGAATGTTGTCCAGTTCGACTAGGGTGTTGAAGTTCGTAGTGGAATTTAAAGCTGTGAGTGTGACGTTGCACGGTTCGCCATATAGTGCAGAGTAGTGGTCCACCCAGCGTTCAAGGTGCTTCATAGGATCAGTGTAGATTTTAAAGGGCAAACTTTCTTTGCGCTTGGTCCAGTTGCCTTGTGGATTCCACGGTACATCACACGTAGTTTACCGCAGTCAGCTGCAGTCTGGATTTCGTCGCACATGTTGTTCCAGTAGTTGTTTGCACAGTGCCGAGCAGCTTTCTGGAATTGACTGCAAGCCTCTTTCAGCTTGAACAGGGTGCTGCGTATCGGCCTGCTCACATAGTTCTTGTGGGCATCGTTTTTGGACAGTAGTAGAGTTTCTAAGATTTCTGCATTCTCAGCCATCCAGTCTTCGCAAGGCCGCCGCTTGGTTCCAAAAGATGGGACTGCAGCGACATGCATCGCAGTTTGCAGGATTTCCCAGGATTTGTCCAGGTTCACTGCCTCCGTTGGTGCAGAATCTCTCAGCTTATTTTGGAGCGCAGTGCAACACACACTAATGCTGTCGTTGTTCTTCATTGCAGCCGTGTTCAGACTACGACGTGGTCTTGTCTTACCTAGTGCAGGTTTCTTGTTTGGGAGATCAAGTTTTGTCAGCAGGAGTGAGTGGTCGGTATCACCATCGGCGGAGTGGTAGGTTCTTGATCGTTTGACAGAATTGATGTCTCTTTTTCTACACAATTCAAGATTCAATTGGTGCCAATGTTTGGAACGAGGGTGTCTCCAAGAGAAACGATGACACATTTTCTGCTTGAACCAGGTATTTGCAATACTGAGTCCCTGTTTACTACAGAGCTCCAGAGTTCTTTGACCATTTTCATTTATTTTACCAGTACTGAAGTGGTCAATGATGTCAGGCCAGGCAGTATGGTTTGCACCGACTCTGGCGTTGAAGTCTGCGTGTACTAGGACCTGATCGCTGGCTGGGATTCTGTTCAGTATTCATCCCTCACATGATCTTCGCTAGGCAGTGTCGACGCATAGACGCTGTGAGGTGTACTGGTGCATCGGCGCAGTTGATCTTCAGTGTCATAATTCTCTCTGAAATGCTGACCGGAGTGTCGACTACGTGTCCTCTGAGTTATTTATTTGTCACTGCAAAATCTACTCCATGGATGCGATGTTCCTCTTCTGCTTTGCCAGTCCAGAAGAAAGTGTAGTTTTTTTTCCGAGATGGAGCCAGTTCCAGACAATCTGGTTTCCTGTAGAGTGACAATGTCCACAGACAGCTAAGCAAGCTCAGGGTCAAGTAATGCGGTCTTACGAAGCAGACCTTGTACACGAAGGTTGAGATCAGGGGCTTCCACCGTTGCGAGAACCTGGGCGAAGAAACTCATGCGTTGCCCAAGCAGCACGAGTGGAAGTTGACCAGAGACAGTAGAACCCAAGGAAAGATTAGGTCGATACGTTGGTACCGACTCTGGCTGCAGAAGATAGCCGTTGGCTCATAAGAAACCCATGAAACCTTTGATAGGTCTTGTTTTTGGTCCTGCTGGGTGTCCTCACACCCTCCTCACCCAGGTCACCCCTGGTGAGGGAGTCGGTTTAGTCGCCAACGACCCAACCCTGAAGCAACTAGCACTGGGTTACATAGTACCAGTGGAACTCAAAGACTCAGCTGAAACTGAATATATATATATATATATATATATATATACATATATATATACATATATATATATATATATATATATATATATATATATATATATATATATATATATATTCGGCGAACCGTGTGCGAGACATACAAAAAATGTATTTAAAGTTACGTTAAGCAATATTTAAGTTAGAATCTTTATATTAAAGTATAATATTTGGAAGTAATTATTGGATTTATCAACTGAAAACTATATCCTTGAGTGATTTCGAACGAAATATAAGCAGTCAAAATGTAAAATGTGCAAAGATTTAATTGCCTGTAACGTTGTTTTTTTTTAAATGACAAAATACATATATGGTGCAACTATTACGTAAAGACAATTTACCGTTTCTTATTTTGAAACGAATGTTGTTGTCAGAATTAAAATGTGTCATGCATTTATGTAATGAGAAAATTGTATTTTATTATTAATGATATTTAAAAAAAAATAGATACGAATGTAGTGTAACACGGCTAAGCTGGATCTAATTATAATTTATAATTTATCAGTATAAGTCTGCCGAGTAAAGGAAATAAATTTTAGGAACTGTCCCGTAGTTTAATAGTATTTGATCTTTTAATGATTTACTAGCGGTACCTCTCGAAATTCCACAGGGGACTCATTCAGATGTAATATATTGAGTTTGGCATTTTGTAGATGTTCAATATAAATGGACAGGTTCTGATATTATTGTAGCTTTTTGGTTACAACTGCGAAATAATTTATCTAAGCTAGCACAAACGCCGGCAAAGCCCTGTCATGAAGTACGCTAAAAAATGATATTTTAATTCTTGCAGATGTCCTATATATTATTATAGATTTAATGTTTTATCGATTGTTAAATATTATAAAGTTGCAATTTCAAAAAACAAAAAATATATCTATATTACGTGGGTATCTAAGTTTGTATGAAAACCGAAATAAAAATTATATATATATATATATATATATATATATATATATATATATATATATATATATATATATATATATATATATATATATATATATACTAGCAAAATTACATCTCGTTGACTGGGTTAAAAAAACAGCCTACAGAAATAGACTCTGATCTAGTAAATATGATAGGTTATGAAAAGGAAGGGTTGCAAAGAGATAGCTTCGAATTTGGGGGTATCAAAACCAAAGCAAAATATGATGAAAGTAAAAATAAAATAGATAAACCCCATAATTTATTATACCATACCTTTTCACACTGAAACACTTATCACAATATTCTGTGGATCTATGGCATATTTCCAATCTATGGAGGTTAGGCGCGAACGAACACCCCATACTTCTATTTTTTTTTTACATAGGCATAACCACATTATCAAGGCCAAGAGGCCACTCAAGGATAAGGGTTAAAGAGTGTACAGTAGAAATTGGACATTATAGTAATCATTAGTAATGAAAATTTGGTTAAGTTTATAACTTATATGGAACGGCTCATCAAGAACTTATTTACGTTAGACTTGAAGACAACCATATTGTAGTCAGCCGGAAAGCAGGAAAATGGAAGACAATTTTACAGGCGTGCAGTTTTTAGAAAAAAGCTTTGTTCATGGAATCTACGTTTAGGTTTAGGCACAGATAAAGAGTGGGGGAAATTATTGATAGTGTTTACAGCTAGACGAGTGTTTCTTGTGAAAGTTTGGCGAGGGGGGACCATAGATTGAAGCTCAGTCGAACACTTTCCATGAAAATAACGATACATCAGAGACAAACTCGCAACATCTCTTCTATGAGATAGAGGTTGCAAGGAGGAGAAAAGGACATCTCCTACGAGGCTACGAAGTCTATTTTGAACTCTATCAAGGCAGGACAAGTCCTTTCTAGCAGCTCCTGCCCAGATGTGGCAACAGTATTCCATCCTTGGACGTACCTGGCTCTTATATAGATAGAGAATAGCATCAGCAGTGAGATATTTACCGGATCGATAGAAAGATCCCACCATTTTTCCAGCGGCCTTGGCAACAGATTTGATGTACGTGTTCCATTTAAGATCAGGAGTAATGGTCAAGCCCAGAAGCTTGTCAAAACTTGAGGCCTCCTGAAGACGAGAGCCATTCATTTCAATTGATGCCAAATATGGATTAGAATGTTGATGATGTAAAGAGAGAAGCTTGGTTTTAGATGCATTAAAAGTAACCAGCCACTCCTTTCCCCACTGTACTACGTGCTCAAGATCAGAGGAGAGAGAATTGGAGAGAACTTGGTCGTTTACTGTCTTTGATGTGCTACCATAAATGGTAGTGTCGTCAGCATAGATGTCTACAAATGATGTAAGGATGTGATTTGGAAGATCATTAATGTAGATCAGGAAAAGAGTTGGGCCCAGGATGGACCCCCGAGGGACACCGGCATAATTACTGTGAGCTTCTGATTTTTCCCCTCAACTACTACTCTTATGAACCTATCAGAAAGAAATGATTTAATAATTGAGAAGACATTTCCAGCAATACCATAGCTAGAGATCTTATGAAGTAAACCTTTATGCCATACCCTATCAAATGCCTTAGATATGTCAAGAGCAATTGCCCTAGAAAGGTTGCCTCCATCGAGAGATTCGCTAATCCTATGAGATATTACTGTAAGCACATCTGCTGTAGATCTAGCAGAACGGAAACCATATTGAGTGTCACTAAGAAGGTTATTTTTGTTGAGATGGTTGATTACTTCTGTATTTAACACAGATTCCATCAACTTACTCATGACGCACAGGAGACTTATTGGCCTGTACTGAGAGGGGGATGAGCGATCACCTGAATTCTTAAATACAGGGCATACTGATGAAATTTTCAAGGGAGATGGGAAACTATTCTCCTTAAGACAACGTTTAAACAGCTTTGTAAGTATGGGCGCTAGTTCAGATTGAAGTTTTTTTGAGTACTATAATTGGAATACCGTCAGGCCAGTTGCTTTACTCGAATCAAGGTTTTTGATTAGCTTGGCAACATCACGTACAGATATACGTATATCATATAGCGTGTTTTCTGATACAGGGGGAAATAGTAAGGGTTGGCAGCCTTGATCGCAAAGGGTAGAATTAGCTGCAAAGTTATTGACAAAGAGTTTGGCTTTGTCTGATGCTGACAAGATTACCTCAGGTCCATTGATGATAGTTGGGATGGAGCAAACGCTTTTGTTCAGGATTCTGTTTGCTATTTGCCAAAACTGGTGGGAACCAAGCCGCTGCTCAGCTACTTCGGATTAAACAGATTGAGCATACAACTCTCTTGCATTCTTTATTACTTTCTTACAATGGTTGCTGGCAGTCCTGAAAGCGGCTTTAGTTTTCATACATCTATTACGTTGGAAACAGTGGAAAAAGTGATTTCTGTGCGCAATGGCAGGAGCACATTCTGGAGAGAACCATGGCTGGCTGTTAGGTTTTTGCTGAAACTTTTTCGAGGGTATGAAACGGTCAATACCTACAATTAACCATTCCGTCAGGTCTGATTCTATAGAGGACACATCCTTTTTAAACATGGAATGCAGAGGTAGATCAGATATAAATGTACGGAAGCTATCCCAGTCAGCCTTAGTGTATCGATATACGGTACGATGGAGAGGTACGTCTGGGGACTTATTACATTTCATTTTTATCTTAATTGATACAACAGAGTGGTCGGAAGAGCCAAGAGGCGACAGAACAGAAACTGAACATAGTTCAGGGCAAGTTGTGAGAAAAAGGTCCAGTAGGCTCGCATACTGGCCATCATTGTCGGGCACACGGGTGGGTTCCTGAACAATCTGAGTGAAGTTATAGGCAATGGAGAAATCATGACAGAACCTTCCTTCATCATCGGTCTTGTTAGAGTGGGTCAACCATTCGACGTTGTGAACATTGAAATCACCACATACGTGACGTGAATGTTAGCTGAAGGATAAGCAGATAAGACTTGGTCAATTTTCTTAGATATGCTTTGAAAGATAGTAACTCCGCTGTTATGGGGGCGATAGAGAGTAAATATAAATGCCGTAGTGTGAGCTAAAGCAACCCGGAAGCACATATAGGGTAAGTTAGGAATTTCCCGGGAGATGTCCCTACCACATGGAAAGTTATCCCTAATATAGGCACAAATTCCATGCCCATGGCGATCTTGGGGGTCAGATTTAGAAGTTAAGTTATCTATTATACTATATTCCTTCAAACTGAGACATACTGTTCAAAGTATACTTACGCAGATACATATGGAAATATTTATTAAATTTTGTGCCTATTTCAATTCTATGGAGGTCAAGCGCGAACGCAGACCCCACAATTTTATTATACAATCTCTATTTAAGTTAAAACATACTTATCAAAGTAGTATTATGTATATCTATATAAAAAAACATTTGTAAACATTTTTTTTAATTTTAATTTTTTTTATTTCCATACTTTGTGGGCCAGGCGCGTACGCAGACCCCACTATTTTAATGAATTATCATTATGTCAGATCAAACATACCCATTACTGTGTCTCGATACATCTTCTATCTTTATATGTGATCAGTTTTCTATAAGACCCAACCATATAGGAGCCTATTGGTGACCAGACACACACACAGTCGTTCAGCTTAATAATCTCTCTCTCTCTCTCTCTCTCTATATATATATATATATATATATATATATACTAGCAGGGGTTACCCGGCGTTGCCTGGGTGATCGGGCCCATTCCCACTCCGGGAGGTAACAAAAAAAGTCACCCCTCTGGATTTACATGCTTGGTGTCGGCCTCCCCCCTTCAGGGAGAGATAATCCCCAACCTCACCTTCAGGGAGGAGGGTGCTTGGAGGCTTCTCCCCCCCCCAAAGAAAAAAGTCACCTCCTCCTGGCCTTTTGGCCCCCCACCCTTGGGGGAGGACACTGGCTCCCTCCTTTGGGGGAGAAACTGCCAAGCTCCCCCTTTCGGGTGAGAAAATGCCCTTTTGGTGGGGGGATGGTTGCCAGCTCCCCCTGCTTGCCCGTAGGTGGGTGGAGGATCGGACGCCTCTCCGTTAGAAACCTACTCTTGGGGGGAGGTGGAAGGAAAGGGTATAGCCCCTCCCCGCTTCGGATAGGATTTTATAAACAAATAGAATAAAAAAAGTAGAATCGATCAGGATCGAACACAAACACTAACGGTTAACAGTTTAGTATGAATACCCGAATTACTCTCTTACCTTTAATAAATAAAAAATAAATAAATAATGTAGTAAAAGAAAGTATAAGCAAATGAATGGATAAACGGGAACGGGCTTGGCTGCCATAACAACATGACGTACATAAGGACGGTAGTGAACGTGTGTATGTGTGCGTGTGTGCTGGGTAGTAGTACTAATAGTCTGTCCTTTGGAGGACAGCGATTGTTTTCGTGTTGTGTGTACGTGTGTGCGGCTAGCGCCAGAATGGCAGACGTGGTGTCGGATGTTGGATTGTGATGGCTGGTGTAAGTTTCGTAATTTTGTAATTTGTAAATGGCAAGTTCGGATAAATATAGACCCTTCCAAGATGGACAATTAATAAGGGCATAATATTTTATGGTAAATTTAAGAACGTAGGAACCATAGTTTTTAGGAGATGTGATTATTGGATTAACCAATCAGAAATCGTCTGTGGCACACACATCTGTGTTTATATATATAGAGAGAAGATATATATGTATATATATATATATATATATATATATATATATATATATATATAAACTTGGGTTTCTTCAGCAATAATCGACACCGACTCTAAAACTTATGAAGAATTCTTGATAAAATTAATTATAAAAAAAATAGATTACTGGAATGCCATCAGTTATAATCGAAACAAAACCTAAACTTATGAGGAATACTTGATAAAGTTATTTAGAAAAAAAAAGATGACTTAAGTGCCATCAGCTATAATCGTAGCTGAAACAAAAGTTATGAAGAATTCTTGGTAAAATTATTTATGACAAGAAATGGAAGTACATAATAATTAAACCACCCGATGTAAGCGTGACAGAAAATAACACACACACACTATCGTATTAATACATACATGATTAAAGAGGTTTTCGTCAAGATCAATTTAAAACGAATCATATACGTGTACATTAAAGGAATTATCACGTTGTTAAGTATGCGAGATAAATAAATTCAAGGAACTGTTATTTTTTATAACTATTCGATTCTCACCGTGCCTTTTTGTTAATTAAGTCGAGCTTTAATAACGAATATATTATATTGAATCATTGGTCCTTGATATGACCTTAAAATATATCCAGTGGTGAGGCCCCAGCTTGCGGGCTTTAGGGACTGTTGAGCCACACATAAATTACCATTGCTCCCCGGTCCACTCTTACCCGGAGTGGCAGTAGCTGTAAGGGTTTCAACTGTGGGGTAAATAGAAATCGACTTGAAAGCAACAAATATATTCTATTAAAAAAAATGTCTTCAAAATTTTTGGATTCGGGATTAAACAACCCGAAACGGGTAGATATGCCGTAAAACAAAAACAACCAACCAACCAACCAACCATATTGCATCATACAGTGCTGTATTAGATATGAGGAGCATTCGTAAAGGTTTGCTTTATATGCTTTGCACTTTGTATTTTTTTTTGGATTCGTATTTCATTCATAATGTTTCTATATCCTTGTATTATCAGGTTAGGTAGGTAAAATACCATTTTTTTCATTACACATTGTCGTGTGAATATTTCTATTTTGCTCATTGTGTCTGGAAAATATTTACACGTTTTGTTTTACTTTGCATTCAATATTCCATACGTGGCGCATCGTAATGTGTTTAGTGAATTGCTAATATATCAATCCAATTGCCACTAATCAACTGGTGTTTGTATACATTTATACGCAGTGAGACACAGACATAGACAATTGAATGACTCTGTTATGTCATTTTCAATTTTTGGAATAGAATTTTCGTCATTCAACTTGTTGGTGTTGCAGGTGAACGTGAATAAATTTGGACCATATTTGTATTTATAATTTAATCCTGTTTTCAACCACCCGCTTTAATTCTGTTTTCAGTCAATAAGTTTGATTGAATATATTTGATTCTTTCTTTTTTTTCTATTTCCTTCTGTCTGCAGCCTTTTGATTAGGACATTATTGACTAGTGATCCCATGACCTCTTCTTGTCCGGAAATCTCTGACGGCGAATTCATGCTGATGAATTCAATTGGGTGATTGTTGTAATAATTTCTATCAAATGAATTCGCCTGAATTCACTTTTCAACCAGGTTTGTTTTAAGAAATAAAAAAACAACAAAATAATAAAACTAAATCGATTATAAAAGCAAAGTCGCGGGTAAACAACATTCGATTTTTTTTAAATCGGAATTTCTAACAAAATTAAAGCCATTCATAGGTGTAACAATATCATCATTTTGTAATTATGTATGGATGCGCCTGCATCTACTTGCAAGTGGACTACGTAAAAATAATATGTGCGATAAGGTGTCATTAAACATTTTTGAGGTCAGATTGTAAGCATCAAATTTATTGTTTGATATTACATAATGTATTTAAATGGGCAATTTGTCTATTTGAAGTAACATATGTTTTAAAGTTACTCTAACTGCTATAAAATGGGTCTACACCCAGATTTAGATGTGTAGAATCTTACATACATAAAAATAACAAACCATTAATTGATTGAAATTTATAGTCTTTTAATTTCCTATTAACAGGGGTAAATTAGTTTTTTTTCAGACAATAGGAGTCATATCCTGTTGTATTGTAGCCGTTACGTTTTAGTTTTTTTTGGAAATCGCGAAGGTGATTATAACATTCTGTTCTTATTTGCACCTTACATAAATCGGCTTTACGTTTTATCTGGAGCGAGAATATTATAATCACTGTTACATGATATATATACATATATATATATATATATATATATATATATATATATATATCATGTAACAGTGATTATGATATTCTGTTCGTATCCTATATATATATATATATGTATATATATATATATATAATAAATGACAAAAATATTATATTCCAAAGAACATGATGTTGACAATTTTGTATTTTATTCCTGTACATCAATTGATTTGTACAGTTCTTGACAGTATTTGTCTCGTAGCTCAAAATCAATAACTTAATTATTATATCAATTAGTGAAGCTATTATGCCCTTAACTCATCAGAAGAAATCGCAACAATCAATCAACCAAAAGGAATTAAAATGTGATACGACATTATGAGAATCCGAAATTTGGAAGAAGCGACAGTTACCTTTATATTTTTCAATTACGCCATCGTTGATTTTTATCAACAAAGTAATTGAATCACACTCATCGTATTAAGCATGTAATTAATTTATAAATCTTCTCACAAAATATACTCCTTAATAATGACTAAATTTATTAATTTTATTAATTCTCATTTATGTCTGATTACTTACGAGAATAATTTTACCAACATATACGTCATAAATTGCATATTAATATGCATGCCCTAATATACAAAACTTAAACTAATTTAGAAAAAAAGGAAAACCCCATTATACGTACTAATAATTTCAATCTATGAATTTACTACCTAAATTTTCAATTAATAATTATTAAATGTATTATTTCTAAGTAATGCATACATACTTATGGAAATAATATAAACAAAACTATGTCAAATAAATTATAAACTATCATATATATGTACAAAACCTAAACTTAGCTCAAAATCAATAACTTACATTATTATATCAATTAGTGACGCTATTGTGCTCATAACTCACCAGAAGAAATCGCAACAATCAACCCACCAAAAGGAATTAAAATCCAAGATGGCATAATTGAAATATATAAAGGTAACTGCAGCTTCTCTCCCAAATTTCGGATTTTCACTATATCGTATCATATTTTAATTATTTTTGGTGGATGAACTTATTTACTGTATTAATTTAATGTATTTTATTTAATTCGCAACAAGTTCTCGAAGTGCTTTAAAGTATTTACTTTTGCTTGACATCAATTGTAATTTCTCTTTTTTCCGAATCGACATTTATCTGCACTGGACTATACTTATGCAGGCATAGATTTGAGCTGTTTACGAAACCCGGTCTCTGTCTATCAAGCGGGTGGCAGCTTAAGACTCAAAGAGAAATAACAAACCATCGATCAATCAAACATATATTCGACGTCACAGTACATACATGTTTGATTTAAATCTGTATCAAGATTCGATCTTTTTATGGATGCAAGCACGTTGTAGTTCGTTTTCACTCTGTATGAGCCAACAGCTTTCAGGAAACGGCAAAATTCGACTGCGTAGGAAAAAAAAAACTTATTACAAGATTGCAATTGGCAAAGCTTTTTCATTACACTTTTTTCAGTAGAGTTAAGCAACGATGACCTTTATCAGTAAAAAGTGGTCAATAAGAAAAAGCAAATGCTGTATGTATAAAGCCGTGAGGCAAATATTTATAAGTTACTCTCTGATGGAACATTCAAATCGATGGAAAAGATGCATCATTAGTCATCCTTAAAATATGCATCTAGAAAAAGGAAAACTTTTATATACAAACTAAAGTCTACTATCTGCACCGGTTGATTTTGTCAGGTATATCAAAATGTGTGTTTGCGTTTTAAACAAAGCCCTCACCGAATTGTTTTATTACTTTTTAATAGAATAAGAAATAGATTTGTGGTCGGTCTACAATCCTAACATGAGGAACTAATCGTGACTCCTTACAATGTGTATCATAGTGTCTATAGGAATTTAACATTTATAGTACTAAGAATACCTGCTCCTTTTCGGACAGCGTTTTTTATGGTTAAACAGTGTATTTTGAAATAGCCTACGTGGGTATATCGTGAAGGTTTAAACACTTCATCACTGAAGATCTAGTAGAATGGCAAGTGCCTTTCATAAAGGCAAATGTAACTTAATTGCCGCAACTGTTTATGCCGGCTGAGGCGTATGCTCGTTGCTAATGGAGTCAGAGATGGCTTTGCATCCCTTGACTGGCGGTAATCGTGACTCCCTTCAATATTGACTCCCGTAGGAGAGAACACTAGTGTCTATATGGCATTAGACATATTTGTAGTAATAAACATATATATATATATATATATATATATATATATATATATGAATCATTAAAAAGAAAAATGAAGATATAAAAACTATATAGTAATATATAGAGGTTTATGCTTTTGATTACTACACGTCTATACCACTTGGTGTATTTTATTAAAAGGAACTCTTTTTATCAAGGTATTTCGAAGCTTGATGCTTTTGATAAAGGGAGCAGAGAAGATGCTAGGAAATATAATGTGATGCGCAGTCTACCTCTATTTTCATTAGGTGCGAAAAAAATTCTTCATATTGATTGCGGGAACTATATTGATCCCTGTGATAAAAGAGGGGTGTGGTTTTCAATATATAATGTGAGTGGGCGTATAGACATAGCAAATATACACCTACTAAACAAATAGATAATTATATTTATTTCTATATAGTTTTATACCTCCATTTTCTCTCGTAAATGATTTTTATATGAGCTCAAAAACTGTTTTTACGCTTTGTATTATCCCGATACGTCTCCTCTTAAAGAATATAATTTATTCTCTTTCTTTTACTTGATAATTTACACACACACACACACACACACACACACACACATATATATATATATATATATATATATATATATATATATATATATATATATATATTTATTTATTTCGGCTCACCTGATACGAAAACTTCTTTACTGACATAGTACTTCTACTGTCTTTTAGATGTACACTTAAACATTTGCCCATGTTTCTCAGTCATATTTTTATTGGCTTAAATTCAAATACTCTCTATAAAAACTGATACATATACGCAGACTACGTATGTAATATTCAATGGATAATAATATTTTTCGCATTAAAATAATAAAATCAAAGATATTGTTCATTCATGTAAGTTCCGCATTTTACTTTCATAATTGATTTTGGTTTTTGGTGGCGAAGACTGTGTAAGACATCCCATAATTATAGAGAGTACATATTTATGTAATACATTCATAAGAAATCTTTCAGCAGAAGAATAAATACAACACTCGCTAATTGCAATCATTATTGTTGAAATTTGCAGCAGTTTTAATTTTCAAACTTATATTGAATATCTTCATGAATGTTGTCATTTTAATTTCATCAATATTGAAATTTATAAGATCATTTTTTCTCTACTTCAATTACAACATTAATGCTCATTTTTGCCCTTTTATTTAGAGAAACTAAAACTGGCAAAAGTGAGCATATAAAGCAGATACATCTAAAATACTAAAACATTTGCAACATTTATAGTGGTGTTACTAAGAAAACTTCTGATGTCCGGACAAAGTAAAAATCAACTTCGAAATCTAGCGGCGAATAAAATTATCTTTTTACTAATCCACGTTGACTGAGAATACGTATTACTATATACAAAGTCTCTTTACACTATCGCTATTATTTTATCCTGTAACGTGCTCCCCCAGTTCCAATGTTTAGTTCTTCTTCATAAAATACAGCAGTTTTTCATACCAATGAAAACGCACTTCCTCCTTTACGAGAATACTTCTGGATTAGGCGCGGCTTTTATTGTCATATTTTATTATAAATTGCTGCTGCCTGTTGAAAGCAATAATGCTAAACTGCATCCCTGAAAAGTGCAACAGAATTTTCGATATTTACGTACGAAACATCGTTTCAAAACTGCACATCGATTGGCTGTAAGTATGTAGAGATATACATTCTGGCGCACCAATAATCGTTCATTTTATTTGCACCACTCTCGTCTTAGTAGCTTTTCAACGTTTCATTTTTTTAGTTATAAGATTAGAAGTTCACTTTTGAAACAACCCTCGTATAATGCATGGCTTAAAACGTTAGAACATGTTTTAATCTTGTGAAATAAAAAAATAAATAATTAAAAAAGAAACAGTTAGTTTAATCTATGAGAAAGATAGGTTTGTGCACATGAAATTAATGGTAAATATATATATATTTTTTAATTCGTCCAGATGCTGTCTCGAAAGGTATTTGAACGTTAGCATAATGCTTATAGGGAAATTGATAACTATAATATTAGTTCTTAGTAGAAAATTCATTAAAACAGGAAAACAAACAAGCTAAACTAATATTAAAGAAGTTAATGTCTAAGAACAGCTTTTATTTCTATATAGTGTACACGTGTTTGACTACTTCCTTAGATCATATATTTATTTATATAAGCTGCAGGTTTCGAACTGACACATAACCCACTGCTGCTATATCCGTAATGCCTGGTTGATTATTTTTCAAATTACTTAATTAATTATAACATTTAAACTTTTCGAAATCTATGTAGCGCGTAAAGGCCGCTAGATCAACACTGATCATACAGAACTCCAATACAAAAACAGAGAGACATAAACGTTTTGTATATGTGAGGTTGATTGATGGCTTTCTCTTTATTTACCGATATGTCCGATATGTTTTTATGTTTAACGTGTATGATTTTATATTTGTAGTGTCTAAATGCGATCGTGGAAAAAAGAAAAAGCAGAAAAGAAAATGAGCTTCGCTGTACGATCAAACCACATTTGTTTATTTCACTATGATTTCATTCGAAATTACACAATCTACTGCATAATTATTCCTACATTGTTTGCTATTAAACTAAAATAAAAACGGTCTTTATTTTTTCATCATATAGAAACATTTATATTAAATAAATTTAATAATAATCTTTTTTTTTCAATGTGTGTGTTGCGTACAAAGATTAGTAGAATCAAATACAAGACCAATAAGTTTTTTTTTAATTCGCACAATACAACTAAACATATCAAAGTGGTATATAATAAACTTGAAGTGAGATTGACAGACAGAAACACAATGAAAGTGATGATTGAAAGCCAATACGAAATTTAATGTTAATAAATTACATATTTTAATTGGAATAATGTTGTCTTTCACTCAATTAATAAGTTTGCCTATGAAAAATGGGGAACATTGCTTGCGTGTTATGGGGAACATTGCTTCCGTGTTATGAGTGATTATGAAAAATTGACGGTGGAATATGTTATATATATATATATATATATATATATATATATATATATATGTGTGTGTGTGGGTGGGTGTCTGTGCGTCTGTGAAAAAATGCATCCGTCAGACGGACACATGAATTAAAAGAAATATAATATATATATATATATATATATATATATATATATATATGTATACACACAGACACACACACACACACACATATATATATATATATATAGGTGTGCGTATCGATATTAATTATTTGAAATCATATCTCTCAAATCTTGTTTCAATTATATACACATGGTAATCCCAGCGAATCTTGGAATAAATTACATAAATACAGGTTGTATATAAATGAATGTAATCAAGAAGCTTGACTCCAGTAGAGCAACTGGTTCTGACGGCATTACAATTATAGTGTTAAAAAATTACAACCAGAACTTGCCCCCATACTTTCCAAACTGTTTAAGCGTTGCCTTAAGAAGTGCTTCCAAACACCCTGGAAAACCTCATCAGTATGCCCTGTATTAAAGAATTCAGGTGATAAGTCATCCCCTTCCCACTACAGACCAATAATCTCCTGTGTGTCATGAGTAAGTTGCTGGAATCCACAATAAATAGAGAAGTAGTCAACCACCTCAGCAGAAATAGCCTTCTTAGCGACACGTCATATGGTTTCCGTTTTGCTAGATATAACAGCAGATCTGCAAGCGGTTATATCTCATAGGACTAGTGAATCTCTCGACAAAGGCTTCATTTTTAGAGCAATTGCTCTCGACATAGCAAAGGCCTTCGATAAGGTTTGGCATAGCCTACTACACAAGATTTTAAGCTACGGTATAACTGGAAATGCTTTCTCAAACATTAAATTATTTCTCTCTGATAGGCTCATAAGAGTAGTGGTTGATGGGCAGAAATCAGAGGCCCACAGTATTAATGCTGGTGTTCATCGGGGGTCCATCCTGGGCCCAACTCTCTTCCTGATCTACATCAATGATCTCCCAAAACACATACTAAAATTCTTCGTTGACATCTATGCTTATGACACGACCATCTACGGGAACACATCACAGGTCGTAAATGATGATGTTCAATCTGATTCTCTCTCCTCCGATCTTGAGCGCGTGGTATAGTGGGGAAAGAGGTGGCAGCTTACCTTTAATGCATCTAAGACCAAGCTCCTATCTCTGCATCATAAACGCCCTGATCCCCATCTGGCATCACTTGGAATGGATTGCTCTAGTCTAGGGGATGCTCCATGTTTTGATAAACTTCTGGGTTTGTCCTTTACTCCTGATCTTAAATAGAACACATACATCAAGTCTGTGGCCAAGGTAGCTGGGAAAATGGTGGGATCCTTCTACCACTCCAGAAGATACCTCACTAATGATGAAATTCTCTATCTATATAAGAGCCCATTACGTCCAAGGATGGAGTACTGTTGCCACATCTGGGCAGGAGCTAATAAAAACAGTCTATCCTGCCTTGACAGAGTACAAAATAGCTTGGTGGTGGATGCCCTTTTCTCTTCCCTGCAACCTCTCTCCCACAGAAGAGATGTAGCGAGCCTGTCTTTGTTCTATCGTTATTTCCATGGCAGGTGCTCGTATGAACTCCATTCTCTGATCCCCCCTCACCAATCCTTTTCAAAACACACCTGACTAGTTGAAAGCACCGTCAATAATTTTCCCCACCCCTTATCTGTGCCTAAATCAAAACGTAGATTCCATGAACAAAGCTTCTTTCGTAGAACTGCACGCCTATGGAACTCTGTTCCGCTTGCCTGTTTCCCTCCCGACTTCAACCTGGATGTCTTCAAGTCGAACACAAACAAATTCCTGACGAACCGCCTCCCCCAAGTAATGACACCTTATCAATTCCCAATACTATTGCTACATAATCCCATTGAGTACTGTACACACAATAACCCTCATTAGGCCTTGATAAGTGGTAAGCTCCATAAAAAAAAAGCATTAAAATTATCAAAACACACGAGTTCTTCAAATATAACTCAATCATCAAAACATGATGTATATTTTAGTATTAAGTTCAGACTATTAAATATAAGAAAAGCGCATTAACGAAAGGACATTCATTAGCTAAGCTTTAGTATTATGAACGATAATTTATTAACTTTGCGAGCGATACTTTTATACAAAAAGTGGGAATGCTTTGTGGTAAAGTTTTGTCAGATCGCCAAAAATAGATGCACTTTTCTCGAATGCCGCATTAAATTGACGTTTAAGGTTATCAAATACCACCAAGAGTCAAATGAAGCTAATATCCTTGCCTATAATCATTACAAAACGAATGTGTTCTGTTTTTTATGTACAATTTATGTACAAATATTTTTTCCGAACATTAAGCTTTAAAATTACTGTATTTGCTATGAACATCCGGTATGTTTCTATTAACTCGAAATACATACACACAGATACACACCCACACACCCACATGTACACACACACACGCATATATATATATATATATATATATATATATATATATATATATATATATATATATATATATATATGCTAGCAAAACTACCCGTCGTTGACTGGGTTCAAAAACAGCCTACTGAAAATGGACTCTGATTTATGAAAGTATGATAGGTTATGAAAAGGAAGGATTGTAAAAGATAGCTTCGAATTTGGGGGTATCAAAACTAAAGCAAAATACGATGAAAGTAAAAATGAAATAGATAAACACGATAATTTATTATACCATACCATTTCACACTGAAAAACTTATTACAATATTCTGTGGATCTATATTGAAAAACCATGTTAAACTTTGTGACATGTTTGCATTTTATGTAGGTCAGGTGCGAACGAACACCCAAAAAGTTTATTATACCATATTTCTTCAAACTGAATAATTATCAAAGTATACTTACGCAGTAGATATGAAAAGTCTTTATTAAAGTGTGTGCCTATTTCCATTCTATGGAGACCAGGCGCGAATGCAGCCCCCACAATTTTATTATACTACTCCTATTTAAGTAAAAACATACATATCAAAGTATTGTTATGTACACCTATATCAAAAATACTTGTAAAAGTTTTTTTTTTTTAATTTTTTTATTTCCATACTTTGTGCGGGCGCGAACTCAGCCCGCACAATTTTTATGAACCACCATTCTGCCAGATCAAACAACAATCCCTGTGTCTCGATACATATAATGATATGTGAGCAGTTTTTTTTTAAATAGTCAACCATATAGGCGCCTATTCGTGGCCAGACACCCAAACACACATACATTCAGCTTTATATATATATATATATATATATATATATATATATATATATATTGTTTATATCCATTTGAAGCGCTGATTGAAATTGGAAGAATAAAATACGTATTAAATCCGTTTGAAGCAAAAACTGCAACACGACATTTTTTATAAAATAAACGAGTGTTAATTTTAAAAAAATATATATTTCGGAGTAAGACTCCTTTTTCAATCTTTTTCCCTCTCTTTTTCTTCGACATGATGTCGAGTGGAAGATAGTTCGATGATGAGTCCATGTGATGTTCTTAAATGCTGGGTTTTTATGAAACCGCATAGGTGACGCGTGGTCGCGCATTTAGAAAATCTGGGTATTTTTTTTATATCCGTATTTAATACGTATTTTATTCTTCAAATTTCACTTCTTGCGGATATAAACAAAAAAAAAATGTATGATCCTCTATTAAAAATGTCTAATCATCCGTTATAAATGCCGTTCCTATGTAAACTCGTTATTCAACACCTTTGAGTTAGTGCTATGCAATACCCGTTTTTACATAGTTGTGGAACACGAAAAAGTGTCTGTTATTTATCTGTATCTCGATCTATCTATATATCTATGTGTATCTATCTCGATCTAGCTAGCTATCTAACCGGCGATGTAAACAAGATATGAGTTGTGAAGCTATTCTGATAAAAGTTATTCAAACATACTGAGGTTTAAAATGCACAAGTTTCACCAGATGCTCTAAAAAAACTGACCAGAAGGACGTCTTTGTTGTATCGTGGTCAGGTTAGTTAGACATACACTCAAAGTGGAATTTGGATGTTGAGAAGATCGGATGTGTTACCGGTAGTCCATCCTCTTGGAAGGAAGCTGACTTGTCTAAAAATTAGGGACTAGAATCAGCAACTCACGCAAAGAACTCACTTTCCGTTCTTCTGTAATCGATACCTGGAAAGTGAATAAAAACATATAAAACCAATCATCGTCTTGGGATGAAATGCATTCGTTCCAACAGGTTCCAGCTTCCTCTCAAAAACAGATGAAGTTCAGGAGGAACACAAGACAAACAATGCAGTTGAAAAGTTTAAAAGGTACATCGAAATACATATATGTGTTTTCGTTATATCTGCCACACACGCATGCAACACACATAAATGATCACCGAAGATAAATAGACTGTAACGCGATAACTTAGGGATAAGATACTGTTCACTGGAAAAAAACAGGGGAGGGTAGACCAGTAGCCCTTGATATATCTAAGGCTTTTGACAGGGTATGGCACGATGGACTTTTAAGGAAAATTAGGTCATATGGTATTACTGGAAGAATACATATTGTGATTAAATCCTTCTTAAGTAAGAGAAAAATTGCCCTCGCCGGTTGTACATCTAAACAATATGACATAAATGCGGGAGTACAGCAGGGGTCTATCCTTGGACCTCTATTATTCCTAATATTCATAAATGACCTACCTGAAATACTTGTTTCGGATATGGGTATATTTGTCGATGACACCACTACTCTTTATAACAGAAATGAGGGGGAAATAAATTAACACATATCTAAGGAAATGGCAGAAACACTAGAGGATGACCTCCAATCTGTAGTGGAATGGGGACAAAAATGGATGGTCACATTCGATGCTGGGTAAC
The DNA here is from genome assembly GCF_053919585.1 of Euprymna scolopes. Taxonomy (NCBI): domain Eukaryota; kingdom Metazoa; phylum Mollusca; class Cephalopoda; order Sepiida; family Sepiolidae; genus Euprymna; species Euprymna scolopes. The sequence goes on from NC_136491.1 coordinate 129,536,580, forward strand.
CTTGTTTCTTTCAATAACTACAATAAACCTTCTCTACCACTAATAGCAATGGCCAAGAACACATTGCCTGAAAGTACTCTTTTAAACTCCTCGGCCTAACGTTTCCAGGGAATATGAACTGGAATAGATACATTGAGAGCATTGCCAAGGCTGCTGCAAGGAAAGTTGGCTCCCTCCACCGTGCTAGAAAATTACCTACGCCTGAAAGTCTCCCATACCTCTATAAGACAACCATTCGCCCATGTATGGAGTACTGTTGTCACATCTGGGCTGGTGCATCTGCTGCTTGTCTCTCGCTCCTGGACAGGGTTCAAAAGAGGATCGCCAACCTGATAGGTCCTGAACTGTCATCTAGGCTACAGCCTCTGCCCCATCGACGAGATATTACACGTCTCTGCCTGTCTACAAATACTTTAATGGCGAATGCTTTAACGAACTGCAAACCCGTGTACCTCCTCGACGTAACTACCCCCGACAAACCCGACAAGCAACTAAGTCTCGCCCTTTTACCGTCGAGGTCCCTAGGTGCAAGAAAGCCTTTTAATCCAGTAGTTTCTTCCCCAGAACTTCAGGTCTTGTGAACTCCCTTCCGGGTTTCTGCTTTCCCAACTGTACTGATATCAAGTGTAATGTGAACAAACATCTTCCTTTTCATCTCCTTTCATAATACCCCTGAAAATTATGTCTATGTAGTAGCTCCCTGCTTCAAAGTGGCACTGTGCCTTCTTTGGGGTAAAAAGTGAATAAAAAAGGCCACACTTTAGACATTAGACACGTCACACACAATACCACGATGTATAAATGAGCTACATTACAACTTGACACATGTACCGCCGAATAAACACGTCTGGAAGGTAGACAACAAGGCGGTACTAAACGTAAGGCTGTTCCGCAACCTGCTGCAATATATATATATATATATATATATATATATATATATATATATATATATATATATATATATATATATATATCTTTGTATCGTCTCATGAAAATTCTGTATAATGCTATACATTGGGAATAATTATATCATCTTACTTACATAAAACCTTAATTAACAATACATATTATATCCGTTGTTGTGTGTGGATATTTGACAGGAATTGAAATGTTTTACTTTATTTTAATTTTGGTTCGTCCTCTTTTTATTAATACCAAAATAATTATTAATATTCTTGTATGCACAGTGGTCTTATATATCACGTATACTTTATAATGCTATTTTTAAATTTTAATATCACTAATCATTGCACCATTTTGGTCATTAACGTTATTTATTTACATATTTTCCATGCAATAAAGATAAGTGCAGCATTATTTATAGTCGCTCTTGTTAGTCAGGATTCATTTTTTAAAGTACTGTTTATAACGCGAGACATCGTTTTATTTATATGTTATTTATTAAATGCTGATAATCTTTTCACATTACGTAATCGATTTTTAAGTAAATGTTACTCTACATACGAAATATCATAATCTCATAGTGTAACAATAACTGCCATGTAATGAAGATTCCCTTCGCGACTACTCTCAATATTTATTTATGAGTTGATTTATTAATTGTTTTAGTTGAAGTTCATTGTTAAGCAAGATGTAATCCTATATTACGATTGCTATTGAGGCTAAATTATTTTTTATGTAAAAGTGAATATTTTAGGTATACATTTATTTCGTTGTACGCAGTTATTAAACAGTAACATTATTTAATTTCTTCGTTTTTCTTAATTTTATTTTAGAAGCACAATTGATATTCGCTTTTAAAAGTGGTATATTTAATTATTACATTATTTATATATTTATTTATTGAAATAGCGATAGTTCTTAGATTATATAACCAATTTGATGGTGGTGTCTCAGATTATATTATTGAGTAACATTCGTTAATTATCGTAATTTTAGTTGGTATAATCTATGCCTCGTCCACGCTCTAATGTTATTATTTCCGTTAATATAATGTATATATTTTTATGATATTTTTGTGCATGATAAAATGTGAACCAATGTATCAAAGAACAATGATAATCTTAATTGGAGTTGGTTAATATTTCGGGATACAATTTATAGTTTTAGGAATAGAGTTTAAATATAAAATATAAATTATTTTATGCGAATGCTGCCGATGCTTCTACGTTGCTAGGATATTCTTCTCCATTGCTTGAGTTGTTTTCTGCGGGAAAATAAAATTTACATATATGTAGGTGGTCTTAATTGTGGTATATAGGAATCTAATCTGTACCACAAACGTTGCATTTTTCGAATGTTGTGCACTGTATATCATGTACGATGTATGTGCAGTGGTATATATTTGTTGTATTCATAGAGAAAATCCATTTTGATGGAAATTGTATTGTTCCAACAAATTATAGATACGTAGCAAGTTTGTCGAATATCTTAACATTATGTGTATAACCTTGCGCAGATCAATAGTGATATTGAAATAAGGCAACAAGTTCAAGTGTTGTAATGTACATCGTCGAGGGTAACCAAATATTCAACAGGCGATTATGTTACCACACCTGCCTAATATAATATTGACGCTGTTAATCTCTTACACGTGTAATTTGTGAAAAGGGTGCCGATTTATAATGACTGAATATATATCTACTGACAGTCTTCCTTGTAAATATAGTAGACATTATCCGTTCTTCAATGTCTTTAGATATGTAATACACAAGTGTCAATGAATAAGGAATTACCATAATGTACGATTATTAAATAATTCGGGAGACTTACAATTACATCCATATAGAGAATACATAGATGAGTTATATAATTTGATGGCATAAGAGCTTATTTTATTCATTAATGCGATTACGAAAACTTCTGAAATGTTAAATCCCAGAGGCTAGTTCTAAACAGTTAAATCCCAGAGTTAAATTCTAAGTGTATATGTGTATGTGTATTTCCATGTAAAAGATGTTGTAACGTATTATAATTCATGGCAGCTTTTCCATCTGACAGTACAGCAAATAATTCACAAGTGACATTCAAAGAAAATTGTTAGTACACTGGTCAGATTATCACGTTATTATGCTACCGACGCAAGCAGCGCAGACTAATTAATACATTGACACACACACACACACACACACACACACACACACACACACACACACACACACACACATATATATATATATATATATATATATATATATATATATATATATATATATATATATATATTGTTTCCAGTCGTCCTGTACTTCACTTGCCGCTGGTATTTAACAATGTCGTCTCAGGAGTGATGTGGCTGGAGATTGCGCACCTCCTGCCAGAAAAAAAAAATAACGCGCATGGAATACTTCGTGGGTATCCAGTCTGTCCAAGACTGAAGATGCCTGCTGCTATATATATATATATATATATATATATATATATATATATATATATATATATATATATATATATGTATATATATATGTGTGGGGGTGTATATATATATATATGTATATGTATGTACGCATATATCATTATCTAATACATAAAGCAGAATTATTTGTCAGTGTGAATGTATGTGGCTGCGTTTATATGTCTCACTAAATCTTTGGAAATCTAAAAGAAATCAGAATAAGTCAGCTATTACCTGTAAAATTTAGGAAAGTTATCTATTTCCTTGAAATAACTTGAAGTTGTGAGCGGTGATCGTTTTTAAAAGAGATGATTACGTCAGGAAATAAGAGGCTGAAGTTGACTGAAATGTTTTTTTTCGTTTGTTTTTACTTAAGTGTGGTGTTACGTAAACTTATGATACTCTAAATAAATTCATTTACGGAATCTCTTACAATTTAGAATAAAACAAAATTATAGGATCCCTGTAAGACCACATGACAACATATTTTATTCATACTGAATCATTTACGTAAAAGCAACTACCACAAATTAAAAGAAGAAAAAAAAACTCTTACTTTGAAAAATATTCAGTAGTAATTTTGTTTTACATCTCATCATTCAATTTGGAAATCAGATTTTTTCCAGAAATATATGAATTTTGTTCCGTTTTTATATGTTTGAATACAACTTGATCTTTCTCGTTTTCTTTTTTCCATGTTTAATTGATATTCGAAAACTTAATTGCTTGGTTAATGCTTGCTAATTTGCACAAAGGATTTCATTTATTTTTTTTATTAAGTATTTTTTTAATTATCAGTTAAGATTTTATTTTATTAATTAACCCACAATTTACATGATTTTAAAATATGACAACTTCATCCAAGAACGACTATGTAAAACGTGGCTATGTGAACAATTGATAAATACACCAAACAGAAACTGCATAAAAACAATAAAATATCATTTAGTTTTATATGAATTTACAAAGTAAACCGATGTGTATTAATTTGCATTACAAACTAATCGTTTCCATCAAATAAGTCTCACTTTTTTTTTACCTTTTTAATTAAAATTTATTTTGAGTCCCGACATTATTTGAAATATAAAGATACAATGTTAATTTTAACTATTATAGTTTGTGTGTGTGTTTTTTCATAAGTGCGACAACATTTTCGCTACCTATACATTTATTATATTTATTTTTATTTGTGTGTAATAAATAACTAAATACAACGTCTTACTTACAATTTATAAATTTATATCATTAAATACATAGGAATAATCGAGAAAAATTGCATAAGTCTAGACTTAAAACATAATCATCAAAACTAATATCGATCCAGACTGGCCCGTTGCATACATATTTCGCTGGAGACTTTGAGTTGTTTACTTTGTTTTTAACCAAATATTTTCTCGCGAAAAGTGTATTACTATTTTTCGTATTTACTTCTTTTAACTGCGGACAACTGGTGAAGCGGAGAATAGCAGAAGTCATGCATCGATTCCGTCATCGTGTGGGCGACCAGGGCTGGCATTTCGTTGGTGTTTTCGGAGTCTTAGCCGCCTGGAACTGCATTTGCTTTCCGGTAAACACATCGGTCTTTATTCCGTTATATAATCGTTTCAGATTTTAATTTTAAAATATAAATAGGCATTAAAATTCTTTACCAAGTTGTACATTGTTTCACTCATAATTGATTTAATATATAAATATTTATCAAATAGTAAAACAATGACAAAATTAAAAAAAATTGCCACATAATAGTTTAAGAAAACATTGCTTTGAAAATGATTAGAACATTTTTTTTTTAAAGATAGTGAGGGGAGACAAACATTTGTTTTACTAGTTGGTAGTAAATAATAAATGTTAATTAAAGAAATACAATTAAATATATTTAGGATATTTCCTTATCCACTTCATTCTTCTTTGTTTTACTGTAAAAGCGAGAAGATTGAAAGGCCAAATTGTCCAGATTCAGGAATATCATTACGTTTTTTATACCGTGTTATCTAGAAGCAATACATATATGATTACAGGGTTATTTTTAAAACAGATAGCTTAAGTAAAAAAGTATGTTATTTTACACAAATAGCAAAAGGAAAGAAAACATATCAGATTGAAAGAGTTGAATACTAATTAAATGTTTGGAGAACGTTATCACTTTATATCCTCTTTTGCTAATAAATAAGATCTCCCGATCGAATGATTTAAAATATGGAAACTGTAGCAATGTCTGGATATAGAGAGAGAGCGAGAGATTTGGTGTAAAGACAAATATAGAAGGTTATACTTTTTAGGCAATTTTTGATAAAATCAATTATTTCAGACTGCTTTAAATATAAATGGATAAATCATAATATTAATGAAAGAAAGTATTTATATATATATATGTATATATATATATATATGTATATATATATATCATATCTAAAATATATTGTCTAACTTTAGATAGTATTATAAAGGCATATCAATGCGTGTTTTCAGTGTGTTAAACCCATTACGAAACACACTACACATATGTGTTATTAATACGCCCACCAGAATACTACTTTAATGGAGCAAGTATAATGACTAATAATATGCATACTTATGTTTTACCTGCTTTTCTTTATAATCGTATTCATGAGCGAAGAACAGCACAAAATTAAGTTTCAGCTGCAAAATAGTAAAAAAGTACAAAATTTAAACATAATGTACTAACGGCGATTTCTCAGAGCGTGAAGATAATGGCTTAAATATCGATTATTGGTCTCTAAATGTAGACGAACATTTTTTTTTGTGTCTAAATGCACATTTTGGCTTATCACAGCATGGAGATGCTGTTTTTTTCAAAAATCTATTCTCGCAAGCAAATTTACATTAACATATCCAACTGCAATATTGTAAGAATTTTTTCATCGAGATTATGGCGTCTGCATATTGATCTCTGAACTATCAACTTTTTATCGTAGTGTTTCAACGTAACCTTATATCAAAGATTGGCATCGACATTCTTTGTTGACACGCTTTACGTTATTATGATATAAGATTGCTGCTGTCCTATTAAATATGGTTTAAGGCAAATTAAATATGGAATACATGATTATATATATATATAAATATATATATATATATATATATATATATATATATATATATATATATATATATATATATATATATATATATATATATGAACATACCACACACACACATAAATATATATCTGAATATTTGGGAAGCATTTTTCTCTAAGTCATATTTAATTAGAGAAAATATACTTTATTCGTCTATCAATTCTATTTTCGATCCTTTCCCATTTTCGAATAACAGTCTTCACTTTTTGCAGGAACTGGCAGATGTAATCTCCATATCTATCATAAGTCTGAGTACTTTCCAATCCTCCGGGACTATTCTTTAGGGCTAAATTAATAATAGATATACTTTTTCTCCTCTCTTGTCCGATTGGTTAATTTTTTAAATTTTATTTATGCATTATCTTATTATCCACTGTTTAACACATCCCACACCCCTACAACCCCCATATATATATATATATATATATATATATATATATATATATATATATATATATATATATATATATATATATATATATATGCATCCAGATATTAGCTGAAGTTGAAAATACCTAGATTGAAATTCGACTGATCAATTCTATGCTATCACTAGGCACATTAAGAATGCAATCAGAATCCGTATTAGCAAGATGTAAACATTGTAAAGGTACATATTGCCCGCATTATCTATTTTCCAGAGGTCCACCACATATCAAGGTCCGGAGGCCAGTCGAGCATAAGGGTTAATGTGTGTTTTGTAGTCATTTGGGACAGTTGCGTAATAATCATTTATCGAAGTAATTTTATATAATTAGAGTCATTTACGAGGACTGATGAACAATAATCTACTTACGTTAGACGTAAAGATACTGATATTATAGTCAGCTAGAAAGCAGATCAGCAGAGTTCTTCAGGCGGCAGTTTTATGTAAGAAGCTTTGTCAAAGAACCCATGGCATGCCATTTTGGCAAAGATAGAGAGTGAAGGAATTTATTGGTAGTGATTTTGGCTAATCATCATCATCATCATCATCATCATCATCATCATCATCATCATCATCATCATTAGGGCGGGCTCCTTGCGCGGACCAATGTGCCTCTTCCTCTCCAGAGATTCTTGTCTCCGATCAGCTGCGTCTTATCTTCAGGTACACAGTTGGCGCCGTGCGCTATTTGCTGGATGTACGTGGATCTAGGTTGTCCTTTGCTTGCGTGTCCGTGTCGTGGAGTCCATAGAAATACATCACTCACCAATTCATGCTTGCTCCTCAGACAGTGAGGGTAAAATCGTAGACGTCTTTCCCCGATGGTATTAGATATGGCAGGTACGTTGCTATAAAATTTCTACTTCGTGAGATGATTTTGCCAAGATATATTAAATACTATTCCTAGCATAGGGGTGTGTGTGCCGTCTAGTTTACTTTTCAGTTAGTTAGCCCCGAAGTCCATACTGAACGCAGCCCATCCAGTGCGGGCCATGCTTTTGAGATGCGAATTTCGATATCTCTCTGTGGAATCTATGTTGCTACCCAGATACGTAAACTCAGCGTTGATCCTGATCTCTCCTTTCACATTGAAAGCCATGCACTTTCTCTTATCCGCATAAATGTGGAGACCAATGTCATTTGCAGATTTTTCTAGCTTGCGTAAAAGTGTTTGCGCATCAGCAGTGTTCTTCGAGAACAAAGCAATATCATCTACATAATCTGCATCACTTATGCGTGCTGATTTATGACGCCTTTTTCTAGATTCCCTTAGGGTGAAACCTAGCGTGTTGTGTATATCAACAGACGTGCGAAGCACAACGTCAAGACAGACAATGAAAAGAAAAGGGGCGGGAGTATCTCCTTGTAGAACCCCGGTGCGAATCTCGAAAAATTCAATGTCCCCATCTGACGATCTGACCATTGCCTGAGTGCGCCCATATACCATTAGGATAGCGTTAATGACGTCAATTGGAATGGCATATGCTTTTAATATTCTGCCCATTTTTTCCTCTATGTACGGATGGTTTGGAGAACACTACAAAAAATCCTAACTGTCTCAATGCTTTTGGCTTTGACTCCTTCAATTACTCTCGTAACAGTAAGTATTTGACTAGTAGTAGTGCGATTCTTTCTACGAGTATTTTTGTGAAGGATATATTTAAGCTCAGTCGAATATTTGCCATAAAAATTGGGCTAGTATTAGGACAGGCACGCAATTCATTTTTGTGGGAAAGATGCTTCAGAGAAATCAAAAAGGCATCACCTATTAGAATATATGTCTGTTTTGAAGGCAAGATAAGATGATTCGAGGAGCTCCTACCCAGATGTGGTAACAGTATTCAATCCTACCACGTACTTGAGTCTTTTAGAACAAGAGGATTGCTTCAGCACTGAGATATGTACTAGAACGGTATAATTCTCCTACCATTTTTCTAGCGACCTTGACTACGGAGTTGACGTATGTGCTTTAGTTCAGATCAGGAGTGAAGCCCAGACCACGACGTTTGTCTAAACAAAGAGCGTTTCTAAAGTTAGAGCCGTTCGTTTCAATTAGGTGTAAGATGTGAGCCAGAATATTCATGATAGAAAAGATAGGGTTGGTCTTAGATGTTTTAAAATAAACAAGCCACCTGTTCCTCAAGTGCTACAGATCAGAGGAGACAGAATCAACTAGATCTTGGCTGTTTCTCGTCTTAGAAGTGTTGCCATAGATGTTACTGTCATCTGTACCAATGTCTACAAATGATATAAGACTGTGATTTGGAGGATCATTAATGAATATCAAGTTGTGCCCAGGATGGAAAATTCAAAATTTGATTATAATTTAAAATTTAATGTTAATATAAATGTAAATTTTAGAATTTGAATTTTAAATTAAATTTTTTAATTCCTAATTATAATTTTTAATCCGTCTAATCTCATGGATTATGTTTTTAGAAAAACATTTCGATGAGGATAATCAAAATTTATATAAGATAAGTTAATTAAATTTTTTAAAAATAAATTTATATTTAACCAATATTAGATTAGGTGATCGAAATATAATATAAACATACGTTATATAGTACATATAGAAGAAAATAAAGTTAAATGTAGTATTGTATAAAGAGTAAAGATAAGCATAATTTGATCGAATTATGCCTGTAAATATCGAGGTTATGTTTTCTTGTGTAAAATCATTCAAATCCTTGCAAATTGTCTCCCTTAGACCAGATTACAATTTGAGTTAGGATAAAAATAATTCCGTTTAAGACCGAACAAAAAAAATTAATGAATTAATAAACAATAGTTTTTCATAGGTGATGCGATAAATAGTTCAAATATATAATTTTTAATAACATTTAAGTATTAAAGCCGTTTCCTTTGTTTTCTTCTTTTTCTGTTTCTTTAGCGTTTAAAACAAATGTTATCATTTAAAAGTATTTAAAAAAAAACGATATTTGCACGGGACCTGTGTGTGTATCCACTTTCGGTTGTAAACAGATGAGATAGATCTTTGAGGAAAGTTTAATATGAGGGCCTAAAAAGTTCGTTATAATCAGGTTTTAAACTGCCGGCACCGATGATTTGCCTAAACTTTTTGAAAATAAAAAGTATAAATATTACAACCTCATTTTGTTTTTTTTTATATAATGGGGCACTTTGCTGGAATTATTTTTTTCCAAAATATAGCTAGGTATATATATATATATATATATATATATATATATATATATATATATATATATATATATATATATATATATATACGCATCATATCAAGGCCAAGAGGCCACTCCAGGATAAGGGGTAAAGAGTGTACAGTAGAAATTGGGCAATATATTAATCGTAAGTAATGGAAATTCGGTAAATTTGTTAACTTATATGGAATGGCTCATCAAAAACGTGTTTACGTTAGACTTGAAGACAACCATGTTGTAGTCAGCTGGAAAGCAGGAAAATGGAAGGCAATTCCATAGGCGTGTAGTTCTAAGAAAGCAGCTTTGCTCATGGAATCTACACTTAGATTTAGGCACAGATAAAGATTGGAGGAGATTAATGATAATGTTTTCTGCTAGACGGGTGTGTCTTGTGAAAGTTTGGCGAGGAGGGGCCATGTATTGGAGCTCAGCCGATCACTTGCCCTGAAAATGATGAATTGCTTACTGAAGTCTGGGTTATCTGGATTTTAAAAAAGTTACAAGAAGACGAGCTACTGGGACTAATATTCACCCCTGATCTGAAATGGAACACCGACTTAAAATATGTTGCACAGATCGCTGGAATAATGGTCGAATCACTCTAAAGTTCCAGAGAGTATCTGACTGCTGATGCAATTCCCTATCTTTATAGAAGCCCTGTTCAACCTAATATGGAACACTAATGTCACATCTGGGCAGGAGCTGCTCGCCACATCCTATCCAGGCTTGATAAATTTCAAAATCGGATTCGCAACCCAGTAAGTGATGCTATTTTCTCCTTCGTGCAAACTCTTTCCCACAGAAGACACGTTGCGTATTTGTGCCTGTTTTATCGTTATTTTCATGGCAAGTTCTTTTTCTGAGCTCCAATTTATTGTCCCCTTTGCCAAACTTTTACGAAAAACATCAGACATGTTATCATATATATCTAATTGGTATATATGGTAGAACGATTAAAGTGCCACCCTTAGCAAAAGAACACTACAGTTTTATTTATAATATTTACCGACAAAATTAAACTAGGTAACATTATTATGTAGTAGAGCTGACATTTATTTTATGTATCCTCCTTCAGCCTCAATCATGCCTCCATAGCAGTTGGAACTGAGAGCATAATTTTTCCACAAGCGCCGGCGGAATCTCGGCGAATACTCGGCGAATACTCGATATATATTCCGCGAATACTCCGCGAATACTCGGAAATCAGGCCGGCGTACATATTGTTGGAAGTCATATTGGTGATGTTCCCGACGTATGGCCTACCGAAGTAGTACGGTTTGTTAAGATTGGGGGACGGTACTGACCAGTTTCTTTCTGAAACCAAGCCCAGCCCTCCTTTGACGTGGGCAGGTGTGAAGTCCAACTGTCACACCAAAGATCTGCAACTGATCAGCTGATTGGACCAGAGCATAGCCACACTCTGTAGCAAATATATAGTGGCATGCTGTGTTCCTCACTTGGAACCCACATAAAAGGCCGTAACCATGGCCGAAAACTTCGTGGAGCTATGTTCTATAGGGTGGAACCGTCCGGATTTGCATTTTGAATGTGCTGGCAATGATCCTGTTGTCATAACTTGACTCGGTAGCAAGCATGATTTGTACAGCGGCGCATCTCCGATCTCGCATATTCAACATTGTTTTACTTCCAGACAGGATAGAAAGTGCTTATCGCTGTACAATATAGTACTCAACTGGCAAAGTAAAAGATAGACTGCAACAAAAAAATAAAACTGGTTTTCCTCGAACGGAAATAGAATTATGTTGTGTTTTTTTATGGCGACAATGTTTTCGTTCCACGCTGCATTATCAGTGTTTTTTCATTAATTTATTCTTTTTGTATTTATAATAATATACGCATATATAATACGTTCGCGTGTGTCTGTCACACATTCTTTCTAGACAAACTCGGTAGATGTAGAATAATTGTATCACTGGCTGTTGATATATTTGATCGTATATTATTTTCAAATATAGAGAATGCTATGCTATTTTATTTAAAACTAATATTTTTTACAAAATAAAAAGGTTAATATGATACGGGGTTTTTCTGCTCCTTGCAACAACGGAGCTAATGGTTTTCGAACTATCTATTCTGCCGGCTACCTTCGCACGTCTATTATTTAACAATATAATATTCCTCATCCTTACAGATTGAAAGCAGTATTAAATTCTCAATAAATCTGCATCAAAATACAGTTTCCATCTGTCTTACACAGCTTTGTCTATTCCAAACCAAAATATTATTTCATTTTTATTGCAACATTTTTTTTAATTTTAAATTAAATCCACATACAACTAATTTTTTGTCCAAGTTGCCGACTGTTATTTAAATTTCCGGATGTGCAGGCCTTTTTTGTTAAATATTTGATTCATGATAATTTCTTTAATATCTTAAACTAAACTCGGAATAAATAATTCCAATTAAATTTTATTTAAACGCAGATAATATGCGGTTAAATGTAAAAAAAAAATAAATAAACAACTAACTAAATACACACTAAGTTGTTCTGTAGAGAGAGGATGTAAGTGTATTTAAATATACTAACAAAACATCCACGGTTAAAAGTACCCTAGCTAGTAAGTAGTAAGAGACATAAAAAAAAACACTAATTTCTTTTTCAAAAAATTATTAAGTAAATCTAGACTCTAATACCAGGGTTCACTTTACTGCCTACTTGCAACGCAGAGGGTACAACTATTATTACAGCATGTAAACGATTAAACATCTTAAATTCAAACTCATAAATTCTTTTTCAACATATAGACAAGAGAAAATAACTAAACTCTGCTAATAAATATTTTCGTAATAGGGACTAATTTACTACCTAGCTTATTACTATATTATATCGTTACATTATAGAAAACATTAGACACTCATACTCACCTAGAAAGGCTATCTTAATCTGACATTAGATACCATCCCTTTCCGTAAGACATAGTCATGCTAAGCGCAGCAGCCTCTTTTTTACCTATTACTCTACTATGTCTCAACTATAGGAAGATACCCCACCGTAGCAGTTGAAGACTACAACTACTATAATGTTTTCCTTTCCTCTAAAATATAAATTTAACTTGCACCCCTGTGCATATCAATTTGGATATACAATATGACTGGCCCTGTCGGTGGGGCATTAGAATACGCCGACTTCCCCCCTGCAGAGGGTAAAAGTCCCTCAATGGGGGTCCTAGATATGACCTTAAACTATATCCAGTGATGAGGCCCCAGCTTGTGGACTTTGGGGAGTGTGGAGCCACCGTTTAATTACCATTGCTCCCAGGTCCACTCTGACCCGGAGTGGTAGTACCTGTTAGGGTCCCAACTATGGATTAAATAGAAACCGACGGGAAAACAACAAATATATTCTATTAACCAATTTTTTTCTTCAAAATCTTTGGATTCGGCATTAAATAACCCGAAGAGGGTTGATATGCCGTAAAACAAAAACAACCAACCAACATACAATATTACTAATATATATATATATATATATATATATATATATATATATATATATATATATATATATATATATACTGTCCACATATTACATATTTATCATATTTATCATCGATAAAATTAGATTAACGATAGTTTTTTTTTTCCGTTCCATATTTCTTTTACAAACCCAGAAAAAATCCTTCCCTTTACTACTGTGTAATGGTAAGATTTTGTTTGTCGGCTTTGTCGGCAGTATTACATCGAGGGGTTACAGCGTCTTGTAGTCTAGTGAGCATCTACCATTAAAATATTTGTAAAACAGGGAGATGGATGCAACATTTCTTCGGTGAGACACTGGCTGAACTCTAGCTGACAGTTTGGAACCAATTTTTTGGCGACTCGCTTATGACCCCTGCCCAGGAGTAGGAGACTATAAACAGATGTACCAGTCCAAATGTGATGTAATACTCCACACGTGGCCGAATGGTGGCTATGTAGAAGTGCAGGATACTTTCAGACGTAAGTAACATTCTAGATGAAGAGCCAACCTTCCTCGCAGCAGCCTTGGCAATGCTCTCGATATATCTGTTCTATCTCAGGTTCCATGTACACGTTTAACCGAGGAGTTTGAACGAAGTACTTTCAAATAATAACTCATTATCCATAGTTATTGCTGGCTTAGATTTTTTCTTGCAATTATTAAAGGAAACAATCTTTGTCTGTAAAACTGTCAATGTAACTATCTATTTTAGGCCCTATTCTCTTATGGAGTATTAGTCTATGTGTCCCGCTATTGCTTTAGATATGTGTTTATTCGCTTCAGCAAATGTGACCATGTCAAAGACAATTGCATCGGTGATCTAATTTATGCATATCAAGAATAATAAAGGTCCAAGGATCGACCGCTGTGGTATACTCACATTTATATCATATTGTTGTACAGTGCGTCCATTTGATAATATCACAATAAGCTTACTTAACTATACAATTTTTTCACTTTATTTAAATAAATACCCACTAAAATATTAATCACTTTATTCATACGGCCCTCAACTTTAATTTCACTGTTCCCTTCTTATATTTCCACTTCCTGACCCGTTAACATTCTGAACTAAAACTCTGACTAAAGCATCTACATACAAACACTTAAATATATTTGCTCATCTTATCTCGCGCGGTATACTCCACCATCCCTCTTGCCATCTCACGCTCTCTGAAACTATAACATCTTTTTACTACAATCTTTCTTTTCGTCCTACTTTCCGCTATTTTACATTACTCATTCTGCTGCTTAACCTGGCCCGCCTCGGTTGATTTCCTCAGTTTAAACAATGCTAATATTCACTAATCCTATTGGGGCACGTTAATGCATTATAACCTACATTTTTCTAACACGATGTACACTTAGTAATTATTCAATATAAAATACGGCACTGATTCACCCGAAGGACAACTCGACATCTGAACTTTTTACAGCTACAATCATATGTAAGTCTCGTTAACATTCCCGACGCCTTTGTAAATTTGGGCAAACTATATCACGCTCCTACGCCTTTATTGAATTCTAACCATCTTGTGTAGCATGTAGGGACGCCTTCTCTATTTCTTATACACGACAATGTATAAGGTATTGAAAATCTTATCATATGTTATAAACATCTACTCTGAATCCCATCAGATCCATACATGCATACTGATATGTATATCTAACGTAAACAGGATTATAGAACTTTGGCGCCCCTTCATTTACGCCGAATCCTCTTTAATATACAATACATCAATAACGGCAGGTATATCTCTGTGTATTTTCGTGGTCATATTGCGACTGCTTGTTATTCTTATTATTATGTTTAAAAACTATTTTCATTATAAAAGTAGATTGCTTTTCTTTTTTTCCTTTTTTTCTCTCTCTCTGTATATATTGCCTTCTCTTTAGTCATTACTTCTCTCTCATCCGTGTTTACTCCTTCTCAAATCGCAACATAATTACGTTCTGAACAAATTCTCCGTTGTACTCCTACTCTTTCTGTCCTTCCCCCTAAAATCTCCCCGTCTTTACATTTTTGTCCACTATTTAATCACGCAAGTGTTTTTACATTAGATTTCTTTTATGCAAGATATGTTTAATTTGCTTATCCGACGACATCGTACTTGCACTATTACTTTAACTTGATATTTTCTCTTACGCATTTCATCTTGCTATTTAAATTATTCTGTTATGGTGTAGACGAAAGTTCTATCCGAATTTATAATTTTGATTTCAAGTGATGTATATTCAAATAGGTTTTCGTTATAATACTTTTACTTTATATATCATGTTTATGAGCGTTTTGGCTCTGTATAACTGTTTTAATTGGAATCGTTTGACAACAATCGTATTTCTTTTTCAGAACATTGAATACAAGATAGGAACTTGATTACACGAAGTAGAAAATCGGACAATTTTCTCATAATCTATTAAAGATAGACCGAAAACCTGCCGAACAGTTCACGATATTCATGAAGCAATTACTCTAGAAAACACTACTGAAGGTTTAGAACAATAGTGGTTTAAGAATTCCGGATGTTAACAACGAGCAATTAAGAGCTTTAATCGAACCCAATGCATGCACAGCTGTTCTAGAAATGGCGTCCTAACTAAATGTAACGGATACGATGATTTATAACAAATTGGGGCACATTGAAAAGAACAACAAACTTGATAAGTGGGTGCCTCACTAATTGAACGACAACCAAAAGAAACGCTATTATGAAGTGCCATCTTACATTTATTTATCCAACAAGAACGCCCTTTTTTCTCGATCAATTGAATTGCAGGAGACAAAACATGGTCTATTGTTCCTGTGGTAAACTCCTATTAGTCCGACTGTTTCCTAGATGGGTACGCGATTAAAGGATATATAACTTGTAATCAGAATCTTACCTTTAAAATTGTTCTGGGCATGGAATATTTGCCTACATTATAGATGGTGTTCTATGGGATAGGGGCATATCCAAAGAAGATCTTGAATTGAATTTGCTTCAGTGTCAATTGTTTACAGCATCGCGTTAATATTTTTTCTCTGTCGTCTCCATGAGAGCGATGTCAGTATCATTTAGAGTATCTCTGAAAAAAAATGATCACATTCGGTATGCTTATCTTTCAGCTACTATTTACATCTGTGGAGATTACAATATCTACAATGTCGAATGACTTTGTCTGCTCAAGTAGGATGGATGTAATAGATAGAACATATTTGGCATAACATATTTAAAATAGAAATTAGAAATGATAAATAGCGATCCAAATTTAAATGTAGATTATTTTATATATCAAAATATAAACTGTATAATAAGAGAACATAGCAAGGCTTTTGGAAATATTTTTTACTGTTAACATTTGCAGAAACTATTGTATTTTTAGTTTTTTAGAATTGATATTATGCCATACTTACAAGTCAAACGAACAAGCTTCGCTCACCCTGATTCATTACTAACGGACTTTTTTACGTGAAATTAGAATAGCAATTATAAATCCAGCCATTATCCGGAAATCGCACTGATTCAATTTATTACTTTGCTAGCTACAATCTAAATTGATAGAAAATAATAACCTTGTTCTTCCGGTTTGCCTTTTATCTCAGGTATGTCTTGAGATAGTCCTTGCTGATTTCATTCTCGAGTCCTTGTTTCGATTTGCTGCAACACTTCATTACAATCGTTCAGCCATTCGAAAATTGTATTATTATTATTATTATTATTATTATTATTATTATTATTATTATTATTATTGTAGTCGTAGTTGTAATAATAATAATAATAATAATAATAATAATAATAATAATAATAATAATTACTTAGTAGCAGTTCCCATATGGATTGTCATTAATGTAATCTAAAAAAAACAGCCGGTGCTCTTCTTTGGGTTTTGCGTGATAACAAACCTTCGTTGATTTCAAATGCTCTCCAACTTTTACGCTTCAATTTGACTTCCCATTCGCAACCATTTTTGGGCTTCTTCATGGGATTACATTGGCAATATCACTGCACAAATCTGAATAGTTCTATGATCTTCCAGCGAATATCATGCCTAAAATATTTCTCTAATTTGTCCATCTTTGTATATAATATATCAACCTGAAACGTGTATATTTTTGTGAGTGAACAGTTTATTAAATGTTTTTCTTGGTATTATTAGTATTACTCCCTTACTTGATCCTCTACTTCTTGCTACTTCGTCTTCTTCTTATCATTATTATTCATAATATTATTAAACAACATCTTTCAAACGCTATTATTTCGTGCCCATATATACATTAAACAAGAAAAAAATCAGACAAATGTGAAAAATAATGAGATAAAAACAGACAAACTCATGTATTTTTTGTTGAAATGTCTGAAAAGACAGGTGTTATTATAAGTTTATTTGTCGCTAGATATCTACATTACCTTTTATCTTTTACTCTAAATAATCTGCCTTCTAAACACAGAAATACTGACGGACTTAGAGGCAGTGCTATCGTTTTTATCACATTATTTACAAAGCTATTCTTGACAAAATGAGACTTTAACTTATTTGATAAGGAGTTTTACATCATATGATACAGAATTTAATGATATTTAAATCTGGGAGGTGTCTAAAATTTTAACCCTCATTTTAAATAATCTAAAAAGAAAGTAATCCCACAGGACGTTGTCCTTGCCCAATCGTAAAATACGCTTAAATTTGATATTTTTGTCACGATTTCGTATATATTATTATGTAGCCATAGTTTCAAAAGTAAACATGATACTTATGCACTTATTTAACTATGCTGAAATAATACCGTTATTATTTAGAAAGCCTTTCGTAACATAGAGAGGAGTCGTGGTTTGTACCTAATCTGTACTTGCATCTAACAATATAATAAAAATATCGTAAAGCTTAAATATAACTTGAAAATTCTATTTAAAAGTCGCGTAGTTTAATTAGTGCAAAAACAACAAAAATTGAAAAATGTTTAGGTGCCATCAGCAAGAATAGAAATCGAAAGCAAAACGGTAGCATTCGCAGCTGGTGACGTTACTATACCAATATGACACGCATATTAACTGATTAAAATGAAAATTTAAAATTAAAATAAGAGAGAATGTATAAAATGTATTACATTTTTTGCAAAGTTGACCCTTTTTGACCCCCTTAAAATATATTTTACTCGGCTAAACATCAACAAAAGAACTGTTTATTAAACATCTAATCATTTGATCCCCATAGCGCAACTTTACGACTTTTAGTTTCGGAGGAGATAGAGTTTTAAAATATGGAGACAGACATATACTCTTTCACATATGAGATTCAAATAATCATGATTAATTCCTTACTGACGCAAGATCAACCCTGTCTTCTGCTATGTGTGGTAAATAAATCAAATTGAATAAAACTACGAGATTTCTTTCAAAAAGTTTCTAGATTTTAAAGTTTTTTTGCACAGGCTTTTAAAATTGTCGTAGACTATTATAACATCGGTATGCTTTTGCTATACATCTTATCAGATGACTGACAATTTTTTTATGATTTTAGTTTCAAATAAACAACCATACAACCTACGTAAACCTGGTCGTTACAGCTTGTGAATTTAAAAAAATGTGATCTGGCCGTGGAGACAATTTAAAGAACGATGCACAATAAAATTAGGTTTTAATCTTTAAAAATGCAACAGAAACATATGGAGTGCTTTGGAGTGGTTTGGGGCCATTTAGCATTAACCGAACATCAGTTTTTGAGTGACGTGAGATATTAAAAGAAGGCCGAGTATGTAAGAGATAATGATATGGTGTGAAAAGAGTAAGGAGGTCAGAACACACTAGTTGATTTAGCCAATACATGTTTTAATGGATAAAGTAAGTCATGTGTTTATAGAGACAATAATTGGATAGTTTCATGTCAGTGTTTAATCTGTATACACAATTATTCGGGAGGAACTGAAGATATGAAAGATTTGCGTGAATTCATCAGTTTTTTTTATTCAATTTTCATCACTTCATTCTTGTCAGAAACTATTTTACCAAGATGAGTACCAAAACAGTTTATCATTTTCCTATAGCCCAGATTATGATATATGTGACTTTTGGTCATTCTGTAAGCTTAACTTAAACCTGAGAGGCTATCGTTATTGAGAAGATGAAAGAGGTTTTAACGACAGTCATTAACACGCTCACACCAGAGAACTTCAATCGGGTCCTTTCAAAGTTTTTGGAACGGTACAAGTACATTTCAGCGAGAGATTATTTAAAAAAGAACTAGAGTTTCAGATGTATACTATCAATAAAAGTGGCCATACGAAAAAGTTTTAAAACTTATTGAAGTCATCTCGTATTTTATAGAAACACGCGGAGTTTTACGGGTCATTTTTTGCGTTGTGGATATTTCACTTCCCGTCTCATATGTGTCTGTCATCGTCTCGTCTAGTTAAACGAGTGTCTTTTTATTTCAGGCTTAAAATTGTCAATGTAGGAAAGATACAAGGAGACGTTTGCTGAAATTCTTTGGAGTGTCATTGTAGAAAGTTGGCATATCAAAAAGGAGAGGACTAGTAACTAATAATTATTTCATCCTTTATACGTAAAAGATCAGCGACGCTGACGACAGAGGCATCAGCACATGATACAAATCAGAGTATTAATATTATACTATATGTCTCGTTCGTATACTTCGAACGAATAAATTTTATCTCTCGATCTTGAACATAAGTAACATGGCATATGATTCTATGTTTATTTTGTCTGTGGATTTTGACTTCTTGCACATTACAATTCAGCTCAGGTAACACATATCTGCTATACTGCTATACAGTTAATGTGACCCTTATTAAAGTTCACAGTAGTTTACGTAACCGCTATTTACAAGTCTAGGACACCGGCTATATATGTAATATATCTTCATCTCTCATAGAAACTAAACAATCCTAGGATTGTTTTCTATCCACAAACTAGTACATACTTATTGGTTATCTCTTTAACTATCCACTTGTTTTTTTTCTCTAACTGGTTTTGCATCGCATATGAATACGATTCACATGTATTCAATTCAAAACTGCGCACATTTTAAATGCACTGATGTACACACGATTGCAAATTTATCTAACTCATACATATTATATTGATCGAGATATAACAAATGAGATAAGGCCTACTTTTGAAATGTCTATTCACAGATTTTAAAAGAATATGGCGCTCTATATTACTGATTATATTGGCTCCTTCTTTTTCAAGCACCTCGTATGGATATCCTAAAACATAAGACTTATCTAATCCTTACCCTATTTTATTTAAAAGGACGTTATCTCCGAAATGTACATCATCGATTAAATCCCTGATTTCAACGCTACAACATGGTACCGCGGTAAAAGATTATTTTCACACGTACGCCGAAATATTTCAGATAGGAAATCAGATTTTTTTTCTCTAAGCTCATACTACACAAAGTTATTTACGTACGGTAGGCTCTTTTAATTGCACATTACCCATAAACTGTCTTATGACATATGGACGCAAAGTACATACACACTTACATAATCGAATCTTTATTGGACGCGAAAACTGCATTCTAGAACATCATAAGCAATTTGAGAAAAGGCTCATCATACTATTACTCTTTACTGTATCTATTCAAATCCATGCTTCAAATATTTTTTTAAAAAACTGCGTTGGACAATGAACATTAACTAAATTGCGACTTACTTGCATAGCGTCCTTTTTATGTAATAATAATATTGGAAGTATTTGAACTTCCTTTTAAATAGTATGCTGAGGCAATATTGGGTTATTTAATACTTTTTTCAAGTCACTATATCTAGATTTTTTTCCAAAATTCGACCTATGTTTATCGCTAATACGATTGAAAGTCGCATGTTGGAAAATACACATTTGAAGCAGTAGGTGAATACTATTTTAATTATCAATCTTGGCCGATTTGTTATATGGATTATCCCTGAAAGAGAGAAATAATATGCGCCCGTTGCATACAGTCATCCTTTCTGCTTGGGATTAGACCAACATTTTTAAACACTCAGAGGCAAACGTATATGAATGCACTGATTTAGTCTCATAATGCTTCATCAACTCAGACACGCCACTGCATTAAAAAGCGTCAATGCACCATGCTCTGGGGAAACGAGAAAAGGTTAAATAGAAATATTTCACAACATTCCGTTCTATATAATTTTGGCCGAAATGTTCGATTACTCTTAAGATGAATGTATTCGATTTAACACGTAAATAAGGCGGGACCTTGATCATAGCTGTGTAAATCGCCTATATAAAATCATGTTCTACGGCAAACGACCGGCAGACAAGCCGAGAATAGCGTTTGAATATGATTGCCTATACAGTAAATTAAAATATTTCATGTTTTCGAAAAAAAATTTAGTTTTAGGTTAAAAATTATAAAGATAATAATTGCTGATTTTCATTTCGTATGTAATTATTTAAATTCGATTGAATAAGAGTGTCTTGGGACAAGGAGACATTTTCAAAAGGATAACTCTACATACATATATATATATATATATATATATATATATATATATATATATATATATATATATATATATATATATATATGCCACTCAGGAATTTATTGATCGTTCGTTGCTGAACTAACAAGGTTATTATTTAAAAAGCCATTCGTAACATGGGGAGGGGAGGGTTTATGTACCAATTCTTACAATTGAATAAATAGGCATATCATAAAACGCCATCCCATATAATGACTGCAAAAAATCATACATAGGTGAGACACAGCGAAATTTGGAAATCAGACTAAGCGAACATAAAAGGGACATAAGAAATGCCAACCCCTTAAATGCACTCTTTTCCCACTGTGTCGAACATGGCCACTCTTTCGGCTTTGGACGTGCAAAAATCTTAAAATCCATTCCAGATAGAGCAAAACGGAGACTTATTGAATCTGCTTTAATATCAAACATTAACACCATCAAACAAAGAAAAGGATTTTATAATGTCGCCCCAATCATAGGTAATATAATAATAAATGAACAAAACAATTATTTAAATCCTGGTTGATAAAAAATGCATATATGTATATAACCCGACCCCCCTTCACACACACTAGATATAAATTCTCTTTTCATCATGAAATTTCTTCTCTCCAGTACAGAAAGAGAACTGAACTTCTCTTTCGCATGTGATATGTGACCGTCTTCCATGTACATCCTCGCCTAGAAATCCTGATGATGTCCCCTGAAATAGGGACGAAACGTTGATTTTATTTTTGTTTTTACTCTTTTAGACTTTTCGTTTTTATTCACACACACACACACACACACACACACACACATATATATATATATATATATATTTGTTACATATAAGTTAACATATTTACCGAATTTTAATCACTAACAATTACTATAATCTCCAACAATTTTTACTATACAGTCTTTAATCCTTATCCTCGAGTGACCTCTTAGCCTTTATACGGTGTGATGTCTATATAATATACAAATATTTTTATTTTATATATATATATTATTTTTCTTTTATATTTTGTTTATATATATATATATATATATATATATATATATATATATATATATATATATATATATATATATATATATATATATAGAGAGAGAGAGAGAGAGAGAGAGAGAGAGATCCATTGAAAATGGAAGACGATTATCCATGCAATATTGTTCTTGAAAAACAGACATTAGACAAAGAGGTAATTTTCCAAAATTCACTAAAGTTATTTTATTTTTTTACAGAAGATGCTCCAGATCATTCCAAACTTTACAATAAATTCTTTAACGAATATTGCTTTCCTGAGTGATGGAACACTGCTTCTGCGGTACCAGTTTTCGAAAATTCTGGCGAAAGAAATGGCCAATTAAATAATCTTCCGATTAGCCTTCTGATTTTCGCAAAAAAATATTTGAATCCATAATTAATCAATCTCTAGTCCATCACCTTCTAGCTGTTAAACTTCTGACCGACTAAAATATGGATTTAAGCAATTCCGCTCTACAGCAGATATCATTACTGTAATCCCTGATCGTATACACCATTTACTGGACAAAGCGGGTGAGGGGAGAGTGGTAGTCCATAATATATCTAAATATTTTGACAGTGTATGGCACGATGGTCATCTCAGGAAAATCAGACCAGACGTCATTACTGGACGAATATTAAACATAATTAAATACTTTTTTAAATAAAGGAAAGGGCCAGGTTGTCGTCGACGTTCGTACATCTAGAAACTACGAATGAAATGCGAGTGTACCTCAGGGGTATATCCTTGCACATTTAGTATTCTTAATATACAGTACAACCTCCTAGATGAAATTGTCTCGGTGATGGTTATATTTCTGAAATGAACCGGGTAGTGTCAATTGGAATGAAGGGTTGTCCCCACATTGACCAAGGTCCTTTATGTGGTGTTGGAATTTATTTGCTCAATCACCGAGCAAATTGGCACAAGGTCGATTTTTAATGTGAGGAGTGAAGGGGAAATGGGAGCCAGCTCCTCGGGGAAGTAGGAGTGTTCGATAGAAACAATTGGTATAAAGGGTTGCCCCTACAAGGACCATGATCTTATATGTGGGGTTGGTATTTATTTGCTCCCTCACCGAGCAAATTAGGCACAAGACCAATTTTTAATGTAAGAAGGAGGGAGAAACAGTAACTAAGTCCCTGGGGAGTACAGGAGTTGGATAGAGACAATTGGTATAAAGGGTTGCCCCTACATTAACTAAGGTTTTATATGTGGGGCTGCCCAACCTATGATGTTTGCTTGCAGTATCTGCCGGAACAGATACTACACTTTGATCCCGGCCCAAAGACTGTGTGTATTTGCTCCCCCACCGAGCAATTAGGCAATAGGCCGATTTTTAATGTGAGGAATGGTGGGAAAATGGGGACCTATTCCCATGGGAGTACGGGAGCTGGATAGTGACAATTGGTATGAAGTGTTGCCCCTACATTGACCAAGGTCTTATACGTGGGGTTTCCCCCAAATATGGTCTTTGCTTGCAGTATCTGCGGGAACAGATATAACACTTTGATCTTTGCCAAAAGGCTAAGAAAGAGATATTTATATGCTCGCTCACCGAGCAAATTAGGCACAAGTCCGATTTTTAATGTGAGGAGTGAAGGAGAAACGGAGACCAACTCCCCCAGGGAGTCTACCAAGGTCTTATATGTGGTCCTTGCTTGCAGTATCTGGCAGAACAGATAATACTTTAATCCCGGCCAGAAGGCCAAGAAAAGCTGTATTTATTTGCTCCGCTCACCGAGCAAATTAGGCACAAGGCAAATTTTTAATGTGATGAGTAAAGGGGAAATGGGAACCAACTCCCCGGGGAGTAGGGGAGCTGGATAGTTACAATTGGTATGAAGGGGTGCCCCTACATTTACCAAGGTCTTATATATGGAGGGAGCCCCACATATGGTGTTTGCTTGCAGTATCTTCCGGAACAGATGGTATTTATTTGCTCCCCCACTGAGCAAATTAGGCACAAGGCCGTTTTTAATGTGAGGTAAATACCAGCTCCCCTAAAAGTAGGCAAAAAGGGGGCACTCTGGTTACCAAAAATAATAATTGTCCCAGTATAGAGGGGTTCCCCTCCATTGACTGGTAAAATTATCTTAAGTGCAGCATCTTCCGGAACAGATGGTATTTATTTGCTCCCCCACCGAGCAAATTAGGCACAAGGCCAATTTTTTATGTGAGGAGTGAAGGGAGGGGGAAGGGAAAAAGGGGACCAGCTCCCGAGAGGTGGAAAATGGGAGCTGGTTAATGGGCAGGCATGTGGGGTTGCGCCCACATCCGGTCTTTGCTAGTCATAGCCAGTCATAGCTTGCAGTATCTGCCGGAACAGATACTACACTTTGATCTTTGCCAAAAGGCCAAGAAAAGGATATTTGGTCCCCCACCGATCAAATTAGGAACAATGCCGATTTTTAATGTGAAGAGTGAAGGGGAAATGGGGACCAACTCCTCCAGGGAATCTACCAAGGTCTTATATGTGGGTTTTGTTTCAGTATCTGCCGGAACAGATACTACACTTAGATATTTGCCAAAAAAACAAGAAAAGGATATTTATTTGCTCCCCCACCGAGCAAATTAGGCACACTGCCGATTTTTAATGTGAGGAGTGAATTGGAAATGGGGACCAACTCCCCAGTGAGCAGGGGAGCTGGATAGTGACAATTGGTATGAAGGGTTTCCCCTACATTGACCAAGGTCTGATATGTGGAGTTACCCCACATATGGTGTTTCTTCGCAGTATCTGCCGGAACAGATACTACACTTTGATCTTGGCCAGGTATTTATTTGCTCCCCCACCGAGCAAATTAGGAACAAGGCCGATTTTTAATGTGAGGAGTGAAGGGGAAATGGGGACCAACTCTCTGGGGAGTAGGGGAGCTGGAAAGTTACAATTAGTATGAAGGGTTGCCACTACACCGACCAAGGTCTTATATGTGGGGTTTCCCCCGCATATGGTCTTTGCTAGCAGTATCTGTCGGAACAGATGGTATTTATTTTTTCCCCCACCGAGCAAATTAGGCACAAGGCCGATTTTTAATGTGATGAGTGAAGGGGAAATGGGGACCAACTCCCGGGGGAGTAGGGGAGCTGGATAGTGACAATTGGTATGAAGGGTTGCCCTTACATTGACCAAGGTCTTATATGTAGGGTTGCCCCCACATATGGTCTTTGCTTGCAGTATCTGTCGGAACAGATGGTATTTATTTGCTCCCCCACCGAGTAAATTAGGCGCAAGGCCGATTTTTAAAGTGAGGAGTGAAGGGGAAATGGGGACCAACTCCCCGGGGAGTAGGGGAGCGTGATAGTGACAATTGGTATGAAGAGTTGCCCCTACATTGACCAAGGTCTTATATGTGGGGTTTCCCCCACATATGGTCTTTGCTTGCAGTATCTGCCGGAACAGATGGTATTTATTTGCTCCCCCACTGAGCAAATTAGGCACAAGGCCGTTTTTAATGTGAGGTAAAAACCAGCTCCCCTAAAAGTAGGCAAAAAGGGGGCACTCTGGTTACCAAAAATAATAATTGTCCCAGTATAGAGGGTCTCCCCTCCATTGACCGGTACAAACCATCTCAAGTGCAGCATCTGCCGGAACAGATGCTACACTTTGATCTTGGCCCGAAGGCCAAGAAAAGCTTAAAAAGCAAAGAACAGCGTGTATCACCAACAGACCTTTGATCTGAACAAAAAGGCAAAGCACAAAAGTGTTACCGACCGACCGACCGACCGACGGAGTGATTATAGTCGCTTTCTCGCGACTAGAAAGTTGATTTATAGTGAAACCTAGAATATAGATGCACATAGATTACTTATATACACGAAAATATTTACTATATATTTGAATAAAAGTATGCAAATTTTTTAATAAATAAACATTCATATATATATATATATATATATATATATATATATATATATATATATATATAAATTTAGTCTTGGAAGTTTTTAACCTTTAAAACAATACAACATTTTTTTTTTCATTTGTTAGAAAACCATCTAGTCAGTAGGTCATTTAATCACCTGCAATCACTGCATCAACTCGCTCTCGAATTTCCTATAATACCAATAATTTATTTTTCAATATATATATATATATGTATATATATATATATATATATATTAGAATAAACAATATTCGTATTAAAATTTAGATACATATCTATATATATAATTTACATGTATATATGTAAATATATATATACATTTACTTACATGGATAAATGCGACAAAGATACTATTTTAAAAGAAATCTGCACAATATATGTAGCATTGTGTTTGAGGGCAGAATACTTAAGAGGAAAGCAACCGGCGAAAAATAATCATTTCTATCATGAAGGAGAAAGATGAATAAATAAAGCTGTTTTAAAAATAAATAAATACATCTGATATACGGTGTCACGTCGAGATTCGGTTTAATGACTTAAAATGATATATGCTTATTTGTTTCCAGTTGGATGGTACATATTTCGTGGTCAACGATGGACAAGTATAAAATAAAGCATGTGCACACAGAATCATTTCGTTATAACGAATCCCATGAAGTTACACCCATGTTTTCACTAGCACATACGCAACAAAATCCAGGTTGATAACGTAGGCAGTGTGTGTGTCTGATCAGAGATTTTTAAAACATGGTGTGGAAACGCATCATCCAGACAAATACTGCCCGAGAACAGAATGCTGATGAATTTTCAGAACGCTTAGTTCTACTCAAATCTCAGAGAGAACAACCTGACTTTTTAAGCAGAATCTCAAATTAAACAGATGTTGCAATCTAATACTGAAGGCGTTTCTCCTTCCCAAAACCGTCCTAATTTGGCTCTCGATTTTCCAGGTCCATTTTCTTTTTCGCGCACTTTGCTTCACTCCTCAGCATATGGTGCCATTTTTCTCTTTTTCTAGTGTCGGTAAAGCACGCACACTTCTAAATTTGCATATCAACGTTTTTCAACTACTGCTGCTGCTAAAATCTGCAGAAGCCAGCTATTCTTCGCTGCTGCTAATATTTTCACACGCTCTTATATGCACTATGTGACATAAGTCCCCTTCCAAAAATATTCTATATAAGAATTATATAAACGTGTCATAGGTAACTTAGGAGGCAGGAAAGAAAAGTCAAAAGTTCACACAATAATACATAAATATTACAATCCATAATAAAACAGTCTTAGCATATAGTCTGTTAGACTTTTCCATCTTGTACTGTGTTTCGTCAGATTTGCCTTTCACATTATATACTTTTATTTTTTCATTTATAAGCATAAAATTTTCAACCTAATCTCATCAAATATTAACGAAAATGTTTTAATATGTCGGAAGAGAGAAAAATCAGTTTACTGTTTAAATACCGAGAGTATATGTTTTGTTTATGTTTTATCAGAACTTTTACTTAAGGATTCTTGGCTGTGCAAGAATGTAGTTTAAATGTTAGAAATATTTTAAAAAGCCACGTAAATTATTGCAAAAGCAAATCAGTTTTCCTAGTTTTTGATTTGTATTGGTTCTGAATCTGTAAATTCACAAAACTGAAACGGGATATTTTTATTCTAGTAATAACATTTGTTTGACAGTCTTCATATCACATATGGAATAATAGCTAGTGTGTTTATAAATACATTATATATATATATATATATATACATATATATATATATATATATATATACATATATTAGTTTCTTCGCGCAGTCTTGTCGTATTGTCTTACATCAACCCTTGATTCTCTCTCAATATCATATCGGCCATGACATTTATATCTCTTTTTTCTTGTTGATAAGTTTTTACGCCAACTCCCCACATAGTTTGCTTTCAGTGAAAATGTATTTATGGAAACCCTTGACTAAACTAGTTTCTGTAACATTATTCCTAATCTTATAACTTAGTTATCTCTTTATTGGTCAGTTACCTTTAACGAGGTTTTTTTAAAGAGAAGACCAGGTAATCTGACCCTTTATTTAGTCAAACGCTTCTTATTGTCTCTCATAGATAAGGCCCTGTTTGGAGTGAGAATTTCACCCTGGTTTTATCTCTAAAATACTCAGTCGATTTTGACATTTATTTAAGACACTTACTGCTGACACCTGACCCAACGGAGCAGAAGCATTATTCGTTCCTTATATATAATCAACCTTCTCATTAAATATCTGCAGCTCTATTTAATGCGGGCATTTTTATTCTATCATTATTTTCCAATTTCCACTATTCTCTAAGGTTCGTAAACTGACACGCCAAAGCCCAGTTACTAATTCTGGATGACTAGGTTACGTATATACCTAGGAAATTTGAGCCGTTGTTGAAATTCTCTCAATAACTTACGCACTATCTATAGAAAAATTGCCGATATTTACATCATTCATCTCTATAACAGAGAAATGTGAACACTCCTAGTATTTAGTAAGAAATAACATTTCTAACATAGCTGCAATGCAAGCTTTTCCGCTTGATCATCATAAAGAGTCTCAACTACAGAGAATTACTTTCTTCATGTCAATTGTCCTACCTCACAGTCATCCGTTTGTGTTATTATTTCAAAATTAAAACTGCTTAATATTTTAGTGTTCCCTCTTGATCCAAATCCCCGTAGAACATGCTGAACAACAAAAGAATTTAACAGAGTTAAAACCTTGTCAATAAAACAATATTATTTATAAGTTGCTCAGAAAAAAATAACAAAAATACAATGTCTTCATATTTAATAATAATTTTTCTCAATAGCAGGAGTAATAGTCAATTATAAACTTAGAAGAAACTTAGAAGAATATTACTACTCTTCATAGAAATAAATCATAAATAAAGTTATTCATATTTTTTTAGAATTTATTTTTAGCACTTTATTTGCAGGTATTTTTACTTTTAACGTATTATATTGGTTGCAACATTTTTTCCAGTCTTGCAACAAATCGAGCAAACTTATTAATTTCAAATTTTAAAACTTTAGTATTTCATAACAGTAACACTAGAGATACCACTAAAACGTTTGAAACACAAACTATTAAAAATGTGTTCAATCAAAATGGCTTACTCTAAATTTCTTACTAAAATGAAACAAGCTATTGGTTACGTTAAAATGAGCTTACAAGAATATCACTTATAGAAATGCATAACCGACCCATACGACTATATATTTGTATTTAACACTAAACAATATTGAACGTAAACCACAGTTCTCACAAAACAAAAATATGATTGACAGGACATAAGAATATTCGAAAGTGAGCAGGCAAGCTGTAACAAACAGAACAAATGTGCAAACTGATCGGCGTAATATAATTTTTGTTGCAAGGTCTTAATTCTATAACGGGTTGTTTTTAAATCCTTATTTGAAATTGCGCGTCTTTTTTTGTTTTCTATAAGGCCATAATTTACAACTGCATTTTTCTTGGAGAATTTAATTCCTCTTTTCTTCATATTGCCCTTTTCACGATAAACAGTCTAGTCACGGCTACCAAAACAAATATATGTACCGCTGTCGCTACAAACAAACAAAGAATACAATTCCGGATCGGCATATTTTTTTTCTGTTAAATACAGTTTTTTATCATCGTTACCCTCCCCTTTTCGAAACATGGCAATAACTCAAATCATCTAATCTAAGGGTTTTTATCCCTTTTATCCTACCACAAGCCGGTCACATCCGGTCCATGATTGTTTTCGACTTTACACGTTATTTTTTACATTACTTACTTTGCTTATTTTCCGAGCAGGTGGTGTCCTTTTTCTCGTGCCAACTCGCGCATACTTACTAATTTGTATATGCGCGTTTTCCGGCTAATGCTGCAGCTAATCTATTCGCAAGTCAATCATCCTTCGCTGTTGTTATTTTACAACAGGATCAAATACACTGTTACATTTCCTACGAACAGCATTAGTACTGCATTCAGGTTGAAGACTTTCTGGAACCCTATCTAGAAGAGTGAGACAAGTGGCAGATGGACGAGCCTAGATATTACAACAATATTTCACGCATAGGGAAATAGAAGCTTTGTAGAGATACATGAGACATTTAAGTGTAAGTAATATTCCAGCAGTGTCTAGACAGCACTTTCCTTGCTTTCGGCTTCGCAATTAACTTTACATATTTGTTCCAATTCTATATTTTCGTAAATGTTTAGTGTAGAAATTTTGTGTAATATTTTCATGTAGTATATCATTGTCCAAAGCAATCAATGTTTGAAAAGGTGTATTGTAGTAAAGAAAATAAGCTTAGTCATGGCCGCATTGCACGTTACCAGCCAGTTCCAGCCTTATATTTCTCCAGACTGGAGTGCTTTCTCTACTGATTTAGCTGTTTCCTTTAATATGTATCTATTCGTTTTTCTCTCAAGTCTGTTATAGAGCGTAGTGGCATGAGCAAATATACCCATATACAAGACAATGTTA